>NC_055997.1:107436629-107742046 GCF_018446385.1 Zingiber officinale
ATAGAGAATAATGACTACTTACCAGAGAATATTCTACTACTCTGATATATGCACGTAATTGGACCTTCCTTTGCTTAGAGGAAGGTTGTTGTATGTCCTCCATTACTCGATATATTCTGATACTAGATATTTTCTGATACCTCATTATTACGGAGATTATGAGAGACGGTGTAAAAAGGATTTTCTCCATTAGTCAGGTACACGCACGTGCATGCATACACATCCACATTACTATTTTACTGTTCATATTCTTCTCTATTTTTAGCCAAGGCTACAGTTCTGACTTAAGTATCAGAGTACCTGTGTCAAGGACCCCTCCCTGGTTCTCATTATAGGTTCTTGTTTGCCCTCTTTGTGGTGCACTAGATTTGCAATTTTCAACTCTAGGTCATTCCCCCGTCACCGATATTCCTATCCTTTTATTGGCCGCTCATCCATTCAACTTCTGAACGGGATCAGAGTATAAGACTTAGTAAAAGTGATCAATCCTTTTTGCTATTTATGACTGTGATGATTTGGGGTATACATGAAAGAGTCATGTGATCTTTTGATGAATAATACCAAACAATAAGGGCTGGTATTTTGTTTATGGCATGAAAAAGATGGTAAGTTTTGATCACATGATCGGATAGTTGTAAATAACAAATGCAGAGCTAGTCTATTTAATTTGCATCATTTTAAGTTTATTTGGAACAATTTAATAATAGTATTTAGATAATAATTGTTACTTGGAGAGCCAGTCTGATTTTAATTGATATTTCTTAAACTTTAAATAGAATACTAAGTGGAAAGATGATCTGGAAGGGTTTAACATTGAGTTTTTATTTTTTTTTATATTTTTTAATAGCAACGGATATCTTATTTGTAGTCGATTAATTTTAAAAATACTCAGTTCTATAAAATTTTTTCTTCTATTATCAAGAGAAATCTAAAAATACTTATATTGACAATCAAAATTTACAATCAATAATCAAAATTTATCATTATTGCAGAAAAAAATACTTAGTTACAATTAGAAATCAAATAATGAATACTTAAAATATTATTGGGATGTCCGCACTGTACGAAAGAGGCAGGATCCTTTAGATCGTTTTTACAATTCAAAGAATAATTCCTTTGTATATATTAATAGAGATAGATCATCACTATCTATTTTATAAATGGAGACCAACTATTTTATCAATACATGGACCATCTTCTAAATCCCATTTTACGGTCTAGAAGATGTCCTCTGCTGCATCAAGCTCAAATCTATCCAAAATGGCAAACTGTGCCAAACCCCTCTCCATCAATGGTCATAGACAGTGGACTTTGCACTAATAGGCCAATTTATATCCGCTAAACACGGGCCAAACTAAGTTACCTAATGACATTTAGCCCCTTTCTTAAACCTCGCTCGGATCTAATTCAGAGAAAACTAACATTAAAATACAGTTACTGTATACCCACCGAGTACCTCAATGAGCGAGTCTCCGTAACGTAGGTCCCAATCCTGTACCTGCTGGTCCATTGTGCGGGTTTAAGATGTTCGAGTGAGAAATGAATCCAAATATGCATTACAAATAACCTCTCTCTATCGTGCTGTGAAGAAGCTTCGCCCTCTGGAAGCAGCAGCAGTTGCCAGATCCACAGCTCGAGCCCTTCGTCCTCGCCACTTTCCTTCTCTTCAATCCTCCGATGGCGCGCCTCGATCCTTGCATTGCTCCTCCTCTTCTCGGGTTCGTGGTTTTCTGTGGCATTCTCGCCCCCTTCGTGGGCGGCTCGGTGCACAGCTACGTCGGCGAGAAGTTTGTCCCCAAAGGCAACGCTTTCATCCTTCACGGAGGTAGCGAGGGACTCTACGCCTCCGTCCCCGGTGGAAACGCCACCTCCGGTAGCGGGGAGTCCTTTATCCGGTACTTCTCCTTGTCCTTGTTTGTTCGATAGATCTGAGGTGTCTTGATTTGGTTCCTGGGTTTTAGGCTACTGTGGGGACGGGATCTATGGAGAAGCAGGAGATTGGGGGATTGAGAGCTGAATTGTGTTGCGGCACAAACTTTCCAACATTGAGTTGATGTTTTATGGATCTAACACTAGGATCTCTCCATGACTGGTGGTATTAGTATGAATGTGATTTCCCAATGAGTTGAGTTTTTTGCTAGATTCCAGATTGCTATAATTTGAAATGGAATCAGTTAGAGAAGTGAAATATCATAGACAATGTATGGTAAAGTGACACCAATTTCATTACACGGTATATATTATAGAGGACTCAACATCAAATGGACTAAACCCAAAATAAACAACAAAGGACTAGTAATACCTTCAATACTCTTCCTCAGGTTGGATAATAGATAATATCTATGCTGAATCTGTCACATAACTTATCTTGAATAAATCAAAAGTGTGGTATGTATTCAAACTCCTACCTTTTTTCTTTTAGAAAATTGTTACATAATTTAGGAAAACATCTAACAAAAAGGAAACAAAATCTAACATGGCAAGGCAAGTAGGTGTCGATTCCTGCAACCTTACATCAATGCATCGAAAAAGAGAGATAGGATGTGGTGAAACCCTAGGAGAAAATGTCTTGAGTGAACATGTCCTATCGCATGACATCACACAACAGATGGATAGAGGTGGTCCGAGGGGTGTCATTGAGTGGATAAGGCGTGATCCTAAGAGATTATCTCCAGAGTGGGCTTCTCCTTGCTATGAGATAATATCTGACATGCAAACTATAGGGAGAAGGAAAGCACTCAACGAGAACTGATTGTTGTTACTAGGGTTAAAGGGATCGTCAATGTACAACAACGAGAGTCAACTCCATGGCAGACAAGATCAACTCGAGAACCACCTACTATTTGGGATTGGTTCCAAGGGTTAAATAAGAACCAAAACCCTGACTTGAATATTAGATAAACTTGAGCACCAAAGCATCTTTTGCTGAAGCAAAAGTATGCAGGTTTGGCACAAAGAGATGGACAACATGCCAATCCGCACATTGAGACTGAGAGAAGCACAGTGCTGATGCTGCTGGGTGGCTGCAATGCTTGAGAGGGAGGAAACTGGTGGAAGGCTATTGCTGAAATTGATTGCCTCACCCTTAAGAACATTAGTGTAGGAAACCTCACACTAAACAGAAATTATGCTACCATTTGAATAGGGAAAAGAGGTATTTTATATAACGTTATTTTTGGAAATGGACACGTATTTCTTGGTACACAACGCTCAACATAAACCCTAAAAAGATCCATATGGGACTAAACTCACAATACCACAACTGAATTAATAACTCATAGTTCATCTAATGGAGAAAATCCAATCATTTTATTCCTGAGTTAACTAGCATTATTCTAGAGCAAGTTTGATAGAATTGGATTGTATTAATTCAAGGAAACCTGAAATATCAGAATATCATAAGGTTTCATATCAATAGAACTCTGTAAGGTTTTAGATTTTTAATAATATTTAGTGTCTGCATGAATTTCACACCTATTTTCATTTGGTTTCTCTGGCGAAGTCTCTTCCTGTGAGTCAAATCTGAAAGTCAGTTTTTAGTTCCAAGTTAGTGTTTTCATTTTTGGTATATTACACCGTAGTTCTAGTTCACTTAAAAGTTGAACATATGACAATGTTCTTAATCCTACAACACGATCTAAACAAAGAAGTACTTTCTTTTTTAGCTAGATATTAAGACTTAAAAGGTCAGATGTGGTGTCAACAACCATTTGAAATGTTTCTACTTTGTGATCTGAATAGATAATTGAGTTATAAAATCATCTCTCCTCTTTCTATTCCCAATATGAGGCTGAATGGATTGAACCTCTTCCAATTCTGCACTAGCAGGAGCCTCATATATTGGGATTTGCTGTTTCTTTTATTAAAGGACAAATAGTTTACAACAATATCTTTCACAAAGTGTTTTGTGTGAATATTCTTCCCACTTACTTTTCATGGCAAATCCATACTTATTCATGTGTTGACTTTGTTTCCTTTTTTCAGCTTTGATAAGATCACTTTCACACGAACTGAGGAAGCTGCTCAAAGTAGTAAAGAGATGGATTCTTTTATGGTGCAAGCAATTGTGTTTGAGGTAGAAGATCGAGAAATAATTGGTGGATCAGCCTATGGTGGACAACGAGCTATTTGCTGCACCTCAGATCTGGCGAAATTAGGTGCTTGCACTCAGGGTACAGTCATCTATAGGACTAGTAAACAAAATCCTAACTGGCCTCAAGTGATAACTGCAACTTTCAGTGCAAAAAATCGTGTTACAACTTTGCCATCTCACAGTATTTCCATCACAAGAACTGGGATGTACAACCTGTATTTTATATATTGTGATCCATCACTTAAAGGATTGGTGATAGAGGGGAAGACTGTGTGGAAAAATCCTTCTGGCTATCTGCCTGGAAGGATGGCCCCTCTCATGTATTTTTATGGGGTTATGTCGTTTGCATTTGTGATACTTGGAATGTTTTGGTTCTCACAGTATGTGAGGTTTTGGAGAGAGGTTCTTCCACTTCAGAACTGCATAACACTTGTCATCACATTAGGCATGTTTGAAATGGCATTGTGGTACTTTGAATATGCTGAGTTCAATGCAACTGGTCTCAGACCGATAGGAATCACCTTTTGGGCAGTAACCTTTGGCACAGTAAAGAGAACGGTGTCACGAGTTATCATTCTTGTTGTTTCTATGGGGTATGGAGTTGTCAGACCTACTCTAGGGGGTCTCACTTCTAAGGTGATTATGCTGGGAGCAACATTTTTTGTAGCGTCGGAGATACTTGAGTTGGTAGAGAATGCAGGTGCCATAAGTGATATAGCTGGAAAGGCAAGACTGTTTTTGATTCTTCCTGTGGCACTACTGGATGCATTCTTCATTCTGTGGATATTCACTTCTCTTTCCAAAACTCTAGACAAACTCCAGGTACTTGAAGTGCTTCAGTTTCTCCTCGATTCCAGTCTCTATGGAATCTTATCTCACTTCGCTTAGTGCAATTTTGTTTACTACATTTTCACCATTACAACTTTTAGGTTAATAATATGTTCAAAGGTATCTAATAATTACTTTGTGGTTCTTGACAGGCTAGACGGTTGATGGCTAAGCTGGACATTTACAGGAATTTCACGAATGCTTTGGGTGTCGCTGTTGTTGTATCTGTTTGTTGGATCGGATATGAGGTAATAAAGATTAGTTCTGCTTATGTTGTCTTCTTCAACAGCAGGGACAAATATAGTCTTTATGCTCCTTTGACCTCAACCGCAAAGAAACTTGATTATCTGAAAAGAAAAATTTCCATAGACCCACTTGCTTAATATTACAATTTTGTATATGACTGCCTACATGATTAGATAATGCTATTTTCCTGCAGCTTTACTTCAAGTCAACTGACATATACAACGAGAACTGGCAGAGGGCTTGGATCATTCCTGCCTTTTGGCAAGTTCTTTCCTTTTCTGTTCTCGGCGTGATTGCTGTTCTTTGGGCACCCTCCCAGAATTCAACTAGGTAAATTCCTGGACCTTGGGGATCTTGCAATTTCATTTCATTCCTGAACACTGAATAACACCAACCTCAATTAGTCAAAGAACAATGTGTAGGGTTGAAATGCTTAAAAGATTGACAATACTTAGGATAAGCAGTGCTAGCGTAAACCTTGAGACAAGAAGTTGATCTTTGGAGAGAAGGTCCATTTGATTGTTGTGGTCTGATCACAAGTGCTACAGACTTGGTAGTTTGAAAATAGTAGTTGTAGTTGAAAATTTTGGACAAAGAGAACAAGGCCTTAGTAAACTGCAACGCGACATGATAATCCATTTGACTGTTTGATTGGTTGCAAAAAAAAAAAAAGATAACAGTGAGATTCATGCAGCATTTCCGGCAAGTGTTTTTCAAATTCACGCCTCTTTATTTTTCTCCTCTTTTAGATTTGCTTACTCAGACGATGGGTTCGAAGATTTTGATCGAGAGGAATCCCTCTCGTTAATAAAACCTGGACCAATTCCTCCAAGAGATACTCACAATTATACTGATGCCAAATCAACTTTGGGCTTCAACACCACCAACTCACACAATGAAGACATTGAGGAAGACAAAAGAGCGTAGCAAAGTCACTACTTCTTCATCTCTACCTGCATGAATTTGCTGGTTCATGCCATCAGAGAATTCAATAAGCAGTATCAAATTGATATAATGAGGTCTTCCACTCCCCCATAATATAAGCTTTGCATTTAGACCTTATTTATCATGTTGTAGCATGGCCGTGTAGTTAATAATTTTGATTTCACATTTCTGTTCAAAATTTTAGTTGGATTATCCACTATACGATGGCTGTATAAAATTGAAATTTTTTATCGCTTCATTATGGTTTCAAGCATTTTGTAGCTCAACTACTAATTTGCATTAGTTCAATTATTAAATTCAGGTCTATGTGAATCTTGTCGAGTAATTGTAGTAAAAAGTAGAATTCTTCGTCGCACAATCGATCCTACAATTGTTTGTGAGATAAATCGAAAAATTATAATTAACTAGTACGGAAAGGATTTTTTTTTTCTCAACTTGATCGAAATTCGAACCTAACTCTACCTCACACGATCCACGTACAATAACGTGTAAATCAATCCTTTATATCTTCCAGGTGTAATTTGTATCTCACAGATCAATATTCACCTCCCAGGTCATCTACTTTTGCGCTCTTGCTAGGCTTCCAGCATCGAATACCGTTCACGCTGTGCCGAGATTAACACTGGATACGCTCCCCTGCATCTTCTTGTTCGCATCGCCGCTCTCGCTCGCTTAAATAATTACAGAGAAAACGCTGGTAGTTCTCTCGCTACCACTTCTCCTCCATTTCCCCCGTCGCCACCATGCTCGCGCTACGCGTCCCCTCCATGGACGGGCTCCGCCTCAGCTCCTCTTCTCCCCTCCCCGACCACCGGCGCTCCCGCTCCGTAGCACTGCGTCGGCTTCTCGCTGTTCGAGTCTCCGCGGCCGCGCCTCGCAGAGAGGCCGATCCCAAGAAACGGGTGGTCATCACCGGGATGGGACTGGTTTCCGTGTTCGGCAACGACCTGGAAACCTATTACGAGAAGCTGCTCCAAGGGGAGAGCGGGATCGGGCCCATTGACCGGTTCGACGCCTCCAAGCTCCCCACCAGGTTCGCCGGACAGATCAGGGGGTTCTCTTCGGAGGGGTACATCGACGGGAAGAATGATCGAAGGCTGGACGACTGTTTGAGATATTGCCTGGTTAGTGGCAAGAAGGCCCTTGAGAGCGCCGGCCTCGGCCTTGGGAGCGAAGCCATTGCCAAGGTTAGATTTGCATCCTTTGTGACTAAGTTAGGTTTTCTTCTTTACTGTTTCTCTACCAAATTCGATGCGTCTTCATTTTGGTGCTCACTTTTATGGGCTCTCCCTTTCGTCGTCACGACTTGCTTCCGTGGCACATGAATGACATCTCCTGGTTCGTCTTGTTCGATGAGATCCTTGTCAGTACCGCTCCGGCATCAGTATCTCCCTTCTGTTCCTCATCTTCTCAGGAGGCTCTTCCTTCCTCTTCGACGACCTCTATTGACTCTTCATCCTTCGTTGTTATGCTCCAATCCGCCCAGTGCAATCCCTCGGTAGATTCTTCTTCGATGTATGGACATCAAATGGCTCAGGATAAGCTTGGATGAGTACAACTCAAGAGGCGCAAACCAAAAGTGTGGAATTGTTAATATAACGACCAGAATGGTTTGGGCAAATTTACCCTGGATCAATAGAAACAGTCTCTCTTCTTGCACCTGCGACAAAGGTCTTCTTCCTTTCTGCAGACAAAGTTCGCCACCGAAATTGCGCACTATGGCGAGCACATTCTGGTGATCTTGTTTCTGAGTTGGGTGGACTGTGGCTCTTCCCTAGGAAAGTGTACGATCTCGTTGTATGGTCGTAGCCTAGAGGAAACTTTCTAGACTGCAATTACAACCATTGGGTTTAAGATAGCAACTATGTGCTTCAGGATCGTTGATTTCTACAACTCGACAAGCTATCCTTTTGATCAACCGGTGACCAAGTTCCACAAATCTACTATTTTATCTTATATCTACAACTCTCATTTAATTCCATTCGGTCTCTTGTTTCAGCATCAAAAGATCAGTCTTCACTCTGATCCTACACCTATAATTCTTCCTATAGACTTGAACCAACAACGCCAGTGCTACTCCTTTTAAGTCGAAACATTTTGTGTTTTTAATCACATCATCAAACAGTTCTTTGTTTAGAAATCTTATCATCATCTAAGAATGCACATATAATCCTATGACCAAGTGGGTCGCTCAATCTTGCATTAGGTGGTAACTCGGAGGTCACACATTTGTAGATGTGTTACTAATATCCTGTCATCCTGAAGATTATGCAAATAATCCTTAGGCTGGTGTGTCATTTGTTCCAACCTAATTGGTAATCTGAAGTTTCTGCAATATATATAATCATCCTTAATCTTGTTTGTTGAAAATTGAAGAAATTCGCAACACCTTAAGTTTGAAAGGGCCTTAAAGGAAGAATATTTTCTCATAGTCTCCTATTCGATTTACATTAATTCCTTCCTGATTTGCTTTGTTTATTTTTCAATTCACCAAAATATATTACTATGTTAGTATGCACCAATATGTATATTCTTTTGTATTTTTCTGTAATTATCATTATGTTAACTTTCTTTTAAAATGGAGCCTAATATATCATTTGTTATTATTATATCAAGTATGGTATCATTGTCCCTCATATTATATCAGCAGACTCTAAAATATTTTTTAAAACAGATAGGATTTGAATGGAAATTCCTAGTTTTGGGGTGAAATTGATTAAAAAAAAAAGCTGACAGTTGGAATCTTGCTTCATAGTTCAGTTTTGACATTCATCAACATAATCCATTTAGAGCTAGTGGAGCAAGGGCTTAAGCTGTTTTGGTTCTATAACTTCCTTCACTAAGTTCTGGTGCCACTTGTCGACCCTATTTACTGAAATAATTTATAAGCTGTCTGGTGGAGTCCTTGATCTTCTTTTCATGGGTGAGTTGTTGAACTAATAAGCTTATTTCTTCTTTTCATAGGTGAGTTGTTGAACTATTAAGCTTGTTTCTAACTGAGTAGTTTTATCTGGTAAGAAATAGTGTCCTTGCTAACTATATAGTAAGGAATTTCAAACAAACCTCGATAATGAAGCAAAAAATGCAATAATGTTGAGATCATTGGAAACAGCAAAGAAGACATGCTCTGATAATCGTTAATGTTTGCACTTTTCCTAATCTCATCAGACAACAGGTTTGGTGATTAATTTTTCAAGAAGATCTGGCATCATCAACATCCAAGATGTTTCAATAAAAGTTGCTGCCAACAACAGACCCAAATTTTAGCACCATACGTTAATTGAGGGCATTATGACATCAGTAAAGAGAATGTGAATATGCAAGAACAATGTAGAACTTACAAAAATGCGATGTAGACCAGCAATAAGCACACCCTTCTTCCTAACTTTTATATGTTTAATACAGAGTTAAATTGTTTAAGTTTTTTCTCTAAGTGGTTAACAAATGATGAACTTATTTTTGTTATTTTCACCATTTCATTACGTAGTATTTGGTTTGTTCTTTTTAACTAGCTAGTTTTTTTAGCAGATTGACAAGGTTCGCGCTGGTGTTCTTGTCGGTACTGGCATGGGTGGCCTTAGTGTCTTTTCTGACGGTGTTCAGGCTCTTATTGAGAAAGGCCACAGGAAAATAACTCCTTTTTTTATTCCATATGCAATAACAAACATGGGTTCTGCACTACTTGCAATGGACATTGGTTTCATGGGTCCTAACTACTCAATTTCTACTGCTTGTGCAACTTCAAATTATTGCTTTTATGCTGCCGCTAATCATATTCGTTGTGGTGAGGCTGATATAATGATTGCTGGTGGTACTGAAGCTGCAATCATTCCAATTGGTGTGGGAGGTTTTATTGCGTGTAGAGCATTATCTCAGAGGAATGATGATCCTGAAACTGCATCAAGACCATGGGATAAGGACAGAGATGGTTTTGTTATGGGAGAAGGTGCTGGTGTATTGGTATGTACTAACGTATTTTTATTATTCTTTTGCCACGTATTTTGTTGAGACGTGTTATCAGGGTTATCTTTTCTTGATTCACTTCAATGAACTTTTCTAAGTTTCTTATGTACAAGCACTATCCCTCAAGTTTTAGAATCTACAAACAGGATCCATTGTGGTTCCTATGGGACTCACCAATTTCATTTATTTGCTCTGCGGCAAGTTCCCATTGACCACTGGTCAAATCTGTTGCGCCCTTTTTATCTTGGAGTCTTTCCAACTTAGAAGTGGACACTGGACTGAAGCTGAAATATAGATCCAGATCAATACAGAAAGATGTTGGAAAATGGTGGTCATTGATAATTATTTGTTATTATTTGTTATTATATGATTGTTTTTTTCTTCTTCAAATGGTTACTTGCCACATTCCTATTATTTGTTTTTGGTACCAAATGGCAACTTGCATTTTGAGAAATAAAAAATGACTAATTGGAGGAACTCAAGCTTATGCAAGTCTGCAGCATGGTTTCATTCATGCTATGTTCTGATGTGGTACGCTGACAGGTCCATCAAAGGAAAATGGGTTGAGTATCTTTTCCTCATCCATACCCAATTTTTTTTGTAACTTTAGTTTTCTGTGATCCAAATATAGTATGAGAGGTTACTCAAATTTGAGCTAGTTATTATTATTTAAAAAATCATAGGCCTTTAGCTATGCAAGTCAATGCCACTAGTGACAAAAACATTTTAGAATCTTATAATGTAGGATAAGTGGAACCTTGCTAATTCGTGATTTTAGTTTGATAAAGTATGAGAAAATGGACATCTGGAAAGTTGATGGCGTTGGTATTACAAAATACAAGTGGTTATGTCATGCATTGTGATGAACCTTCTAATTCTCAGAGTTCCACAATTTATAACTTGGTTAGGCTTAATAACCACAGACTAGATAGGGTTACCTCAAAATTTGTTGCTTTTCAACTTGTGAAAAATTAGATGGCGTTATCCCAATTCCAAGATTTATGGTTAGTTACATATGATTTTTAGTGCTTAATGCCCATGTAACTCATCTAGCATGACAAATGGTAACATTGGCTAACTTTGGCAAATAATGACTGTGATTCATATGGATATTGCTTTCTATCATTTCTTACTGTGTGGAAACACCTTGTGTAGGTTCTGGAGAGTCTTGAACATGCTATGAAACGAGATGCTCCAATTATTGCTGAGTACCTTGGAGGTGCTGTAAACTGTGATGCCTACCATATGACAGATCCTCGAGCAGATGGACTTGGCGTTTCATCTTGCATTCAGAAAAGCCTTGAAGATGCTGGTGTGTCTCCAGAAGAGGTAATAGATAATTTTTGGTTCAACTCTCAAAGCATACAGATTATTTATCAACTTTGTTTCACTCTTCATCGACTCTAGAAAAGACATTATTTGATTTATCGTTAAACAGATGAAATTCCATGTTAATTATTTTGATCAAGCTTACATGCTTATGTCCTTGTATGTGTATATCATATAAATTATCGTTGTTTTATATATCTATGTCGTATAGTTTTGATCAAAATTTCTTTTGTTTACCTATCACATATTTTCTGGGGGTATTTTGTGGCCTTGTTTTGCAAGCACATGGTTTGTCAGATAAAAAAACTGCAAACTGAATGGTCTAGCTACTGCTAAATGGAAAGTTTTCTCTAGGTTTGTTCTCTTTATTTATGTCCAAATTAGAATGTTGTGTATCTGGAATCCATCACTTTCCTTACAAAAATTTGTAATTTTATATGGTTCTATTCGTAGTATAACTCCTAATATGGCAATACAAGAGCAATATGTTACACTTACATCGCTTATAACCTATTTCTCTTCTCTTGACAAGAAAACTGCCACTTGACTCACATGAAATTTGACATTTGAAACTCAATATGCCACATGTGAGAGCGACTCTAAATGATGTAATGAACAGCACATCAGCACTTGCAAGAGTTTCCTAATTCTGAAAATTCTTTCCAAACTTCTCTGAATGACCTTGATTTTCAGGTTAATTATATAAATGCTCATGCAACTTCCACACTTGCGGGAGATCTAGCTGAGGTGAATGCCATTAAACAAGTTTTCAAGAATCCATCTGGGATCAAAATGAATTCTACGAAGGCAAGGACCTTCTTGTCATCTTTGAATGACTTGAAATTGCTTTATGTTTTTCTGAGATGCTCTCGTTCCTCCTTTTTTCAGTCTATGATAGGACACTGCCTTGGTGCAGCAGGAGGTCTAGAGGCTATCGCTACTGTGAAAGCCATAACCACAGGATGGCTGCACCCCTCAATAAACCAGTTTGTAAGTGAAAATATTTTTCTTATTGAAATGGACAAAATGAATGTGATATTTTGCATAGTTGTAATGAAATATATCAATGTTTCATTAACAAATTCTAGCCAGATATTTTACATATACCCCTCAATAAACCAGTTTGTAAGTGAAAATATTTTTCTTATTGAAATGGACAAAATGAATGTGATATTTTGCAAAGTTGTAATGAAATATATCAATGTTTCATTAACAAATTCTGGCCAGATATTTTACATATACAAGAACAATACACAAAATTGGTAGATGTAATAAAATATGAATTGGGATACAATCATATTTTACTTCATTAGTGAATAAGAGATGGCATTGAGGTTAGTCCAAATAATATAGTCTACTTGCTGATAGATATATGATATGTTAGATAATAAATTTGATGTTTATGTTCATAGCTATATAAATCCTAGTTGATAGTTGATACCAGCCGATCCAGGGGTGAAGAGGGGATTACCAGGGCTTGTTGGTGAAAGAAAGAACCACCCCCCTAGCCTATCATCTGTTGGTATATAAAATCACTATTGTTGATACCAATGTTGATATCAAACCTCCAAAAACTTAGCTTCATTCATATTGGATCAGTAGGATTGGAATCAATGAGAAAAATTCAAAAAAGGAAAACATTTAAAAAAATTAGATAATATTAATCCATTAAAGACTGAATAAATTAATAATTAATATTTGATCGTAAAAAATGACATGATTTACTTGTTTTATTTTTAATTTACCAGTAAAAATTACTATTAGTATAATCTTTGATTATAAAGGGCAGCTCGGTGCACAAAGCTCCCGCCAATCGGGGTCTCGAGTAAGGGTTGGACCACATTGGTTCAATTGCATACGGCCTTATCTTGCATTTTACAAGAGACTGTTTCTGTGACTCAAACTCGTGACCTCAATACCACATAACAACTTCACCGTTGTGCACTCTCCTTTTATAATTACTAAATAATGGAGTTAGTATTTATCATATCTATATTACTTAATTAAATAATATTAACTTTATATGATATATTTTTACTACAGTAAATATAATATATTTCTATTTAATATAGTACTATCTTAATATAATATATTAAACTATTAACTTATTATTATTATTTTATATAATTATATTGCCACAAGATGATCCACCAATGATGGTGAACTCTTGTGTTACTCCTTCGACAATTAGATCGGTGAATCCTTTGTCAATTATGGATGATAATAGGATGAGACAGTGGAGTGAGTATTTAACTTCTCGCTCTCACCTTAAATGAGAAGTGGGACAGAGTACCTTATGGGGTGAATTTCTTTCTATCCTAGCCCCACTCCTCTTCTTGTATAAGATGAGTTTGGGGAGAGACAGTAAAACCTAAAATAAAATACATACAGAGCTGTGAACCACCTCTTCTAGAAATCAAGCTCTTCTTCAGAGGCAAGGTCTCACTTTGTATAAGATTCTTTTAGGATAGTTTGGATCCCCTGGTCCACAATCTCTAGTCCCCTCCTAGTCCCTTCACTCATTTACACTTCGGATGCCGTTTTATTTACGCTCAAACTGATCTAAAAGACTACCTAACTCATTAGTGACTAAAGTTTATCAAGTTTTACCTCTTTTTCGGGTGAATTTATTGTTTTTTATGCAAGTGAGAATGTTTTGGTTAAATTTTGTCGATTTGAGCATTAATAGAGTGAATTTCATTCTAAGTGTGTCACTAATGAGTTAGGTAGTCTTTTAGAGAAGTTTGAGCGTAAATGAAATGACATTTGAAGTGAAAATGAGAGAAGGGACCAGGAGGGGACTAGAGATTGTGGACCAGGGGATCCAAACTGCTTTTAGGATCCCTAAGTTAAAATCACCAAGCCGATTCGGAAATTGCGACCTCTATTCATTGGTTTAAACAAGATACAACTTATTGAAATAAATTGAATGAAAAAATTGATAAAAACGAATATTTCTCTGAGATTCTGGGTATTCTATGGTTCTTTTACACACCAATTGTCAATTCTTGGTCATTGAGATTCATGATAATTCAGATTAATATTTTTAAATGTATCTTACCTTTTTTTTTATCCCCTTGAACAAACTGAAATGATTGACCTCCAACCAAGATCATTGACATCTTTCAGTTTTGATGTGATTCCATCAATTTGTTTTGAGATACAAGTGGTTTCATCTTTCAATTTCACAATTTCAGTGACCTGCATAGAGAGGTCAGAGAAAATGACCAGAATCAGATTGCCTTTTGCTGACTCTGATCCAACTAGGTTGATCCAAACTGTATCATGATAAAATGAGTTAGCTAAATATGAAGATTGCAAGATTTTGGGATGATTAAAACTATGATGAAAGATTGTAAAACCTTGCTTCTTTTCCATTTCTGGTGTATATAACAAAACAAGTCCTCCATGCTTTTGTAACTAGACCCACAACAAACTTGTATTCTCATTACACATTACCAACTTCTACAACAATTCGGTGTTGGCATTCTCCTACAAACGAAACCACACCAACACCTTTACAACACAATTTTAATTAATGATTAAATACAGACAATGAAGGGGAGCCTTGGCGCAACGGTAAAGTTGTTGCCATGTGACCAAAAGGTCATGGGTTCGAATCCTGGAAACAGCCTCTTGCAAAAAATAGGGTAAGACTGCGTACAATGGATCTTTCCCCCTGAGACCCCGCATGGCGGGAGCTTCGTGCACCGGGCTGCCCTTTTTTTTTTTTTTTTTATTAAATACAGACAATAAGAACTAGACCATGACTCTGCTAACATAGTATTTAGTATTTAATATACCTTCTCCATTTGTTGGACATGTTCTGGGTTAGGTTTGTATCAACAATGTTGTTCGTGCCTGAGCTGAATGGGTACTAGTGTTATTTGGTGTAACATGCACTCTGTGGTGTTAAATAACTCGTTGGGCCATAAGAACCAGTAACATCATTTAGCTATATCTAGAAGGATGAAATGGATCTAGTAACATACACTTTTATGAAATAATATATGATTTCTGAAGGATTTGAATTTAATAAAAATCAGTTATTGTGTGGATTTGAGTTCTCGTCTAAAATCAAGTAGTTATATCTTATTTGTAATAACTGCAGAACCCAGAGCCGTCAGTGGAGTTTGATACGGTAGCAAACAAGAAGCAGCAGCATGAAGTCAATGTCGGTAAGTTTGTAATTCTTCTCATGTCTTGTTTTATTTCCCTAATGCACCTTTCTGGATTCATTTAATTCCGTCTCTCATGGTAGTTACCTCTCTTGCAGCTATTTCCAATTCATTTGGTTTTGGAGGGCACAATTCTGTGGTGGTATTTGCACCTTTCAGGGCTTGATTCCTTTTCTTTCTGCCTTGATGATTTACCTTCTTACTTGAGTTCAGGAAAATTGGTGTTTTTTCGTAGCTGAATTTTCTGTCGCAATTTTTTTCTGCAAACACTTAGTCATGATACGTTAAAAAAAAGAAGCAAATTTCCAGTAACTCACTGCGTGATATGTTGGGGGATTAAGATTCCAATTGAATTCTTAGAGATTTGATTCTTGCAATTTGTGTTTCTTTTGTTTGGTCAAAATCCAGATAGTGTGGAGTTTTATGAGGGGGAAGGGAGGAAGTTTTCCCTTTAAAGAAATTGGTGCATTTTCCAGGTAGAATGGACTTGAGAAGGAATGAAGTTTATACTCTTTGGAGAATGAAATAAATCATGAATCTAATATGAATATGAATTGTTTAGTTTGTTTCGTCTAGTGAATAGATATGGTCTATGCTATGTTCCTGTATAGGAAAATTGTTATATTCTGCATAATAATGATCCTATAGCATGCTTAGTGCAAACGACTCAACCAATTTTCTAAGCTAGTTCATTTGACTAGCTCGGTTCAATTCATAAGTCTATCATGGTCCACTGGTGGCGCTCAATTTATGCACCTCTTGTTCCCTCAAGCTTGCTCACTTCGCTTGGACATACCAACTTGACATCTTGCTTGCTTTTGCTTGTACATACCACTTGGACATCTTGCTTTTGCAATTATTGTCACACTCAGATAGCTGACTTCACGTTACTTGTTGCCAACTTAATTGGAAGTAGCAATATAGACTTAATTTGCAACACAAATAAAATCCAAAAGAGGCTCCCATGGGTGTGGTGCCATGGTAAAGCATTCAGAGGAGCAATAGAAGGATCAAGATTTGAATTTCAGATGTAACGAACATCTTAAAGGTTAATATTGAGTGTACATAAATTATATTCAGGATTTATCCAGTAAATAAATTAAGAGGGAAGACTATTTCTTTTTAGGATTAATCAGATGAGAAATTCAAAAGGAATGAAACATAACTTAATATATAAATAGGTTTTCATTTATATAGATCATTCTTTTTCTAAAGATATTTAAACATCAAGCTGTTGTCTAAGATTCAGTGTTATTTGGTTCAATAGTGTTTTTTTAAAAAAATGATAATAATTTTCATTTAATATAATTTAATTAGTTAAAATTAACTTTATTAAATTATTTTATTAAAAAATATTATCTTTATATTAGTTTCGTTTTTTAATGACTTGAATACTACAATTTACATATAACATCATTAATACAACAAGACACAAATTGTCATCCTAAATTTGCAATCAACTTGGTTAACTTATCTATCCCAAAACCATTTTCATCTACTTATGCTCGGTCTGACGGATTCAAAAATTAAGGTAAGTTTTTCGCACGGATTATTAATCCGAATTCCTCGTTTGCTTACTTCGAAATTCATCTACCGATTGATTTGTAATAAAATTTTATTCATCCAAAATCAATGCCTTCCTTTTCTTTGTAAATTGCTTCTCCTCCGTCGTCACCGCTCCCCTCCCTTTTTTTTTCAGGTTTTGACCCATATACAAATGACTTTTATACTCCTAATTCCTTTATTTGTATTTTTTATTTTTATTTAATTTTATTTTGTATCAATTTTGTTTATTTTTTTTTATTAATTTTATTTATTTTATATAATTTTTAATATACGTCAGAATATCTCTTTTTCTTTAAATTACTTTTTTAATTCGACATTTAAATTATCCCATTTAATCCTTGATACATATTAGAACTTCTCCTACCTTTAAATTACGCACCTCCAATCTTTGACAACATATGTCAGAACTTCTCTCTCCTTAAATTACTCATCCTCCTTAAAACACCATCTCCTTTTAAATTACTCATCTTTAACTTTTGACCTATGTTAGAATATCTCCTCCCTTTAAATTATCCATCATCCAACCCTTGACACATGTAAAAACATCTCTCCTTCTTTAATTTACCCCCTTCCAACTCCAGATGAGATCCTCTGTCCCCAAAATGCTGTGTCCCCATGTCCCAGAGTCGATCGGACGGCTATGATATTTTCATGATATACACTGCATTCTTGAGATGTAATTTAGGCCGTCCGATCGGCTCTGGACATGGGGACACATCATTTTGGGGACAGAGGATCTCATCTCCTTCCAACCCTAGACATATGTTAGAATCTATTCTCCTTTTAAATTATCCTCTTTCCATCTCTTACACATGTCAAAACCTCTCACTCTATTTTAATTACTCATTCTCCAATTCTTAACACATATCAAAACACTCACATCTCTTTAAATTATCTCCTTCAACTCTTGACACATATTAAAACTTCTCCTCCATTTAAATTTTCTACCCTTAAATAACATATTACAAATATATAATAAAAAATTATTAAAAAAAGAATAAAACTGATAAAAAAAATTTAATAAAAAATAAATAAACTGATAAAAAAAATAAAATCAATAAAAAAACAAAACTTAAAAAAATAAAATGTGAATGAGAGAATAAGCAGAAGGGTATAAAGGTAAAAAAATAAATGTGGGGCCAGGAGGGGATGGGGGTTAGGGGTGGGAAAAGCAGTTCTCCCTCTCTTTTCGTCGTGTCTCTCACGTCCTATCCTCAACCTTGCGAGTCGTGGACAGCCTGCGGCAACCAACCCAACATGGCGTCCACTCACGGCCGCTCGCGAGCGGCGGCGTCACCTCACGGTCGCTCGCAAACGGCGGCGTTCTTGCACGGCACGGCCTCTCACGGCCTCCTCGCACGATGTGGGCGAAACCAGGCTCGTGGCCTCTGGACGCTGAGCACGAGGCTTCCATGGGCAAAGACGATGACACCGACGCATCCCTGCCGTAGCTACCTCGCTACCGCTTCCTCTAAGACCTCCAAGGAGAAGGAAAAAGGCACAGCCCATCTCCAAGGGTCTCACATTTGACGAGCTCATCCTCCTCCCTACCGGCTCACACGAGCGCTCTTCGAGGAGCTCAGGCGTGCATCCTCTAGGGGTTTTGGATACACATCGCACGGCGCCGACAGTGCCCGTGGCCAACAATCTCAATTTTGTTTCCTCCTTTCTTCCATTCCCTGGCTTCTCTTCTTTCTTTGGATTCTTTTTTCATTCTTTCTTTTCCTTTCCTTTTCCCTCCCCTTACAGGATTTGTTCCCTTCCCCTCCACTAGAGATTTTTTTCCTTTGTTGATTCTTCTTTTCCTTTCACTTCCTTTCCTCTAGGGTTTTTTTTTCCTTCATTGATTCCTTTCTTTCCCTAAACTTAGCATTAGTCTTTTGTTTTGTCATATCTGCTTAATCTATTTTACACGTTCAACCTGTTCAAATTATATATATACACACACATATATATTTGACTACTATAAATAGCAATTCTTCTAAATGAATTTACATGAATATAACTACTAGCAAATGAAACGTCCAAATGCTCATAGATTTCATTAGGCATAGTAACTTAATGTTATAATCTAGATAACTCACACGCAGCAAAGAATCTATTCCAACCATGGATGCATACTATAATTAAATCACTCCGATAACGCCAATTCAACATGGTTGATTAGCAAATATATGCTCCTAGATAAACCAAAACACTCAGCAAAGAACAAAAACTATCATAACCCTAAAAAAATCTTGGCCTTGATATCCATTAACAGTCGCACAATACGGATTTGGCCAAGAAACTAAGATTAAAAAAGTCTATAATAATTGATTATCACAGCAAACTGAGTTCACTCCCATCCTGAGGGTGCAATTTGAGCAGGCTCCCAAACTGCAGGGGGCGCTGCTGATGGAACTTCAACTGCAGGGGCTGCCGCTGAATCCCACCCATCAGCGACCACAGCACCTGTAAAAAAGAAGCAACAAATTAGTCAACGATGGGGCAATGAGCGACAGTATTGCAACGAAACAATGAGCAGGATTTTTCAAACTGGACTGCAGCAAGTGACTAGTCAAACCATGCTATTCTGTCTTTGATTGATGGGGGCACATAGAAACTAAAAACTCTGATGAAAGTGACATCAGAAGCATTGGTATCTGGGAACGTAGCAGACAGCAATTACAATGAAAATATGATGTTGAAATTTCCCATCATAGGCTTGGAGAAGGAATCCACAAACAGCAAGTGACATTTTGACCAATGGAAGCTGACATTTGTTTGATAGGGTGGCCATTTGTATCAAAACCTTGTATTGTTACAATTCTGTAACTGCAAAACTTGAGATGCTTAACAAGATCCCAAGCTTAATTGAGAGTATAGTTTAGTCTTCATTTGTTAACACCAAGACATCTTGGGTTTCGATTGGTTAACCATTGATTACTTGACTGGTCCAAATATACTACTGATTCAACATTCAATTTCACGCTTGCTAAATTTATGCAAACAACAGCGGTGCAACTAACCAGAGAGCTTAGAGCAAAAGCCAAAGATCATACTAGTTTTATCATTGTGAAATTGAATATAATATTAAGATGATGGGTTGATTTTGACCTTGATTTGCTGTCCACTCAACCCCAGGTACCGACGGAACAGCAGTGGCAGCTGCAATCTCAGGTGCCCATTGCTGGGTAGGCCATTGATCAGTAGGTACCATTCCAGTGTACTCAGCTACTGCACCAAATTCAGGTGCCACAGGAGCTTCAACTTCTTCCTGCTCCTTGGCCTCCTCAGGGTCCCTGTAGAAAAATAGATCTACCTGCAAATACCACAAATAACAGTTTAAATTAGAAGATTCATGCAATAGATAAGTATAGTGGTTTATTCGTTTGATAACAATCAGCATTAGGATACAAGGTATAATTACGTGAACCTAAAAAATGATTAGTTGGCTAAGGATACTCGACATCTATCAAATAACAAGAAATAAAAACTATCTATAAGATACCATAACAATAGCAATAAAAGGGGGATCAAGAATTCTTCGAAAGTGGATCATAGTCATTTACCATTACTTCCCACTTCCTCCCATGGGCAATAGTCCCACGCATTTGTAGAACCATTCTTGCCAGCAACCAGTAGAGGCAGCCAATGCTTAGTTTCCCTTTGTTATTAGCAGGAATACCAATGTCAACATATCTCATTGGTGAATCTGTATCACAAAAAGCAATAGTAGGGATGTTGCCCAGTGCAGATTCCTTGATTGGCTGTAAGAAAGTATCAAAAGATGGTATGAACTACTAATCTCCTTTCACAATAAAACAATTATTGTAAGGTGAATAATAATAGTACTACTGCTACTACTACTACTGACCTGGTGATCTGTCCTCGGATCAGTAAGAATGAGAAGGCGGGGTTCACTAAAAGATGTCTGAAGTTGATTTGTAAATGTTCCCGGAGTGTGTCTCCCCGCAATAGGATGAGCTCCAGTATATTGGGCAAATTTCAGTACAGCTGTCTGACCGTAGGGCCTGGCGGACTGAACAATGATATCTTGTGGGTTCTCAATTGCCACAATCACTCTAGCAGCAAGTTGAAGCTTTTCCCAAGTTTTACCGAGATTGATAATGAAAATACCTGACAATCAGAGTTCAACTTTACACTTCAAAAGTGTAGTCCATTATCGAATGTTATAAACTAGTAATGACATTATTAAAAACAAACAAATAAACACTTTACGCAACAATTAAAGGGAAAATAAAAACAAAAAAAGTAGTATATGCACAAACATAAGACACATCTCATACTGTTTCTTGATGGTACTTGCCACAAACTAGTCAGTTGCTTGGCAATAACTTAGAGGTGTTCCAGTATAATCTCAAGCTATAAACTAACATCAAAAAACAAATAGTACTTGGACTTACAAATTGAATTATCCTCCTCGACAACTTCTAACCACTTGGACCAGTTGCACAATTATATGAAAATGTAACAGAATCATAACACCATGCATTAGTATTAACCCTATGCAGTCAACAAGTACGATCAAGCATGCAGAAGCAATTATAATTACATAGCCAGTCTCCTTGACAAAGATACCATCCTTCTATTAATAAATGTGTTTTTTCCCTTACATAATTAAAGGAAGAAGATACATAGAAGGAAGAATTTGGGCATCCATCTTGTATAACTCATCAAAAATCAGGCAAAATAATAATTTTTTTTTTGAATATAAAGTTATAATTCAAAGTACTTCATTTTACATCTCCCCTCAATCCTTCTTCTGTTTAAATATCCATCTTTTTGATTAATCACTCTGGTTAAGAATCATAAGGGACTACAACAAACGGAAGCATATTCATACTATAAAATAGAATATGAAGTATCAAATTCAGACAGCAGACTGGTTCCTCTTTACTCTCCTCTAGTTATCTTACTATTTAGCTTCAAATTTTTAACATTTATTCTGTCTATTTATTATACACCAAGTACTAAATAACGATAGTTTTGCGCACTCAACGTTTTACCTAAATCTCTACGATTTCGATGCCCAAATTAATAAGTCGCAACACCAAAGGGTTGCTGAAGGACGAGAATATTATCAGATCCTACGCCA
Source organism: Zingiber officinale (assembly GCF_018446385.1). Classification (NCBI taxonomy): domain Eukaryota; kingdom Viridiplantae; phylum Streptophyta; class Magnoliopsida; order Zingiberales; family Zingiberaceae; genus Zingiber; species Zingiber officinale. The sequence continues at coordinate 107,458,876 of NC_055997.1, forward strand.
TACAGTGAGGTCATATCCTGATGAAACTTACACCAGAACGGCAGTAGCATTGCTACAACTAAGGTCGGTTTCACCACTACCACCAAAAGAAAGAGATCGGGGAAATAAAATAGAAGATGTTACCATCAGTTCTTCTCTTGTAAACGTATCGCTCCATCTGGAAGTCGCAATTTTTGGTTCCGAGGTGGACGTCGGCCGCGAGCATCATCTGGATGTCCTGCTCCCTCTGCGAAAGAACTTTCGTCGCCGCCATGGTTGCAACTATTCCAGCGACGGAGACCCAAACAATGTTAGCGGCAACGCAGAAGAGAAACTTAGGAGTCAAAGGTAACTTTTTATAGCTTGCATCAAAACCCTAACGCTGATTTTATGAAATGACTAAAATAGTCCTCCCTCTCTCATTGTTAGCGGATTCTGTAAATCCTTAGGCCTATTAAATATGAATGATTAAGGGGCCCATTTTGGCCTATTAACAACCAATCTGGGCCGGGTTTGATAAACTCCACCAAAATCTCCCGAATTTCGGCGGGAATCGCACTGGCGCTCGTTCTCTTCTGTCGCTCGTCCTCTTTCGCGACGATCGATAGACATCATAAACCTAAGCGGAGGAATCGGAAGAGGAGCGATGGGAAAAGGAGAGCAAGAGGAGCTGCGGGAGGCGAAACGGGGGTACAAGGAGGCGGCGAGAGTTGGGAATCGCGAGGAGGAGGCACGGTGGGCGAACGAGATCGGGGACATCCACAAGCGGCGAGGGGAGTACATTGAGGCCCTCCGTTGGCTTCGCATAGACTACGAGATCTCCTCCAAGCACCTACCTCAGAAACAGCTCCTTCCTACCTGCCAGTCGATCGGAGAGGTTTACCTCCGCCTCAATCGCTTGAAAGAAGCCCTCGTCTACCAGGTCTTCCCTCCACTGTGTTTAACTGTTACAATTTATAGTTTTTCTTCGGAATTTGTATTTATAGCCTTTTGTTAATGTTGTTAAGTTATTTTCTAGCGCTTTGTTTCTCTGTGTTGCAGAAGAAGCATTTGCAACTCGCCAAGGATTCTGACGACCTTATTGAGCAGCAAAGAGCTAGCACACAACTTGGTCGAACTTACCATGAGATATTTACAGAAACTGAAAGTGACCATAATGCAATGAGAAATGCAAAGAAGTATTTCAAATCAGCCATGAAACTTGCACGTACTCTCAAAGAGAATCCTACTTGCATGAAATCTGGTTTCTTTCTTAAGGAGTTTATAGATGCTCATAATAACATTGGTATGCTTGAAATGGATCTTGATAACTATGAAGGAGCTGAAAAGATGCTTCTTCAAGGTCTAAAGATTTGTAATGAGGAGGAGGTTGGTGAATATGATGATGCGCGAAGTAGGCTTCACCACAATCTTGGATATCTTTATACTGAACTGCGTGAGTGGGGTAAAGCTAGAGAGCATATTGAAAAGGATATCTTAATTTGTAAGAAGATTGGTCACCTTCAAGGTGAAGCAAAGGGCTTTATCAATCTTGCAGAGTTACATCATCGAGTTCAGAAGCATGGTGATGCAATCCGTTGCTATGAAACAGCATTAGATACTGCCAGACATTTGGAAGATGAGGATGCACTTGTTAATCAGATCAATCGGAATATTGAGACTGTAAAAAAAGCATCTAAGGTGCTTGAGGAGTTGAAGAAAGATGAACAGAAGCTTAAAAGGTTGATGAGGATCATATGTGATGCACGAGGTACAGCAAATGAGAGAAAACATCTCTTAGAGCAAAACATTTTGCTTGATGGTCTGATTGAAAAGGCTTGTATGATATTTGCATGGCCAAAAGTAAGTTTAAATATAGTCAATACTCCAATTTCATGTTTAGTATGTTTGTTGCTTCTATAGTGGCTGACTTGGTTTCTTGGTGAGTTTTTCAGTTTGAGTCAATGTAGTTTTCTATAGAGTTCACTGGCAGAAAATTCACAGACTATGCATATTTGGTAGAGTTTAACACAACATGGGACAATGTGTTATTCCTCCAGAATTACTATTGGAATGACTATGGAGTTGATTACTCATTCCATTCTGGCATCATATTTGTTCATTTCAAAAAAATTGCAACCAGATATGGGGAAAATGGACTTTTTTTTTCTCTTTTTGGGTTAGATTTTGTTTGTTCTTTGATGTAATTATTTCCAATTTGCATTCTCACAAGAGAAATGTATATTTGGTTTGTTTATTAGTCATCTTTTGAACTGTCACCATCCTTAAGTTATGTATTCCTTTCCTGGTGATTGACTTTATTTGAATTTTTGGAAAAGTCTAACAGTTCATTATTGCTTAATGTTTATGTTTTTTAGCATCTAGAGTTTGCTAAACGGAAGAAAAACGTTGCAAGTGAACTTTGTGATAAGGAAAAGCTAAGTGATTCCTATCTGGTAATTGGAGAGTCATACCTGAAACTTAGGAACTTTTGCAAGGCACGAAAATGGTACATGAAAAGTTGGAACGTGTACAGGTCAATTGGGGACTTGGAGGTAATTTTGTTTTATGTTTGTTAATGTTGCATACTATTCTCTTAATGCACCAAGGTAAACAGGATGAGTTCGTCACAATGAGGCCTATTTTCTTCGACATGGTATATTATGGATTATCCGGAGTATGCTAAAATCACCCATTATTTCTACTACCTTCCTTCATGCATCAAATGTGTGCAAATTAGCATAACACTGAATGCTCTGCTAGTTTGATTCATATTCATTATGATTATTCATATTTTAGGGACAAGCACTGGTCAAGATAAACATTGGACAGGTTTTGGACACTTCTGGTGACTGGATCAGTGCACTGGAGGCATTCGAGGAGGGTTACAGGCAATTTCTTAATTTTTGAACTTTAAGAAACATTAATCATGTATTTGGGAAGAACCAACATTTAGTTTTGAATTCTTCCTGAACTAAAGAAGCTTAACCTTTCATTTCATTATAGAATTGCAGTTCAAGGCAAGCTGTTGTCTGTACAGATGACTGCGCTCGATAACATGCACTATAGTCACATGATTAGATTTGATAATGTTGATGAAGCCAGGTAAACCTTTAACTTACATGTTGCTAAGTTGGAGAAAACTTGTTTTCTTAAGGTTTCTATAAAAGACTGTTCACTTCAGGAAATTGCAGCTTGACATTCAGAATTTAAAGTCATTACTAAAAGAAGGTGTCTTGAATGACCAGCATAGTGATTATTGCTCTGAAACAGAAACAGGTGGCAATTCACCTGAAAGTAACTGCCACATATCTGCATCACAAACTTCTAGTGATTCTTCTAGAAGCATACCTAGTCTTCCTGGCCATGTCGAGGAATTTGATGAAGATGCTCCTCTGGCATCACTTGTCTGTTTGAGTAAGAATTCAAGAAAGACAAAAACCTCTCGGTCAGATCCTCATGTTGTTAGAGCTAATATCACATCTGGCATTGTACAAGATTTTTCCAGAGGTTTAAGTAACTCATGCGATGATCAACGGCGAGTTGGTCGTAAACGTGTTCGTGTTGTTATTTCTGATGATGAAGTTGATGATTCTGAAATGATGAATGGCGCTAAGAGGACACCACATAGAAGTTCACTCAACGATGCTGACATGATGAAGGGCTCTACAAGGAAACTACATAGACATTCCACTAACTTCACAACTCCTGAAAAAGGCAAGAGAAAGAAACTTGATTCAACTTGTTGAAATGTTAAGCATATTTGTTGTTGTTTTCGTGTTTTAACATTCCTTCAATAACTTGCAGAGAATTTGTGGTGTGGATTGAACATTAATAAGCAGTCTCAGGTAATAATAGTTATATGCACCTGAATTTCAGTTGCACTATACTTTCTCTTATGGCACATTTGATTCATAGGAATAACCATTATATTCTCTCTAAATTTCCACAGAATGAGGATTCTTATGTTTGATTGCAAAAACTAATTTTAAGTTCTAATTCCTATAGAATTACAATTATTTATTCATAAGAAATATTCTTTTATAACATAAATATCTGTTACTTTTTTGTTCCTCCTTCAAAGTCTATTTAAATCTTAAAATATTACATACTATGAACAAGAGAAGCAAATTGAACATGTTGATCTGATTGAGAAGGCAAACGTGTCAATTGTATCGTGCATGCTGGTTGGGCAGGATGGGTAGGGTGGCCCAACTGAGCCAAATTGGCCAGGTGATTTGGTCGGATTACCTCGAATTGGATGGCTCAATTGTGCCAAATGATCACTTGACCCACTCACAACACGTCGATTGTGTTGGAGTGGTCCCAGGTGTTGAATGGGCTGAGGGGTAGAGAAGATTTGTTAGGTTGCACTAAGCAGGTCAAATGAGCATGTTGAGTTTAGAGACTAATTGATTGAATTGAACATGCATGTTGCACTGAGCAGGTAGGCTTATCACCTTGGTTGGAGAAGGATTGCTCAGTAAGTTAGGCAAGAAAGTTAAGTCGTCGCTCAAGCCGGACATGCTTGTTGGATTGATCAGGTGGGTCTATTGGATTGGTTGGACTGAGTAAAATCAAGTGTGTCAAGTGAACCAAGCAGGCCAGTCAGTCAGGCTATTGAAAAAGCTTGTTGGTCTTATTGGGTTGAATTGGTTTGTCAGGGAAAACAAGCACACCTTTTGATTAGTCCAACGAGCTAGTCAGGCCAGGTAAATAGAGTTATGCAAGTTAGACAAGTCATAAAACATTTCATGTATGTATAAGTATTTTTGTCTTTGTGAAACTATTCCTTTGTTGTACATGCTGATCTCTAATGGGTTGATATTTCATGTTATCGTAATATTTTGATCTTGATTTTGCCAGGACCTTCCTCAAAGTTCAGATTCCAGAGATATACTTAGTGCCTCTATGCCTATTCATATTGAAGAAAGTATTTGTTCTTTTAAATGCAAAAGCCCCATTTTTGTGGCTGATAATGGTGTAGACGTTGGTTCTCTAAGTGATGTTGGAGTACCTATCGCATCAAAATCTGCACCTAGTGAGTCCATGCTGAATGGATATCCAGTACCTGTTAGGTTTCAACAAAGCCAAGATTGTGCATGCTTTGATCCTTTGGTAAATAATCATCATGTAAGTTTTGTAGTTTGCCAAAACTCTTTAATACAGTGGATTTGTAGGTTCATTAAACTAATGTTTTCTTCTTATACTAATGCTTAGTCTACTTCATCTTTTGATTTAAAGAAGCGAAAGGAAAGTCAATGTTAGTTCCATGACTAGTAAATAACATTTTTCATCTCTTCACTTTAGCAAAAGGCTCCATAGTGTAAATATCAGGAAAATTGTCCACTGGTTGCATATTACTTAATATGACAAATTCTATTAATTTTCTTTCAGGTCAATGCTGAATGTTTAAATCATGTTGCCCTTTGTCATTTTCAACAATCAAAGGCATAAATGATTTTGTTTTTTCGTTTAGACAAGTGCTAGTGTTATACCTCTGTCCATTTTCAAAACATACAAAAACAAGTTGAGTCTTAATTGTTCGGTGTTTGGTTGTTTTAAATTGTCAAGCATTGCTTAACATGACCTTTTTCATCCAATTGGGGCCAAAATTGAAAGTGCTGTGTTTTTTATTCCTATATGAACTGTAAACTGCATACATGTGCAGTAAGCAGATTCATTTTCATAAATGTAAATGGGAAATTGGCCTCATAGCTCATGTTAAATAAGCCAAAACCAGCAAAAAAAAATGCAGAGATACCAAAGAATTAACCAGATCTAGCATTGCCTGATACAACCTCTGCCTGGCGGTGTTATTTTTTTATTCCAATAGGAGTTGTAAACTGCACAGATGTGCAGTAAGTGGATTCATTGGATAACTGTAATTTGGAAATTGTTCTCATCGCTCATGTGCAATAAGCCAAAACCAGAAAGAAAATGCAAAGATATGAAAGAATTAACCAGATCTAACTGAAAACTGAATTTTTGACATATATGACTCCTGATATTACTTTTAGAAGAGTTATGATTTATGACAATAATGCCACTGCTGTTCCTTGTCTTGAAAAACAGTCCGAAACTCTAATCCCAATACCCAAATATTTTCATTTCCTTTATTAGATTTTGACAGCTGGTGTTCACCAGATCTTGATGGAAGAAATATTCCAATTGAATGAATATAGCTATGAATTATTATTGAACTTCTTTTGATAGAATGATGATAAAGACATGGTGCTATTCTACTGCATTTGGTGTTAATGTCTTGCACCCATTTTATCTACTAAACCAATCTGGTCAATTCAACCTCAATTTGCTTCTTCTATGTCTTTATTTAATTTACTCCATATAATTATGACAATTTTGATCATGCTACAGAAAATCAAATTTAAACTTGGACATGACACACTCTGTGTTGATTTAAGTCCTTTCATAGAAGATGACAAGTTAAATATTGAACTTGTGAAAGTTGAAGTTGCTTGTTCATACTTTCTTCAGCTGCTCGAGCAGAAAAGGTCCAAAGGTACGTGTCATGATTAGCAGGTTAGTTAAGTTCCTTCTTCCAATATAAGTTATTCACTTGCAATGCTAAATTATCTTAAATGAGTCTGTTGTAGCCCCCACGGGTACGGTGCAGTGGTAAACACTCAGAGGAGCAATAAGAGAACCGGTTTGAGTCCTGAATGGGACGAATATCCCAGAGGTCGGCTTTTGAGTGTGCATAAGTTGTGTTCCAGATTTACCCGGTAGGTGAATTAGGAGGAGGCCATTTATCTCTAGGATTAGTCGGGAGAAGCTCGAATACTTGGATTATCAAAAAAATAAAAATAAAATAAAATGAGTACACTGCAAGTGGCTTCAGCCAATGTCTACAGTACATCAAATTAACAAGATTATAAAGAGAGTTTTACAACAGTATCCTCAAGATCAGATATATTTATCAGAATTTTAGAAGCTAGCCAAAGGAGTAATAGATAAGTTTGGTTGTTGAAGTTTTGAGTCAGTTTATATTAATGGCCTTATGACTGGTAAATTGCTGTAGTATCTGTTAATTAGGTTCGCAAATAAAACAAGCAATCAAGAACATAGTCAAGATACTAAATATCTCACTAGTTTCCATCATCTTCCAGAGCTTCCATCTGAGAAGTATTGTGAACTTTTTGAATTGGCTCAAATCTGTTTCTATGATCAACATTAAATGCCAATGGGTTGTTTCTATTTTTTTCATTTGTCCTGATTATATATATGTACTAGTTAAACTAGTCTGAACTTTGTCAGTATTGCTAATAGTAGGTCCTTTTCATGCTAATGTTCTACTACTTGCAATGCACTAAAGCTACTAAATGTAGGTTTACTGCCTGTAATTGGATGCATGAAGACCTCTGGAACAGTGCTATGTTCTTCAGAACCAGTTGTAGATTTTGAGCATCATGTTAATGAAGATGTCATGATCGAAGTGGTTGTTGATGGTGAGGTTTTTGTAATCTCTGTAGTAGCATTTGTTATTTCTAGGTTTTTAACTGTCCATTCCTGTGTTGACATTATCTTCTTGTTGAATTGTTTGTTTATTTGGCCTTTTATTCTATTTTTCAACTTTTTCATTGTCGTCTCAGTACCAATGCTAAACATGTCCTCAGTCTATAATGCTACCAATGTGCATAAACTAAACCTAACTTATGAGAGTTTATGAGCTTAGCAGTAGTTTAGGTTGTTTATATTAGGGGCCTCAACCTAATGCAGCAAACAAATCGTAACTAATTTATACATCTATGTTTATGCTCAATTGACTTACAACTGAATGATCTACATAGCATATATGTGGACTAACTAATCAGATGAATATATCTTATATTCTGTGACGACTAAACATGCAACTGTCTCTGTGTTAATATGTACATATGTATCTATGCAGACTTGATTAAGAACTCTAGTAGGTTGTCGATCTTCCATTTCATCAGAAAAAAAGTGTAACAGAATAGGCTCTATTTGTCTTCACAGCAGATATTTCTTACATTCCCTGCCTTTTTGTTACTATAATTACTATATATACTTGTCCATCATTATTTCCCATATACTTGTGTTTACTATATTTAATATTGTGTTGGTTATTACACTTTTCCTCAAGGAATGTCATGAATTGATTAGACAATAATAAGCTAACAACAATTTGTGTAGTTCTCATCTTGTAAGAATTTGAAATTTTTAAATCAAGGCTTGGTTTTCCATTGTCTACCTATCTTTGTGTTAATTGAAGTTGATAATCTAGTTGTCTTTTTCTCCTTAATTTCAGTATTTGCATTGTGATTATCTATGTATTTCCTTCTTTTCCCCTTGTTGAAGAATGGGTCCCAAAACGCCTTATGAAGTCATATATTGATAGTTGTGAGAAATTATCTGAGCCAGTCAATATGCACCTGCTAAAGAAATTGTATAACTTGGAGGTAATCAGCGTTTTCATCTAGATCTTTTTATTTCTGGTGTTCGTTGGATAACCTAAATTTAATTGCCTAACATAATTATTTGCAAATAGGTTTCTGAGGATGAAGTAATAATATCTGACTGTGGATTGCAAGATGTGTCAATATCACCTTTTCTAAATGCACTTCAAGCACATAAAACACTTGCAGTATTGGACATTTCTCATAATTCGTTGGGTACTTGGAATTTTTTTTTCTAATGATTACTTTCTACTTAAATTAATCTTGTTGTTTCCCATTATGCACATGTCCTCATTGAATATTTATTGAAAGTATAATTTTATAATGCTGAAATCTAATTTCATGTTGTAGGCAATGAGACTATTGAGAAAATTCAACAAATATTCAATTCATCAAACCAAAAATATGGGGGCTTGACACTAGATTTGCATTGTAATCGGTTTGGTCCAACTGCATTATTCCAGGTTCTAGTTTATTTCATTTATATGCTATAGTCGTCATTCCTTTTTTTGTTTTATAAAACCGTGCTCACAATTCTTTGTTTTTTTTTCAGATATGTGAATGCTCAGTTTTATATGCTCGTTTAGAAGTCCTCAATCTATCTGGCAATCGCCTAACAGATTCATGCAGTTCATATCTCTCTGCTATATTAGAGAACTGCAAGGGTGGGTGGTTTTCTACCTTATACTTATCTCATATTTGAATTTTTGTTATTTGTATATTTTTTATATTTATTTTATATTGTAGTTGATTAAAAACTGGATTTAGATAGCTGCAATATATTGCAAACTGTGATAAAGTGGAATACAGATACCATCAAACCAAAATTGCAGTTATAAAATGAACCGCCTTGTGTTTTATTTAATTAACATATTTACATTGTTTGAATAGTTTATTAGATTGGCTAGAGTTCTGGTCTGAGTAAATTGATGTGTTGTTCACTTCAGAACATTATAATTTTACATTTATTCTTTGGAAGGTTATTTATTTGGACATTTCTCATAGTAACAACTAGAAAAAAGGGGTTGGCCTGTTGGTTCTATCTCATTTACTTGTTTGAATTACTTTGCACTTAGATACTAACATTTTTGTTGGGCAGTACTTTTTAGTTTGAACATAGAACAATGTTCTATAACATCCAGAACAATCGAGAGAGTTGCTGCTGCAATAAGTTTTGATTCTGTCCTTTCTCATCTTTCAATAGGTGATTTCATTCATTATGAATTACACATTTGGGCAAACATAATTCTTGAATGTTCATATTCATTATCATCTACTGAAAAATATGCATTGCTTAATAGGTAAAAACAACCCAATATCCGGAAATGCAATTGTTAGTTTATTAACCAAACTTCAGTCCCTGAAAAGGTAAGTTTTTCTCTTAGAAACAAGTGATTGACCTTTCTACGTTGAACTGAGTTTCTACACCTCGTTTTTAGATTTTCTGAACTCAGTCTCAGTGGCATAAGAATAAACAAGCCTGCAATTAACAGTCTTTGCCAACTTGCTCAATCATCAAGTTTAACTGTTTTGAAGCTTGGCGGAACTTATATTGGATCTGTAAGTATCAATGTTTGTGGCTTCTCAATGGAAAAAAAAATGCAACTGCTGTTTAATACTCGGTTGTAATGCAGGATGGAGTAATAAAGCTAAACGAAACCGTAGGTACTGGGCTTCAAGAATTGGTGAGGTTGGATCTGTCATACTGTGGACTGAAATCTCATGATTTTCCAAGAGTTTGCCAAAACCTCATTCTACTTGGTGGTATTCTTGAGCTGAATATTGCAGGGAACTCCATTGGTCAAGAGGTTAGTCTCTGTAATTATGCCACATTATTTTTTCCTTGTTTTTTAAATGCAATGCTGCAAGACTTATCTATCAAGTTTATCAATTTGTATGATATAAGGATACATTGCAAGTGTAAGATAATACTGAGAGTAAACTATAGCATGGCTCTTGGTTGATTGAGACGCCCACTAGATACATTCTAGTTTTTCTGTTGTGCTAAATTTGTGTCGAACTGAGTCGAACAGTATTAGGCTTAAGTTTGACTCATTTAAATTATATTCGGGCTCGAGCTCGACTCTAACTCGAATCGAACTTTTATTACAAGGCTTGAGTTTGGCTCATTTTGGAATTATCAAGCTCGCGAATAATTCGAGCTCGGGCTCGTTTGAGAGCTTGTTTTTTTAGCTCGTTTTAAAGCTGATTTTATTGGCTTGTTAAGCGAGTTTGAAAACTCATTTGAATAAATATTCAACAAACCTAATAACTAAAATAATATAAACTAAACACATTATTGAACATTCCAAACTACTACATTAAACTTCCAAACTCAACACATCATTGAACATGTTCGCGAGCCCTTTAATCGAGCCGATCTCGAGCCCGAGTTCACAAATCTATAAACGAGCATGTTCTCGAGCCCTTTAAACGAGCTGAGCTTGAGCCCAAGCTCATGAGCCTATAAACAAACATGTTCATGAGCTCACGAGCCGAATGTCCTTCAGCTCGATAAAATTGTCGAGCTCGAAATCGAGCTCGGCTCGATAAGATAAACGAACAAACTCGAACGATCTTTTTACCGAATCAAGCTCCGAATAACTCGCGAACCATTTGGTTCATTTACATCCCCAGTGGTGTTGGACCTGAGAAGGACAATTGTTGATGGCTGTAGCAGACCTGAGGTCGGGGTGTTAGACTTTGAGAAGGCCACTTGCTGATGGTCACTGCTAACCCGAGTTCAGGGGTGTTGGACCTTGAGAAAGGCAATTGTTGATGTCTGTCGCTGGCTTGAGGTCAAGGGCGTTGGACCTTGAGAAGGGCAATTGCTGATGTCCGCCGTTGACCGAGGTCAGGGGTGTTGGACTCTGAGAAGGGCAATTGCTAATGGTTGTCGTTGACCTGAGGTCAAGGGTGTTGGGTCGTGAGAAGGACAATTACTGATGGTAGCCGTTGACTCAAGGTCAGAGTGTTGGCCCTGAAAAGGGTTGACTTGAGGTCTGGAGTGTTGAACCCTGAGAAAGACAATTGCTGATGGTTGTTGCTAACCCAAGGTTAGGGGTGTTGGACTTTGAGAAGGGTCGGCAGGCTGATTGGTGAGTCTCCATCATTGCTTTCCTGAGGTAGGAGAGTATATTGGACGACCTCGAGCAAGCACGAATACTCAAAAGGTGGACAACGTGCTTCACACGAGATACCTTATACAAGCGTGTTTTCTCATGCCCTTTACTCAAATGCCTCAGTTCTGAGGACGTCGATTATGTCATACGAAAAAAATCCATCAAGGATGCCGTGGGAGCCATGTCAGAGGTAGGACTTGGCTAAGAAGATTTTTTTGGCTGACTACTTCTAGCTCACCTTGCAAGTTAACACAATCCACCTCATCGACACTTGCCTTAACTGCAAGAAGCACCAGTGTCTGTCTCACCACCCTATCAAACTCCTTAAGACATCAACCATCTCCTACCCCTTCGACCAGTTAGGGATGGACATTGTCGGTCATTTTCCTATGTAGGGTTGTAAACAAGCCGAGCCGCGCCGAGCTTTGGGGTGTTCAAGCTTGTTTGATAACATAACTGAGCCGAGCTGAGCTTAAAATGAACCAAGCTTTTGAAATGAGTGTTCAAGCTTGGCTTGGTTTATTTTTTATGAGCTTGAGCTTGTTTGAAGTTTGGTTTGAGTTTAGTTCGTTTAGATGTTATCAAGCTCTCAATTCAAGCTTGACTTGAGTTTGGTTCGTTTAGATGTTATCAATCTCCCAATTCAAGCTTGTTTGATTATTTGAAACTTTTAATTGTTTGATTGGTTATTAAAATTGATAATTTAAATTTATTTATTTATTTTATTTTATTATTTATTTAACATATTGAAAAGAGTTTTATTAATAAATATTGTTCATGAACATTGTTCACGAACATTGTTCACGAGTATTGTTCATGAACGTTGTTCACGAACGTTAACGAGCTGAACATATATATGTTCAAGCTTGTTTGTTTAGCTTAACGAGCTATTTAATCTTTTTTGTTTAATTAATCTTATGTATATTGAACGAACATAAATAAGCTCTTATCAAGTTGAATACCAAGCTTGTTCACGAACGCTTGATTCATTTACAACCCTATTCCTATGGGATCCAATCATAATGATCATCTTGTTGTGGCTTTCTTCATCGGTGGGGTCGAGGTTTTTGATAGTTCTTCAAGTGTTAACCATCGTAATATCTCAGTTCAGAATTTCCATAGATAATGCCAATTTATTCCAGCCACAAATTGTGGATGACTAAGCATTCGAGAATGTACCACGATAGGGAAGGAGAGGGTCAATCGGTGAACTTGAAGAGCTTGACAGAAGAGGTTATAATGACGTTGAGGCGGACTCCGGTATAACCACTCTGATACTCAAGTTAGCTCGTTGATAATTGGAAATCTGAAGAAGTTGGCTGGATTGTGTGTGTACCTGTGCTCGAGAAAGTAGACTACCTTTTATATTATCTCCGAGGAGGGAGGCATGGATCTCGCGTTAAGGCATGGGGTGGCCATGAAGATACACTTATTTTATCCTTATCCCCCAGTTGTCCCACGTTCTCCTCTTATCACGGCTCCCTCATTCTCCACGATTAGAGGGAGTTGGTAATCGCCTCCGGAGGTATCAGGAATGGGTCGTGTTGAAGGGGTTGAATGTGGCTGAGCTAGAGAGGTCTAGCGTGACAGAGCTATAGAGGTCCGATGGCAAAGCTGTAGAGGTCAGGCATGGCCCAGGCATAGAGGTATGGCGCGGGCCAAGGTGAAGAGGTCTGGCGTGGCCGAGCTATAAAGGTATGGCGTGGCAGAGTTGCAGAGGTCGGGCGTGGTCGAGACATAGAGGTCTGGTGCGGCCGAGGTGAAGAGTTCCAGCGTGGCCGAGGTGTGAATGTTAACCGGTCGGCTCATGCTCAGCTTCCCAAGTGAGGCTTCCAAGCTGACATTAGTTCAGTGACCATCTTAACCTCAAGTTGGGAGTTGATCTGCCTTGCGTGGGTTCGAGCCTCTTGGGTTCAGCTGGTTGAGTGCACCCAACTTATCTCAGGCTCGCCCTTAACTGGGCTTGATTCCAACTTAAGCAGGTTTGACTCTTTGGACTTTGAATTATAGCTCAACTTGATTCTTGACTCCACCAACACACGTGGAGGACGCTAATACCCGCCACATCATTCATCTTGAAGCAATTATATATGTCAGGATATTGTTGTCTTTTTCTAATGCATATTTAACTGGAAAGCAAAACATAACCAGCAATTGATGTGTGTTTTATATGAATCAATGAGTTCTAACTTATATAGCTGACAACATAATATTTATTAGGTGGTTAATCACTAATTATCCAAAGATGAAAACGCACTGTATATTAGTTAAGGTTTTTGCAATCATAAATTATTCTGATACTGTATTCATCTTTCTGACCGCTTTTTCATCCTAAAACTAAATTTGGTGATGCCCAAGTGTTAATTCAGAATTAACTATTTTGTGCATTCACTATGCCTTAATTGCCCTATTGTAGGGTTGCAATGCTCTGCGATCAGCACTCATTGACCCTGGATGCAGCCTCAAGTCTCTTATTCTTGAAAATTGTCAGCTTGGGCTGGAAGGAATTATCAGAATAATTCAGGCATTAGCAGGTAAAGGCACCTTTAAACCTAACCAGTTTGATTATACGTTTTGAATTCTCGTCGGGGATACATGCTATAGAATTTAGAAAAGCCTTCATCGTTTGGAAGTGTTCAAAACAATCATCAATATCGAACTAGCCAGTTGAATGAATTGTGGACTGATAATTGTAGAACAGTTTGAATTATTGATTGGTTGGTTCCTGATGTCTATTTGTATCGGTAGATAATGAATCATTGGAAGAGCTCCGTCTAGCTGAGAACACCAATTCATTCAAGGAGACAACTTTGCTGAACTCCGATGCAGTTGAAACTACAAATGCTATTTGTGAAGTAAATAATGAGAACGATGGACTTGAAGTTGCAGATAGTGAAGATGAGACAACCAGAGAGGAGCGTCCAATCTTGTCAGGCCCTGATGCAAGCTGTGCGAGTTCATGCCAAAGGAACTCATTCATGGACCGACATATTCAAGATATCTGCGAAGCTATTATTTCTTCACGGAATCTACAACTACTCGATCTCAGTCGAAACAAGTTCTCAGAAGAAGCTATAGATACAATGTATGCAGCATGGTCATCATCCAGATGCGATGTGAAGGGTAGTAAGCATGTTGGCAAGGATGTAGTCCACTTTTTCGTGGATGGATCAAATTGTTGCGCCAAAAAACCCTGCTGCAGAAGGGATTAGAGCTGAGATTCCTCCTTGGATAGAGAAGCTGTTTTGTTCTTCGAATCCTTTTTTGCCCTTTGCAGAATATACAATTATTTATCCACCTGTATCTTTTCCATTCAAGTGAATCCACAAGTTCTGATCCAAAGAAATTATCATACTGTTAGTGCGGTAAACAAGCCGAGCTGAGCTTTGGGGTGTTCAAGCTTGTTTGATAAGATAATCGAGCCGAGCCGAGCCGAGTCTAGCTTAAAATGAACTAAGCTTTTGAAATGAGTACTCAAGCTTGATTTGGTTTATTTTTTATGAGTTTGAGTTTGTTTGAAGCTTGGTTTGAGCTTGATTCGTTTAAATGTTATCAAGCTCTTAATTCAAGCTTGACTTGAGCTTGGTTTGAGTTTGGTTCGAACTTGGTTCATTTAGATGTTATCAAGCTCTCAATTCAATTTTGTTTGATTGTTTGAAACTTTTAATTGCTTGATTGGTTATTAAGATTGATAATTTAAATTTATTTATTTATTTTATTGTTTATTTATCATATTGAAAAGAGTTTTATTAATAAATATTGTTCACGAATATTGTTCATGAACGTTGTTCACGAATGTTGTTCACGAACATTAACGAGCTGAACACATATGTGTTCAAGCTTGTTTGTTTAGCTTAACGAGCTGTTCAAGTTTGTTTGTTTAATTAATTTTATGTATATTGAACGAACATAAACAAGTTCTTACCAAATCGAACATCAAACTTATTCACGAACGCTTGGTTCATTTATAACCCTACATACTGTTGATTTTTTCCACGGTAATACAAATCATTTGAAGATCTTACTTCGGCTAGTGCAATATGCGAATTTTAATCTCTTCCGATATAACAACATACATATTTTATTTTAGTTTATTATGATTGATTTTATTCTAGAATAGTTATTCCATCCTCTTGTGTTTATTTTGGAAAACAAATGCAACATTAGTATTTGATAAGTTGGAAGGGAGAGCACGAATAAATATTTTGAAAGTCAATTTTTGTATGTATATAAATTGAGCTTTAAATTTATCCGATAAACAGATAAGAAAATATCGTCTACTTTCACTTGAATGGCCTGTTTCCATCAGATTAGATTATAGCTGAAGACAATGAATGGGCTCAAACTGTTTTAAATTGGGCAAAAATTAAAAGGGCACATATCAGATGCGGGCCCTTTTTTTTCTAAGAAAAAGTCAAATGAGTCCCTTATCTTGAAAATACCTTTAGATTCAATGTTATTGTTATCGGTTAATTTTTACTATGTGTAGAAGTTTCTACAATAAGTAGAAGCTAGCTGATAGATGCTATGCACGGTAAGATGATATTTGATAGGACGTGATCCATTTATAATGTAATTAAGATTATATTATAAAATTAATTATTTTTGTTGATATAATTTTAAAGCTGTAATATAATGTAATCTGAATTATAAAAGATAATGAAATTTTATAATTTGAATTACAAAGCAAACATCATATAATCCGATTACATTATGAAGTCACTGTTTAACTAAAATTTAAATGTCAAATATACTTCTAATTTATTTTCGACATCAACCGATCATTGATGGTCGCTTCTATCGCCGCCATCGTTGGTCATCAGCCGCCTATTGTCGTCGACCACCTCGAGGCACTGTCGTCTACCACGATCGCTGACCATTGCCTCCAGTAGAGGTACGGCGGTGACCTCCGGTAGAGATCGTAAGATATTTTTATCATTTTATAATAATACGAATTACATTTCTTATAAAAAACATTGGACACCAAACAAAAGAATGTAATCATTCTTGTAATCAAAGATTACATACATTACATTACCAAACGTAGTAATGTAATCAAGATTACATTACATTACAAAGTTTATTATATTACAAGCTTGATTACATTACCCCCAATCAAACGTAACCTAAAAGTTACCTGTAATTTCTACAAGTTCGATCACGATTAAATTGTATTCATTGAAATGCAATGACTATTATAGAGTCCTTACTATTTGGTTTGCTCATTGAAATATTGTTTTAATCAGGTTATTATTCGGGAAATCCAAATCAAAATTAAAATGATATAAAATTACTATTATAAAAGTTAGCAATTAGCTTCTACATATTGTATAAGCTAACAGCTAGCTTCTACGTGTTGTAGAAGCTAACATCTACTTTCTACATGACTAAATGATCAAATAATATATTTGTAGAAGTTAACAATTATCTTCTACACTATCAAATGATCAAATAATACAAGGATATTTTGAACAGATCACTTTAAAAGAAAACATAGAGAGACAATCATTTGACTTTTTTAGAAAATAAGGGTGCCCATCTAACAATAATGCAAATGATGAGCGCCTTTTTTTTACCATTTTATTTTTTTTAATATTAGAAATTTTAAATTATTATTTTTATTATTAAGAAATAATAATAAATCTTTACAATTTTTTTTAAAACTATTATTAGAGAAATTTAGATTAATAAAAAATAATGAGGCAGAGTTTAGTATGTGATACTTATGGGTGAAAAAAAATCAGTTAAATAGAATAAATTGATCTGAATTTAAAAATTCAATTTGATTCTTTAAAAAATTTAGTTTTTTCTTATAAAAACCACTTATATAGATTAATTCAATCTGATTTTAATTTTAAATATCTTATTCAGTTAAATCGAATAAATTAAAATAAAAATATTAATCAAGTGAACCTATAAATCTCTAATTAATCATGATACCTAAAATTTTTGATTAATTTAATTTTACAAATTAACCGTTATTTTACAATTTGGTTTGTTTAATTTTTATTGAAAAAAAAAATCGTTCCTTCGATTATTTGTAAAAAATTTAATTTTTTCAATTTTGAGGTTTGATACCTACGCTTTGGCAGTCCGGCCCATTTGCCTCCTGTAGTATAAATTGGTCGTTTCATCTATTACCGCCCTTACTTAATGACAGATGTGATCTGTGCCGTCAGTACAAGGAAAGTCCGAATCCTAAAGCTCAAACGCACTGCAATATCAGATCGCACGAATCACGAAGCATAGATACGCGCATCCTGTTGCATCTCTCTCGATCTCTTCCCTCTCTCCTCCTCCGATCCATCGCTGCCTACTACCTCGATCCTTATGCCTCCGTTAGTGTTCCCTTTTGACGTAACTGCTTCTTGATCCAATTAAAGATTTTTATTTTTTTTGTTTTTAGCTTTATCCTCGCAACCAAGTCCACTCTTTCCGCCATATAATTCAAGAAAAAACAGTTTTTTATTTAAAAAAAAAACAAAAGGAGGGTCAATAAGGGGAAGTCGCCTTCGCTGCTGCCAAGTTTCAATTTTGCGCAGTCTAAAACCCTCGCCGGAGCCAAGATTCCGGCGGACCTGCAACTCTACGGCTCTCTTCCTCCTATTTCTGCGCATCTTCTCTCATTAGTGGCATGGATTGGCTCTCTTCAGGTCGGTGCCGACAAATTTGCCTTTGTTTTCCTTGCACATCAATTGCCTTGCAAACAAAACGATTTTTTTTTTTTGTGGCATTGGACCTACTGCGCTCGCGCGCACGCGGCGGTGGCGTCGCTCGCTCGCGTAAGTTGCAGCGGCAGCAGGCGTGCGTCCGAGCTGCAGTTGCGTGCCCCTCATTGCACTAATTTGGAGGACTGACAGAATCTTGGGATGGCAGTGAGGGGTATCCAGGTTACTGCTACCAATTTCTGCCGCGCTCATAGAAATACTGTTTTCTGAGGGGAGACAAGCTAATCCATACGACATATTTTGCTAAAATAAGATGTTTTGAACCTTCATAAGAGTGTGTCGTCGAAACAGTTAGGGTTCTCTGGACTTTGGAACCAAATAGAAAGTCTGTATTCCTTCAACCCAAAAACCAGTTCAGTAGGTGCCACTGAACCTTCTCATGATCTGGTCCTGTTGGCCTATGTTCGTGTAGTTTCAACAATCACTTATAAGTGATGTAGACATTCTGGTTCAACAAGTTCTACTTGGCTTTTTGAAGTAAACAAATTTGCAATGATCAGTTTGCAGGACAACTTAAGTCCTGATTCCCAGCATATCATTGTATCGACAGACAATGGTGTCTGCTAGTTGGAGTCTAGCATATTAAAGAAAATGTGTCTTTGTAATTTCTTTAGGTCATCAAGGTGTGACATATTTTACTTCTCCAATCACAATCTGTTCAAATGTTAGGATTAGTATCTCAATCTCTTAGAAGGTTCTGGTTTTGTTTAGCCATAGCACATTTCTCTTCCAGATGCTTGAAGTAAAAGTGTTACACCAACATGGCTGGTAGTCCTTATGATATTTTGTCCTAAAGCGGGATTGATGCTATTTGCTATACACCAACAAACCCACCATTTTTCATCTGCAAGTGAGTGCATGGGTGATGGATCCTACCATGGAGAAGTGTTGATGAATTATGATTCCTATCTGGTTGAATTGTTGCCAAAAAAACTAAATTTAGTTGATTTGAATATTAGTAGCAATATAGCCTCATACGACTCAATGGGCTCAATGGAGGGATAAAACCCATATAGCTGAGTCCAAATAGCTATGATAAGCATGGTTTAATGACATTGATGATGATGATCTGGTTAATTTGTTGCATGCCAAATATTGAAAGCCTGGATCAGAGTTAAAATATGTTGATGAGATGGTTGTACTGTGATCAAAAGGCTCACGTTCTCTTTACAAGTTCTATCATTTTCGGTTTGGTTTGAGAACAATATTAATTGTATTATATCAAATCTAATCCTGAGGGAGAACATGTCCTGCCACTACTTGTCCAATGAAATAATTGACTCATAACTTGGCCTAACCATGTGTTAAAGTCTATATTAATATTGTCTCACTCATCTAAGAATATAAATCCTTTTTATTAAATCACAACTCATTATGTGGAACTGTAGAAGAGTCACAATTCCCTCCACTTATGGCTTCATATCAAATAAAGACTCAAAGTCCAACTCGTACTCTAATAACCTAGAATTATTCCTAATCAGTGGTATGTGAGGCCAATGGTGGCACTACCATGACACGTATAGCCCTTTGCAAACATGTCATCATTCCTAGAATTACACTCGCTCAAATATCAATTTGTCATGGTCTAGGCAAATGAGAAAATTAACTTATTAACTTGTCAGGCTCACCAAATAATCTACAGTATGTAATCCCAAACCAATATGAGCTTACTCATCTAATCTTATAAATCCTCTCCGTAAACTCAAACTCACCCTTTGGGGCAAAACTTGTGTCATATGTTGCCACAATGCTACAATATCAAGTGTCTGTTGATTTTGTGCACCAAAGGCACTTAACTAAAAGGCAGCATGCCATGTTCTGCCTACAGGATTCAATTTCACTTGTTGGATTGCATTTGTGATGTTTACACCTTTAACAGCAATATATTGCATTATCTAATTTGCCACAAACACAAATTACTATTTGGGACTCATTGTTAGTAAGATTCACAACTTAAATATGATGTGCAACAATTATACCATAAATGATTTTATGAGTCTCAACAAAATGGTGACAGAGTTCGAGTAAATTTAATTGTCTAAGAAGGAAAAAGAAATTAGAACTTTGAGTCATCAAGCCTCAATGAATCAGAATATGTGTTTCCTTCTCCTCCTCCTCCTCATCATGTCTATCTCAATTATTTGGGGTAGGCTACATGGATGTTATTCCTCCAACATATCCTATGCAAGATCCTATCACTTCTACTATTCAAAAGAACTAAATCATTTTTTTAATTTTATCAAGCATCTCTTTGTCCTAAACCTCCCAGTCTAATTAATCAATTTGTCTAATTGTACAATCTACTAATCGTCTTTCAACATGTCCATGACATTTCAACTTATTTTCTTTTATTTTATTATTTATTTGAGTTTCTTTTGATTTCTCTCAGTTAATGATGTGCTTTATTTAATTTTTCTAAGTTTGCTTGATATCCATCTTAGCATTTTTATCTCTATAGCATTCATTATTCATTAATGAGTTGTCTCCTGGCAACCCAATAATGTGAACCATAAATCATGTGTCTTTCCTAAATTACACCGTGTGATGGAAATTATGTATGCAATATAGAAGTATTATATATGATATAATTAATAGTCATCATATTACTTTGACATGTGCTTCTACATTTGACACCACTTTTAGTCATATTCACCTGTACATGCACACTTGTATCTTTTTCATGTTTAATGAACTGAGTGGATGCATGCATGGGTATGCTAATGTTGAATCTATGCAAGAGCAGCTCTCAATGTCAATTGGACCATTTTTAGTGGTCTTTAAATTTATTGCTATAAATTTGGTTCAACTTTTTTTAATAAAGCTATCGTGCAACCTCTTATCTTCACTTCTAGATGTGACATGTGAAGATGAACATCTAATCGACACCTAAAAATTGTGTGCAGATTTTTATATAGTGAATCTTTCATGTGCAATTATATTCTTAATCATGTACCCTGTCATCGGATTTATGGTCATTCATTTTGATGAAAATTAGTGTTTTTGGCATGCAGTCACTGTCCATAATCTGATTCCTTTCACATACGGGCCATATTGAACAATTAAGGCAAGTATGGTATGTATCAATAGCTCGTCATTTTTTCGAGGTACATCGAACCTGACATCTGTTATACGCAAATCTCAAAGTATTTGAAAGGTTAGATTGAAAAGAAACTGGTTGGATCCGAACTGTCTAAAAGGCACTAGTCTCTGGGCGTTCCTTTGGCAACATCTCCAGGGTGAATGTATCATATCAAATTCTATCGCCTCTATATCTATTTCCGTCAAAACCATTGAACTAGGTCAAAAAAAATATATAGTTGTTCCGGTTTTCTGCGCCGCTCTGCTGTAAGTGTGCATGATCTGGAAATCAAACCCATCAAGTCTTTGCGTGTCATCCTTCCTCCTATTGGTATTTGGATCTAACATCCTTGAGTTCATTTGCTATTTCCTCCTTATTTTTCTTTCATATTATGCGGTTTTTCCCTTGAATTTTTGTTTCAACTCCAAGGTTTGAAGGGTTGAGAAAGTTCCTTTTTTGTTTTTATTAAACTTAGTGTGGTATAGTTTCATCACCTCCCCACTAGTACCGAGTATATAATTGTGTTTTCAGCTATGACATAAATCCTTTGGTTTCTCGGGAAAAATGTAAAAATTTAAATCAATTTTCATGTTTGGATCCGTATCATGAAGTATCCACTCTGAATATGCATATGGTTGGAAGACGGCAGAACTTTAAGAGTATCTTAGATCAGATTCATCTAACAAAGGATCATTTGTATACTTAATAAATTACAATATATGGTTGAAAGGGGCGGGGTGGTGAGCTATGAAAGATCTCAAGTATTTGTTTGAGAGAAGAGAACAAATATAAATAGAAAGGACCTGTTTGGGATTAAAACTTGATGGTCTTTTTGCCATATAATGCAGGTATAGATAATGAATACCAATATGGTTCTTCAAGTCAATACTAATTGCTTGATCCCTACAGCATTTAATTCCTAAAACACGATGATCAATATCAGCATTGTTTTGTTATGTATTCATCAGTAGGCTTACAGTCTCTATATTAGTTCCTATCCATTATCTTTCTTTTCATATTTAGAAAATAGAAGTATGTATAGGATATGGTTATGTTCATTACTTAAACCTTGATTCTCAATATCACTTGAGCCATTTCGTTTATGAAGGTCGCTAACTTAATAAATAGATTGACTACTGTCTGAGAATGTATTTATTATGCACTAATATATAGGTCCTGTATTTAGTGATTAAAGTTCAAAATTTGATATGTGTCTCTATATTGTAGATATAATCCTGTTCAACACATCCACTAATCTGGTCCAATGATACATATGATCTATGGTCATGATTATTTAGAAGATAAGTACTGATGTTGCCATTCATTCACTGGCCAGAATCTTTTTCCTTTTTTTGTGTGTACATCTTGTATAAAAAATATGGTAATAATTAACTGTTTACTATTATCTTGAGGCGTATCTTACTTTGACTTCTATGACACGATTTTCAAAGTTCTTTTAGGATCTAGATCTAAAAGTTGACTGGGAGGATCATAAGGTTCACAAGTCTTGTGCACGCCTTGGCAATATTCTCAGGGTGACAGATAAAAGCATTTACTCCTTTCTCAAGTTAGAGCAGGGGCATAAGAAATTTTTGCTGCTCCTGTTCTGACTCCATTCAAATTTTGCAGAGATTGGAAGACCATACTCAATGCTTCCTATTTCATCCTCCTATTATCTGTAATACAATTTGTCTTTCTGAAGATGCGGCCATTTCCTTGTTCTTTACTTTGATATATGGTAGTTGGTTTATAGTGGTATAATGTGGGGTGCCTGATGGAGTTAACTGCAAAATATGTCTTGTTTTGGTTCCCTTTAATACTTTCCCCTAAAATAAATATTGATGTGCCACTTGATTTATGATTGACTGATAAACGAGTGTTGGTATGAAGATTATGTGATTGTACATAGTAGAATATACATAATATGGTTTTTGTAGATGTTTTTTACCCCCTTATTCATGCATCTTGTGTTCCTAAGCACCACAAAAGTTGATTTTTCTAGATTCGCATATGGTATTGGGTTTTCTAGTGATCAAGTGAAGTATGCTGATGGAGCTTTGTTGTTTTAGGTCCCTTTGTTTTCTGTGTTTGTACCGATATGCCATATATATAGCTTGTGGATTTTGATTTATGAAGAATCATCATCCCAACTTGTCTCCATTTTTGCATTTGAAGTGCAGTTCCTATTTACCTATATTTGCACAATTTCTCTGCCACTTCTTCAGTTTCTGGTTACAGGAGGATATTTTTAGTTTATTTGACTGGAATTTTGATATTCTTAGTATCAGGTGGTGCAAGGAATTTTTGATAGCAGATATGAGTACCAGTACTGGCCAAACAATCGAGGAGCATGGAACTCCTATTGACGCGGAGAAGAAGAGAGTACAATGCAAATACTGTTTGAAGGAGGTTAATGGCTTTAACCGTCTAAAGCACCACCTTGCTGCTGTTGGGAATGATGTGACTGCATGCTCCGAAGTTCCATCTGGAGTCAAAGCAAGGATGAAAGATCTTTTACTTGAGAAACGGAAAGAGAGGTTTATGAAGGAAGTTGGGAGGATAGAACATCCCGAGCTTCCTTTGAAGCGGAACTTTTCTCCATCTAGCGAACAGAGACACTGCCGAACAAAATTAACTACTCCGACTGATTCAGGTGAGGGCAGCATAGAAACAGGGGATAGTATCCGGGGGAGCTTCAAATTAAAAATGCCTTTCCCTCAACAACCCCCAAAGGCGATGAATAATCTGGACTTCCAAATAGCTGATACTATAAATGGGAGCCACACCTCTATACCTGCTATAGAGAACATTCAGCCGATCGTCAAAGAAGAAGTAAAGGATGAAATAACATTGCATGCAGCAAGATGTATTGGCAGGTTTTTCTTCGATGCTGGAATCGACACAACCAACATCAATTTACCTTCATTTCAAGCAATGATCGATGCTGTAATATGCTGTGGTTCTGGTTACTCAGCCCCGGGTTTAGATGAACTGAAGGGAGTGATCCTCCATCACGAGCTAAAAGAAGTTGTTGAGCACGTAGAGCATGTGAAGCAATCATGGCAACGAACTGGGTGTAGCATTTTGCTTGATGGTTGGACTGATCAAAGGGGCAGAAGCTTTGTTAGTTTTCTTGTGAGCTGCCCTGCAGGTACCATCTTTTTGAGATCTGTTGATGCGTCTGATGCCGTTGAAGATGTAGATGCATTGTCCTCCTTGATTTCTGATGTCATCGAGGACGTAGGGGTGGAGAATGTAGTGCAAGTGGTTGCTCATGAGAGCTCAGACTTGATTGAGGAAGCTGGGAAGAGAATCATGGAGAGGTATAGATCGATATTTTGGACATTATGTGCTGAATATTGTATAAATATGATACTGCAAAAGATCCAAATGTTAGACAGTGTTAAGAAAGTGTTGGATGATGCTAAGGCTATTTCAAGATTTATCCACAGTAATCCACATACTCTATCTCATTTGAGAACCTATATTGGAACTCATAGTCTTGTCAAAATGTCCAACTTGAAATCTGTGATTCCGTTCATCACTTTGAAAAACATGTTATCTAACAGAGAGATTTTGGTCGGCCTGTTCAACTCTCCAGGTTGGGATGCCGCTGATCTGGCTTCCAAGTGGAGAGGAAAATGCATATCTAAGATGGTGAAAGATTCTTCATTTTGGGCTGCTGCAGTTGAAGTTTTGAAGGTCACAACTCCGCTACTGGGTATTTTGGTTGAGATTAGCAGGAAAGACACATCTCCAATGGGAGTCTTGTACAATTCCCTCGATTGCGCGAAAGAAGAAATCAAAGAGAACATGGGGGGTGAAGAAGCAAGATATAGTCTTTATTGGGCTCTGGTAGACGATGTATGGAACAACTATCTCCATAGCCCCCTTCATTCTGCTGGATACTATCTCAACCCAATTCTCTTTTACTCGAGCGATTTCTATCTTGATGCTGAGGTCACTACCGGTGTAGTTTACTGCATGGTGAAAATGTCCAAGGACCCGGAGGAGCAAGAGCAGATGGTTATACAGCTCGATAAGTATAGGCAAGCTGAAGGTGAATTTTCTGGCGAGGAAGCAGTTGATGGAAGGGAAAAAGCTTCACCAGGTAGCTTGCATATACCTTCAAAGTTCAAACCATAGTTCTTTTCTCATCTATTGTCATAACTTGTAGATACTCCATGACTGCAATGAACATTTGATATCTCATATTAGATAAGAGGAAAACCACTTGCGATCGTTTGCCCAGACACTTGACTGAGAATATAATGCTATGATAGATATTAACAGAATATTTAGATCAGTTAATATGATATGACTAACTACATTGTCTGAATGAAGAAAGTGTATGCTACCCATGAATGGTCTATTGGTTGATTTGATTGCAATTGTTACCTTTGTTTAGCTAGAAGTGAATGCTATCATAATTTTCGGGCACACACATCATCAAACTTGGCATCTTCCTATGTTTCATATGTTATAACAGAACTGTGTTGGGAGGAGTTTAACCTTGTCGCTCCCGCCTCAAACGTGAATTGTAGAACATCTGGTTATTAGTCATTGAACAATGACATTATGCTGGTTACTCATTAACTTTCATTCTCGATTCAAAATTTACAGATGTGTGGTGGTCAGCTCATGGAGGGCACTGTCCTGAACTCCAACGAATTGCCGTCAAGATCCTGAGCCAGACTTGCAGTGGAGCCTCAAGATACATGCTGAAGAAAGCCATATCGGAGAAGTTGCATGCGGAGGTAAGGGATGTTACAGAACAACAAAGGTTTCGCGACCTCGAGTTTGTGCACTACAATCGCCGCCTATGGCACCCACCGCCAACCTCCCCCGAGCTTGAGTTTTACCCAGCTGATGAAACCGTGAATGAGTGGATTGTAGATAACAACTGATGGTTGTGTTAAACTCGAGATAATCTTTATAACATGGTAGTGGGAATAGTATTAGTCAGCACCTCTTTCGCTTCATTTCATTCCTTCTTCCGGTGTGCAGCAAAAAGTTTACTACCGTCCTCATCTCTCGCGTCGTATGCTATGCGCTGTGTGCGATTCATTAGTGTACATGGCACAACAAAGTGTACAAAAGAGTAAATGCAGTTTCATCCTTCGAGGATTTGGCTAAAAAGAGCGATGATTATGAGATCGTGAAAACAGAGCAATCAACTGTCTCTCCTAAGCAGAGGCATCCAAATCCTTTTAAAGGGTTTTCATGGTCAAGGGGAAAATAGTTCCTTGGGTCGGACAGGTAGTTGACTAGTGTAAAGTGGTGTTATCACTGTAAAATTTAGAGATTAAATCCTGACTAGTAGCTAGGTATTTGTTCTTCTTCATGTGTTATTCAACTGTTAAGACTAGTAATCATCCATAATTTATCTCTAGTGAGGAATATTTTAATGGATAAAAATTTTCATCTCCTGTGAATAGGAAAAATATGAATCATGTGTACAGTTGGGTCGGTCTCTCAAAAATTCATCATTTGGTCGATAGGAAAATTCTGTGTGGAGCCAATTAGACATTTTTATGGGATTAGATCTGTCACCTTCAGAATTAATCGATTCAACATGAGGCCGAATAAATCATCTCTAAGATTAGTCAGTTCAAAAAGTTGAATACTTAGATTATTAAAAATAATAATAATAATAATAATTATTATTATTATTATTATTATTATTATTATTATTGATATAAAAAAATTCACAACTTTCATTTTAAAAAAAATACAATATCCTCATAAATTCATAATCTTATTTTGAACATTTATTTCCTTTTCAACCCACCAGCCAACCTGAGCCTGTTAATTTTGAAATCCATAATCTACTTGATTCCTCCTCAAGAGCAGTAGTAAGTTCCCTCAAGCTAGTGTGGTATGATCGGCCATACTATGGATCGGAGTGTTAAGACTGTGAACGTACGTTGGAGTATTAGACGGGTATATATATATATATATATATATATATATATATATATATATATATATATATATATATATATATATATATATATATATATATATATATATATATTTGATATGTTGGGCGACGTTTTGTGCGTTACCGTGAGCGACGCATAGATGTGGTGTTGCCAGTTCGATTTCGCTAAAAAAAATATCATTTATTCTCTCTCCCCTTCCGTCTTCTACTCAAAATTTCTGTATGGAAAATTTCCCAAATTAAAATCTCCCTCATCGCTCTCTCTCTCGCTCCCGCCGTCTCCGTTGTCCGTCGTCCATCAGACCTTGCGCTCCTGCCGGGAAAGTTTCACCGGCGTCTTTAATCTCATAGCTGTTGTGAGAGCTTACCACCTCTCTCCATTTCCAATGGTAATTCGTTTCATTTTAATTTGTTATTTTCCACCGTTATAGTATACATATATTAGAAGGATTAATTCTATAACGTGCAGGGACGACGACGTCTACAAACGCCTACAGGTTACAGCCACGTCTGCGCGTCGACTGCTACACATTGTAACAGCTATAAACGTTAAGCAATCACTTGGTAAGTCATTTTTTTGGTAGATAAATTTTCTAACAAATACTACCCCTACAAATATTTAAGTTCATGTATATCAACTTGGTAAAAAATTATTTGAAATTATTTTTTACTGATGCAGCGTCTTTGCTTCGCTTCTAAACATTGTAGCAACTACTTCGCAGCAAACTGTCTTTGTAGCTGCTACAAGTTGTAGCAGCTAACTTGGAAGGGGTGTCGTAGAAGGAAGGAAGGATTTATGCTATGATGTGCAAGGCCGACGTCTGCTACAAACGCCTGCAGCCAATTGGACTTTCCATTGCTGCTATAACTTATAGCAGCTACTTCGACTGTAACTGCTACACCTTGTAGTAGCTAACTCTCCATGTAGCTGCTACAACGTGTAGCAGCTACTTTGACAGTTAACTATTACACCTTGTAGCAGCCACTTTTTACTAGCTATATTTTCTAGCAGATATTAACCTTAAAAATATTTTTGTAGTTGTATATTAACTTGCTAAAAAATTATTTAAAATTATTTATGCTGCTACAGTGCCTTTGCTTTGCTGCTACACGTTGTAGCAGCTACTTCGACAAATAACTGTTACACCTTGTAGCAACTAACATTACAAGTTAGCTGCTACAAGGTGTAACAGTTATTTCTTCGTTTACGCTCAACAAGATGTTCTCTGCATTTTCAACCAATAATAAATAGATCATAGCAATCTCAGTTTTTATTTAGATCAATTAAATAAGGTTCTACATGTTGTGAAAGCAACTACAGCACGTTGAAGCAGCTAGTCGTCAGAGGCTACTATATAGTGTAGCAGCTTGTCAAGAGTGGCTGCTACACTATGTAGTAGTTACTTCTGATTAGCTGCTACACTTTGTAGCAGCTATTCTAGAATAGCTGCTACGACGTGTAGTAGGTACTGCTGATCTCCAAATAACCTTTTGTTACCAATTACCTTTTTACAATTATTGTGCAATTACATTTTTGCCCTCATTGGCCAAAGGTTTAAACCCTAAACTCGCTGTGTGACAAACACTTCGAAAGATTTTCAATCATAGTAAATCGGTACCGACACGGTGTCTTCGTTAATCAATCTCACCGCGACGACTTGTTTCTCATCCAAATCTTTGCCTCCATCGTAAGTATTCTGTTAAGGATGAAAGTTTTGAGTCATCTCGGTTTGTTTAGAGGTTTGAATTTTTAGGATTTTGGTTCGTCTCCTAGCTGCTACAATGGAGTTTAATGATTTTAGGGCTTTCGGGTTTAAGATTATGGTTGAGGGAATAGTGTGTTTAAAAAAAAAAGTTTATCTTTATTGTAGCAGCTACTGTAGTTAAACCCTAATGATTGATACAACGTGGTTAAACCCTACAATCCGGATTGACTTCTCGCTATTGTAGCAGCTACTTGACCCTAATTTCTACAACGTGTAGTAGCTACTCATGTTTAGCAGCAACTACTCACTAAGATCTTATGTGTTTGTTTGACAGAATTAAATGGCGAGCCAGATAACTGCTGCTTCTTCGACATACTGTAAGAAAGTGCATTGGAAAAGTAATTATCCACACTTCAAGGGTTTTTTATCATTACTACACATAAGCGACCGACAGATGGAGATGATCAATGGAAGTCCATTTGCTTGGGCAGTAGCCATGCCTAAAATTGTAAATATCTGAAACCTTATACAAAATATGTATGACAATTGGGACGTTGAAGCCAGATGTTTCATCTTTCATAATAAGAAGATCAACTTCATAAGAAATGATGTTTCACTGATTCTAGGACTCCCAGACCAAGGCGATGAAGTAAATTTGCAGTAGCAGGTTGCCACCACCCCACTGTTTCTTCAATACTTCAATAATGTGAAGTGTACACAGAAGGAGTTAGAGAGCAAGATGATCAGCCTCATCAAACAACCTTTATCTGCTGAATCTGATACTCTCTTTTACCAATTTTTAATACTATATTTCTTTGTTTCTGTTTTATTTACTACTACTAGCAATATATCTAGATTACCAGTACTGTCACTAATAGATTGTGTAGATGATTTTACTAATTTAGATTGGTATAATTGGTGTAAGGCTGTATATGACTATATGAGCCCACAGCTAGGGGTCATTGGTGTGATGCTTTCCCAGAGGCCGAAACCAGAGGGCCTTGCGAGAAATCAAGCTCCCATGCTCAAAGGGTCCGCACATCTTCTAGCTGTAAGTGCTTAAATATAATGATAGTCTCATAAGATTTATGAAGAAAATATCTCATTTAAACAGTTTTATTGTATTGCAGGTCTGGATTTGTGAACATGTCAGAATAATGGATTCTTACAAACAGCATGCCCTTACAAGAATATGCAGATGGAAGTGGTCAGGTTCCCGTGTGGAGACAATAAAGTCTAGGATCGCATAATTAACTGCTGCCAAAATAATTATTGATTTAAGTCCATCGGACCTAGAGACACATCTGCTCTCAAACGATTCCCTAGATGATGTTGTAGAGCATATAGATCAACAAATTGCTGAGGGGTTTTTACAATCAACTGCTAAGCGACATCCTGAACAAGTTCCTAAGTAATTTCCTGAACAGGCAACTTACGCTCAGGAAAATCCCCAAGCATGGCCTGAGCAGGAGAAAGAGGCTTGTACAAATTGTTAAGCAAAGGAGGCCGAAATTATTCATTTGGAGTTTGTGGTTGAGGGCAAGGACTGACTCATTGCCCAGATAGAGGCCAGAATTAGTGAGTTAATTGTTGAGATTCAATTATGTGCCAGTGATGCAGAAACCTCATTAGCTTCCAAGGACAAAACAATTGATGAAAATGACAGAATTATAGATGTAAAAGATCAAATTATAACAGAGCAAGATAGAAAAATTCAAGATCTTCAAATCTAACAAGTATAAGACGCTAAAGGCGACGTGAGACAAAACATTGTCCGAATCAGAAGTTGAAGTTGTTGCTAGACTTGCATTAATAGCAAGTCATTAAGATGATGAAAACAAAGTAAGCTTGTCCGAAATGAGTATCGAGAGCATCGATGAAGGAAAAGCGACATCGGAAGAGAGCAGCAGTTCAAGGGGAGCTACGGATAACGAGATCGACAAGGTAAGTCAGGTACGATCTATTCCTCCCGATAAGTTATTTAAATTTGTTAAATTATTATCTAAAGATGGTTGCAAACTAGAAAAAAAAAAAAAGAATTAAAGTTAATTCTAGCCAAATCTTGTCTATTAGAAGATTTAAAAAAATTAAAATTAGAAAATGATGAATTTAAAATACAAGTACAAGACTTGAAAAATCATGCTTAAATGTTAAAAATCAAAATATTAGGAAATATAATAATTTGAACTGGTATTTTAATTACCACAAGGGACAAATTAGGAAAATTTCTTAGAAATATATTCCTAAGAGATTTTTAATTAACCCAGTTGACTGGAACCTATATTGGGTTCAAAGTATTGTCTAAATTGAACTTTAATTAGACTTGGGGCTTTCAACAAGAAAATTAAATGTTTGAATTTCCTTAAGAATCTTTGTCTAGAAAGTGGTTATTGCTCCAATAACCATGAATGTCTAGTGTCTCACTACAACCTGGAAGTCAATTAATGAAATAAAATATTTAATTGACTAACTGATAAAGCATTTAATTGTAATTAAATAATACTTTAAATAGTTACTCAAACATTTTTTTCGGTGTTTTTAACTTAGAATTTTTTTAAAAAAAGACTTAAAGTTTTTTTTTGGAAGTATTAGCTTTACTTTACTAATATTATTTCTACAAAATTAGTTTTTTACAAATTTGTTTAACTTAGAAAATTTTTGATGTTTTTTTTGGTGATATCAAAAATATTTTTTACTTAGAAATTTTTTTTCTAAAATTATTGTATTTTTTTAAATGCTATCAAAATTATTTTCAAAATTTTCAAAAACTTGATAAGTTTTTCAAAATGTTGAAAATCAGATTTTTTTTTTTTTTAACTAAAAACTTTCCTATTTTTTTGAAAAAATTATCCTTAGATTTCTTTTGGTACCCCATTTTTTATGTGATCAAAGAGGGAGAAGAGAAGATTAAGTCTAGGGGAAGGTAGTTTTAACTTTTAAAATTTTTTAACTTTAATTGCAAATTTACTCTTTTACTTTATGTTAGTTTACCTAACTTAACTTGAATTGCTCATATCAAAAAGAGAAATATTATTGGTACCCCATGGTAGTTTTGATGTGATCAAACAAGTTAAGTTAAGTCCTGTTGTGTTTAACCCTGTGTCTAAGTGTGCAGAAACTTAAGAGCACAGGGAGTCGAGCAAAAGACGCAGTTAACGAGAAGGACGGCAAATAGAGTCGACGGGCTCGGTGCGTCTGAGGGGCGAGGTGCTGCAAAAGAGTACACCGACGGACAAGAATGAAGAGTGCGGTGTTTCTGAGGGACGAGAAACCGGAGCGGAAGATTGCTCGAGGAGCAAAAGACGCAGCTAGCGAGAAGATCAGTACGGGAGAGAGCCGACGGGCTCAGTGCGTTCGAGGGACGAAGAGCTGCGGAAGAGTACGATGATGGACAAGAAGGAAGCACGCGACGATTACGAGGGACAAAAAGCTGGAGTTGAAGCTTGCTCGAAAAGACCAGAAGTTGGATTTAGGTGCGCCCTATTCTGGATGGGTGAGATAACCCAAGCAAGAAGAACCAGAGCGAAAGACTCGGACCAAGACAAGCGAAACCGGAGCGGAAGGCCCAGACTGAAAAAAGTCAACTTGGTTGACTTTCCTGGTCCGGGCGCCGAGACCACGATCCATTGCAAAGGGGATAAAATTTTATCCCCCTCCATGCGCCTGAAACCCTTACAGACACCCTGAGCAAGGCTATATAAGCAACTCTGCTCCCAAAGTTAAAATACAACTAGAAATATCCAAACAATACTTATGCGCTTTTCCTTTCTTGTTTTAGCTTCGTCTTGTTGTGCGTTCATTGCTGTAAAGAGGCTTCTCCGTCTGAAGGAGATTTTTTTTAGTGCGTTTTAACTTCCTTGGATTAACAACCTCCTCGGTTGTGTTTGTGCAATATCCCTCAGGTCAAGGTTGACCTGGGTAACCAAGCTGAGTCTTGGTTTGAGTTTAGATGTTTGACAATAAGATATTGATTGAAGAAGAGTCAAGTAGGTCAAGGTTGACTGGATACTTGACTGGGAAGTCCTAACTGGGATGTTAGGCAAAATGAAAGTCCTGGTGAGTGAAGCCAGGCAGAAGAAAAGTCCTGGTGAGTGAAGCCAGGCAGAAGAAAGTCCTAGTGAGTGAAGCTAGGCAGATGGAAAACCCTAGTGAGTGAAGCTAGGTGAAAGCCCTGGTGAGTGAAGCCAGGTGAAAGTCCTAGTGAGTGAAGCTAGGCAGATGGAAACCCTGGTGAGTGAAGCCAGGTGAAAGTCCTAGTGAGTGAAGCTAGGCAGATGGAAAACCCTAGTGAGTGAAGCTAGGTGAAAGCCCTGGTGAGTGAAGCCAGGCAAGGGAAAATCCAGATGGATCAAGGATGATCGGACATCTGGTGCTGGGAAGTCCAAGTAGGTCAAAGGATTGACTGGATACTTGGCAAGGAAGGAAGTCCAGATGGGTCAAGGTTGACCAGACATCTGGTGGAAGTCCAAGTAGGTCAATGGAGTGACCGGATACTTGGCACGACGAGTAAAAGTCCAAGTGGGTCAAAGGGATTGACCGGACACTTGGTGGGGAGTCCTGGCAGGTCAAGGGAGTGACCAGATGCGAGGCATGATGTACCAACGGTCAAGGTTGACCGGATGTTGGTTAGGGAGGTTTGGAACTTGGTTTTGGGCAAAACCAAGTCGGATCGATCCGTGGATCGATCCAGCCGTGGATCGATCGGTGGATCGATCTAGATTCTTCCCAGCGGAAGCACGGATCGATCCGTGGATCGATCGAGGTCCCGATCGATCGGCCGATCGATCGCGAAAAGTGTTGGATCGATCCGTGGATCGATCGAGCAGCCTGATCCAGGCGCTCCGGATCGATCCGTGGATCGATCCAGCCTCCCGATCGATTCGAACATTCGAATCGATCGGGATCCACGCCGGGTTTAAAGCCATGACGCGCGTGGTCTTGGTATCTCTTACGAGCTCTTCTCGATTCATTCCGCTCCTCCACGCTCTCTACAAGCACGTGATCGCCAGTTCTTGAAGGTTCTTGGAGGCTTTCCAAGTCAAGAGGCGGATCTATTGCAAGAGGAAGAAGTTAGGGTTAGGGTTTTTACGGCACATCTTGTAAGCTTTTGCTTAACTTGTATTTCCCTTTTTTCTTCTTGTATTGAGAGTGTTGTAGGGCTTCTCCGCCTTTGGTAGTTACCATAAAGGAGTGTTATTCATAGTGGAGGGTGTGTGCGTTGGTGTGGATCCTTGGATTAGTCACCTCTTGTGAGGTGGATACCAAGTAAACCAATCGTGTTAGCGTTGTTGCATTTGTTTCTGTATTTTCCGCTGCATATTCTTGAAGAAACAAGCAACGCCAAGCAACGCCGAGTACCGAGCGAACGCGACGAGCTATTCACCCCCCCTCTAGCTATTTTTGGTCCTAACAGGTTGTAACCAAATAACTTCTCGGTGTCTATTTCCTTTTAATTTATTTATTATTCTTTTATGCAAGTGTTATATTAAGTTATAAGTTCGAGGAAGATATTTTTGTTTGTTTTTTTGCAGGAAGTTATTCACCCCCCTCCCCTTTTACCCTATGTTTGGATGGAGTGAGGGAAGGTTCATTAATGGAAGGGGAAGGGAGGGGAAGTGAGGGGAAGTAAAGTATTTAACTTCTCCTTGTTTGGGAGGGAGAAAAGGTTCATTAACGTAACATGTGTTACTTTGTTTGGGAGGAAAGGAAGGGGAATGAAGGTTAAATAGATAAAGTTACAAAAAATACCCTTACTTTTTAAATTAGAAAATTTTCATAATATTAATATTTATTTTATAAATATAAATTAGATATTTTTTATAATAAAATTAATTTTTTATAATAAAATTAATTTTTTATATTACCATTTAAATTAGCTATTTTTAATAAAAAATTAATTTTTTTATACTATTTATAACAAAACAATGAATTACCGATAATCAAGTAATTAAATGAGAAATAACGAAAATAATGATTTTAGAAACCTTAAATAAAAAATTTTGAAATATAACGCTGATAACGAGATGAATTCCTATTCTTTAAAAACTTATTAAATTTTGATGGAAAAATTAAAAAAATAGTAGATATCCTCTTAAATTTTGACGACAAAAATGGTTTTTCCTTTCAATTCAGTTAGAAGACGTGTCGAATCCCCTCCTTTAATAATCTGGCAGCAAGCGAGCTGTGAAGAAGGCGAGGAAATTGAACTCCGACGACATAGCAAAATTAGAAATTGGAACATTTCTTAAACTATTAAAAACAGGGATAAAATTGAAATAAAAAATCTTTTGTTTTCAAATTCGGGGTGTAAGAAAATCTCTCTTTTTATGAGTAACGAAGGTTAAAGCTTACCCTTCCTTACCTTTCCTTCTCTTTCCTCACTCCTTCCCAAACGAGATTCAAAGTTTCCCTTCCCCTTATTTCCCCTTCCTTCCCCTTCCCTCACCTCCTCCCAAACAAACCATTAGTCGGCCGCCAAAGGTTCTAACATCCATTGTCGGTCGAAAGAATCATGCCCGATCGACCCTTCATGTAGGGCTCCCCTTAGCTATTATTTAATAAACTTGTTGATCCTCTAGTATTGACCTCCACACCGACTACTAGCTTTGACTCGCACTTGATGGATCCTCTTTATCACCACAGCATTGTTTGTTTCATCTTATCTACTAAAAATAAAAATGATTTTTTTTTAATGTAAACCAGAGATGTGATAATATAATTTAATAAGAGCATCTAAATGGGTGTTATAACACCCATTTAACACCACATTTTCATTGTGAGTGGGCATTATAATACCCACTCACAAGAGAGAGGAGAGAGGGTGTTCAAAGGTTTGGACACCTTTGAACACCCTCTCTCTTAATTTTTTTAATATTTTCTTTTTCTTTTTTAAATTATAAAATTTTTAATATTATTTAAAAAATTAATAAAAGGGATGAATAAGTGGATGGTGGGGTCCATATTAATATTAAAAGGGATGTGAATGAAAGAGATATGTTGTTATAATGAATATGTGACAGTGAGTCCCATATCTTTTGATGAGATGATGAATATTATAACATATTAGCATTGCAGATGCTCTAAGAAAATAGCAATATAATAGTAATAATATAACAACACAAACTCCATATATATCAGCTTATTGAAAATTAATTTTCAGTATTCTTATGTAAGCGCAAAGAAATGATTTTCTAAATTTCTTCTACTTATTTGGAAGAAAGTGGAGAGAGGAAGGAATATAATTAATTCAATCCAATCACTTCAATTTATTTCCATTTTTCACTCAAATCAAGAGCATGAGCATGTGCATAGAAAGAAAGTTGAGTCTCTAATAAATTCAGAATTTAATTTCTTCCTTTTTTTATTCCATCAAAGCAAATAAGATGGATTGAAGTGAATGGAAGGAATGCCATATGATTCCTTTATTTTCTTTATCACTGTCTTGTTCTTCATGATCTCCTCACCACCATATATGGGATGATAATAAAAATAAACAATGTCACTTGATTTTCTTCATAATTTTCAAGATAAAAGTAAAATTATAATAATAATAAAATCATATATTCAAATTAAAAAATTAGAAATATGTTATCATAATTTTTTTTTAAAAAAATACATGTATCATTCAAAAATATATATAATAAATATTGATTTTAACTAAATATTTTTTCGGTAAATGATCCAATCGAGTCGATCAATCAAATAATTATCCAATTGTAAGAACTACTCTGGCCATTCACTTAAGTTATATTATTAAACAGGCAATGGATAACTATTTCCAAACACGAGCATCAAACTCGGCCTCGACTTGGCAAAGGATTCTTCAATTTTTTTTTTTGTTTAGAAAGAAAAACAAATTATACGAATGATCTGCGTTCATAGTTTTCTTTTGGATATTTTTGGAAGAAAATTGCTTAATTTAGATTTCAGGTTTCGCCCAAATCCTTCTCAATTCCATGCAAAAATAGTGATTGCGAAATAAATAGTTGCGGTGGGCGTTCTTTCGCCGCCCCTTAAATAACTCGATCCCCTCGAAAGCATGCAGTTTTTAAGGCGCGATCGAAGAAGGGGAAGCAGTCGTGGCAGTGGCCGCTCCCCTTCCCATTCTGCCCTCTTCCGCCGGTGGCCGTGGTCCACGGCCGCCTGAGATGCGTTTATTTCTCTGGCGATCTCTGAAACAGGGTGAGAGGGCACTGTGAAACGAAAAAAAAACAGTTTATTTATTTATTATTATTATTATTAATGGAGGAAAGCAGAGTGGTGCATCAGCTGCTGGAGGTGTCTTCTTCGTCGGAGGGGGAGACGGACGAGGAGGTGGCGGAGCTGGAGCTGAGGCCGCCGACTTGGCTTGATTACTTGGCCGACGACGGAGGCGGCGGCGGCCGCGGAGGTGTTTATGCGGGGAAAAAGAAGATCCTTTCGAAGCAGTCGTCGATGAGGGAGACGAGAATGGAGGCGAAGTGGGAGAAGCGGCGGAAGCAGGTCCTGCAGAGGAAGAAGTCGGCGGGGGATACTGCAGCGGAGGTGAACGAGCCGGTGAGGAATCTGACGGACGAGGACATGGACGAGCTGCGGGGGTCGATCGACCTCGGGTTCGGGTTCAGCGAGGAGGGCGGCGGCCAGGACCTCTGCGGGACGCTGCCGGCGCTCAACCTCTACTTCGCCGTCAACCGCCAGCTGTCGGACCCGAAGCTGGCGACGCCGCCGAGCCCCGGATCGACAGGGACCTCCTCCTCGTCGACGCTGGGCGGCCACCTGAGCCCCCGGAGCCCCGCGAACGAACACGCGGCGGCCGACGATTGGAAGATTTGCAATCCAGGTTTCATTTTGCTATAAATTCATTTTTCGAATAAATAAATATTTTTTTAAAAAAAAATCATGGCATGAACCATGAATTACACGCGAAAACTAAAGAAAATATATAATATTTTTATATGTATTTAATAATCCAATAAATTAGATTTATTTGGGTTTTATTCAATTGTTTATTTTAATAGGGGACAATCCACAACACGTTAAGACAAGACTGAGGCATTGGGCACAAGCAGTGGCAATTTCTCTCAGGCAGGGCTGCTAAACTCTAATTAAGATTAAATGAAGGTGCTGCAAAGTGAAGTGGCTCGAGAGGAGTTGATTTAATTTTTGTTTAATTTTGGGTTAAAAGCGTGATTAGAACACTAATGGAGAGTGTAATGATTTGTGACGGTTTTGTTCTCCTTCAATTGACATTAATTACCAGGTCAATTTGTTGTTTTTGTAAAAAATTTTGTTTCAGTCAAATTCGTCTGCCACTTTGCATTTATTGTCACTTGATGAAAAAAACTCAAACGAGTTTATTGCATATTTACTACGTTATTTGATCCTGTCTGAAAACTAAATAAATGATATGTTAGATACGTGATTATATTATTGACTAGGAGAAGACTTTGAACTGGTGAAAATACTCTTTCTGCGACACCAAAGAGAGAGCCCACAGAACTTCAGACACTCCGACGCTCAAGTTAGTACGATGACTGAGTAAATTGGAGAAGAAAAATAACAATCAAGTAAGCGTAAGTAAGACTGTTGTAAAAAACGTACTAATCCTGTCTGACGGTCGAGGCTATGGATGCTGGGGGATGTGGGACTCCTGTTGAATGTTGCTGGACTCCGAGTCAGAGAGACCTGTAACCATAGCAGCGTCAGTGCCGAGCCAGGGAGGGGTTCCCCGGCGATGGCCCTCCGACACTTAAGTCAGTTTCCGGCGATGTATAAGCGAGAAAAGCAGAGAAACAGGGTAACAGTAACTATAGTAAAGTATACATACCTCCGTCGAAACTTGGAGTCCTTTATATAGGGCTCCGGGGAAGCACGTGCAAGCTCCTCGAGGCGTGCACGCTTCTCAAAGCTTCCCCTGAAAAGACATGTTAATAAGCATCCCTGACACCATACCTCAATGACCCCAGCATATCCCTGATATGACAGTGGAAGCTTCCATCGTACGATCCTCAGTCTGTACATGCTGCCAACCATGTCGTCTGTCGATGGTGCGAGTTCCCACGAGGATATCGACTGATCCTCCTTTTGTCTGCTAGTGGGCCGAGCGGGATGGCCGCTCGGCCAACCCTTAGCCGTTCGGGTGATCTAGACCTTTGGCCGAGCGGAGTGGCTACTCGGCCAACCTTCCACTGTCAGAGCTCCATTGTTAGGCTGCGATCCTTTTTCACTGGTTCCGAGGTTCGATGTAAGTCTGAGCGAGCTGGCCGCTCGACGTATGTCTCTGTTTTGAGCGTCGGAAGCTCGATACCTAGGCGAGCTGTGGTGATATCTGATCAGTACTTCTTTGTCCTAGTTGGGCGAGTGAGTTATCCAACTGACCAGCGACACAGGGACGTTGACCGCCTAGACTTTGACTTCCATCGTGACCATGACCCTATGAGGGGTGGGCCCTTACCATCGGATCACATGTCTCCCCCTCAAGTCTAGTCAAAGGAGGCTGCAAGTCTGACTGACTGGACAAAAAAGAAGTATGGAGATCGGTTGGCTGATCGACCATCATATTGGTAGAACTCCCGAGTGATTCATCAAATAGTGTCGGTTAGCCCTGAGACTGACCCCTGTAGCCGATCGGCGCTCCAAACATTTACACTTGGGCTTTCTCCTCCCATGTCCTCGTAAGTGTGGTCAATGCTGATGTCACCAAAATCTCTTCGGAATTTGTGCAGATCACCTCGTTAAGGCCAAGCATGCGCCTATTAAATGTGGACCAATGGAGGAATGCCACGTGTCATTGCTGCAGTCGCTGCCTGCCCGAGGCGACAGGCTCTGACGTGACGCTTGGCGGTTTGAATTCTACGGCTGGATCTACGTCTTGGATTCCACGCCCTAGATCCGACGGCTCTGCGGGGCCAAGCTGAGGGCATATAACATCGCAACGCCGCCTTCTCCCTTACCTTTGCATTCTGCGACCAGTGTTCCAGCGACACCTGTGCGATCAGCTGCTCCGACAATTCTCGTGCGATCGGTTGCTCCGGCGACTTCCCAACTTCCCTTCTTTTCCCACGACAGCTTTTTCTACTATCTGTAAACTCTCTTAGATCTCATTGTTGTCCTTTCGGATCCTCGCCCCCTTTTTCCGTGTTCATCGTGCTTTCTGTCCCCCTTTATTTCTATCGAAATCCTGTTCTTGTTTTCTGACCATGGCTAGCTCTTCTCGACCGTCTGACCCCACTCCTGGTCTCTAGTACAGTACCATGGAGACCAGATTTTATGCAAGTGACGCTGAGAACCTTAGGAATGTCTTTGAGATCTCCTCTGACCACGAGATAATCTTGGCATCCCCATCCGATCGGCCAAATAACTCGTCGACCGACACTATTTGTCTTTTCCGAGACCAATTTATGGTCGGACTTCGATTCCCGATCCACCCATTCATCATTGAAGTTTACAACTATTTCCGTGTTCCCCTTCCACAGCTCGTCCCTAATTCTCTTCGTTTGTTGTGCGGCGTCGTAGTTTTGTTTAGGTTGCACGACATTCCCCTGACCCCGCGTGCCTTCCATTATTTTTAATATCTCAAACAGTCCGAGCTGGGGACTTTCCTCTTCCAGTCACAAGTCGGGCTGGTCTTTTTTGACAAGATGCCGACTTCCAACAAGCATTGGAAGGAGTATTTTTTTCTTTTTACGTCTTCTTGAGCGGTCCTGTTTCCGAACGCACTGGCAGGTTGGCTTGCCCCCTCAGTCCGATCTGAAGAAGTACAAGAGCTAGCCGAACTATCTTCACGCAGCAGCCATGCTGGCCAACCAGAGATATGACATCCATAAGCTGCTGCTGGAAGGTGTCATATATATCTTCTGCCTGAGTCCTATCGATCCCACCTCCTGCACGGCTTAGGTAAGAAACTTCTTGGGCTCTTTTCTTTGAGTCTAACTAATTTCCTTTTTTTCCTTTTGCAGCCCGAACCATGATGCGAGCATGGGTGGCCGGCTACATCAAGCTGAATGATGTCGAGGTCGAGGCGGTTGCTGCCAAGGAGTTGGCGAGCCTCAACTTAGCGTCGGTCGGCTCCCAAGAGGGCACGGCTATTGGGAGCGGGGAGATGCCCACTGTGGGTGAGGGCACTGCCGACCAGACGACCAGCATTGAAGTGGTTGGTAATCCACTCCCAACCCCCGAAGCACAACCAGTCTATCGGACCGGAGGCTCCGAGTCTTCCGATGGAGTGCCCCTCTTTAGGCGTAAGAGGCACTGTACGGACAACCCATCCCGTTCCTCCACCTTGGTCGTGGGGGTCACCGAACGGGTCAGCACCTCTTCTCCTGCAACTCTTCTGGCCACGACGGAGGCTACTTCATCTGACCAAACCCCATCATTGTCCGAGCTGCCCCCGGAGGCCCTTGTCGCCCAACCGGTCACGTCTTTGCCACCGGATTGAACCCATCGGAGACCACTGCTATCTCAGATTGATCCTGCGTCTACTACCGCTCCTTCTGGTCCGGTGGTCTCCTCCTCATCTGACCCGAGGGGGCGACGATCGGTGACAGCGACCCTCAACCTTCCGGCAGAGGACTACCTTGAGCAATGCGCCCGTCTGACCATCCCCGAGCATAAGATTCTGATTCGTGGGCCACTTGCCGGTATTTGGGAGGAAGCGAGGGCTCGACCGGCGATGATGTCACCAGGGGGCACTCGATAATAGCCACTTGCAGATGTCCACCAGGGTACGTATTTCATCAACAATTCACAATTTACCTCTGACCGATGCTTAACATTTTTCATCTGCAGTACTGGGTGGAGAGCATGGTCATGTGCCAACGACTCGCTCTTGTGGAGGAAGAACTGAAGAAACTCAAGATCTCGAGCAGCGCCTCTTCCTCCCAAGGACCATCGGTCGCCGAGTTAAAGGTCGATCCAGAGAAGGCCCAAAAGCTTCTTGAGGTCGAGCATAAGAAATCCGCCGACCAGGCAATCCGGCTGGGCCAGCTCAAGTCACAGGTGAAGACTTATGGGAAAAAGCTTGAGCTGGCCACGACAAGGAAGAGACGAGTTATCGCCGATCTGGAGCTGAAGAACCAGGAGGCTCGGCGGCTATCCCAACAACTCAAAGAAGCTGAGGATTACCTGGTTACCGAACGAGACTGTCGCTCGACTGGAGAAGCTACTCTAAAGGGGCAGCTTAAGAAGGCCGAGGACACTCTGGAGGCCTCCCGCTCGGCTCTGGTGACCTACCAGGAAGCCGAGCCGACTAGGTTCGAGACGATGAAGCAAGGGTACCTTCGCTCGGACCAGTTTACCGACAAGGTGGTCCAACGAATCGTCCACGTCTTCGAGCTGGCAATCGATGGGACACTCCAGTAGCTTAAGGCAGACAACCACCTTCCTCCCGAGACGACGGACAACATCGTCAGTCGTAGCAAACTAAACGATTCGATGTCTGACGATGTTTATGATTACATAGAGTGAGGCCGAGCATCTGTCTTGTAGAAGTCTTTTTGAAGTCTCCTTATACTTCCACCGATCGACGGTCTTTCCTTCTGATTAAATGAAGTCATCTGCCCACTCGGCAGGCTTTCTCTTAAAAATGTCTTGTTTGTTTATATGTGTTCCCATTCGGCTATAGTCATCGTCTATCTATGATTTATCTCCTCTTGGTTTTAAGGTCGTCGCTCAACCATCGATGGAGATAGGGGTTTTGTTGGTGCAACCTTAGGTCAAGGTTGACCTGGTTGACCTGACTTGAGTTGACCTGACTCGAGTTGTATTTTGATGTTTGACGAGAATAGAAAAGTTGTATCTTGATGTTTAACAAGAATACAAACTTGGGAGATTGTGGGTGCAACCTTTGGTCAAGGTTGACCTGGTTGACCCGACTTGAGTTGACCTGATTAGGGTAAAGTCCAAGTATGGAGACTTGGCACGGAAAAGTCCAAGCAGGGAGCTTGGCACGGGAAAAGTCCAAGTATGGAGACTTGGCATGGAAAAGTCCAAGCAGGGAGCTTGGCACGGAAAAAGTCCAAAGTATGGAAGCTTGGCATGGGAAGTCGGAGAGGGCTTGGCAGCTCGTTCTCCGGACCAGGTCAGAGAGGGTTCGGGAGCTCGTTCTCTGGACCTGACGAAGTCGGAGAGGGCTCGGCAGCTCGTTCTCCGAACTAGGTCAGAGAGGGCTCAGTAGCTCGTTCTCTAGACCAGATGAGGAAGTCGGAGAGGGCTCGGTAGCTCGTTCTCCGGACTAGGTCAGAGAGGGCTCGGTAGCTCGTTCTCTGGACCGGACGAAGTCGGAGAGGGCTCGGTAGCTCGTTCTCCGGACTAGGTCAGAGAGGGCTCGGGAGCTCGTTCTCTGGACCGGACGAAGTCGGAGGGGGCTCGACAGCTCGTTCTCCGGATTAGGTCAGAGAAGGCTCGGTAGCTCGTTCTCTGGACCAGATGAAGTCAGAGAGGGCTTGGTAGCTCGTTCTCCAGACTAGGTCAGAGAGGGCTCGGTAGCTCGTTCTCTGGACCGGACGTGGAAGTCGGAGAGGGCTCGGTAGCTCGTTCTCCGGACTA
This sequence comes from Zingiber officinale, assembly GCF_018446385.1. NCBI lineage: Eukaryota > Viridiplantae > Streptophyta > Magnoliopsida > Zingiberales > Zingiberaceae > Zingiber > Zingiber officinale. The sequence continues at coordinate 107,502,374 of NC_055997.1, forward strand.
GGTCAGAGAGGGCTCGGTAGCTCGTTCTCTGGACCGAACGTGGAAGTCGGAGAGGGTTCGGTAGCTCGTTCTCCGGACTAGGTCAGAGAGGGCTCGGTAGCTCGTTCTCTAGACCGAGAAGGCTTTAGGGTTTAGGGCTGGGAAGCTCTAAGGCATTGGATCGGTCTGGTGACCGATCCAGTGATACTCTGATTGTCTGGATCGGTCTGGTGACCGATCAGTAACCAAACAGAATGTTTCTGTGGGTTAACTGATCGGTCTGTAGACCGATCAGGAAGCGATGGACTTCAGAGAGCGATAGGAGGGGATCGGTCTGTGGACCGATCCACCTATAGTCTGATCGGTCCACAGACCGATCAGACTTCGAAGCCAACTCTCTGTGAGAGTTGGTTGATCGGTCTGGGGACCGATCAGCCTAGGGCCTGATCGGTCCACAGACCGATCAGGAGTCTCCCAGACCGATCAGGTTGGAGCCTGATCGGTCCAGGCCTAGCCGTTGCGACACAACGGCTAGATTTCTGTGTTGCTCTTTGTCTTCTTCACAGGTGCAGCAGGTGCAGGATATATATCGAGGTCGAGGGCCTCTACAGTAACTGTTCTTCTTGTTCCTCACTCTTGCGATCTGAGCTTTGCTGAGCTCTGTGTTTCTGAAGCTTCGTGTGAGCTTCCCTCGGCTGGTTTGCTGATCAGTTGCTGCTGGCATCGTGAAGTTGTTGCTTCATCGAACTCCAGTCGACAAGAAGGCAAGCAAAGTGTTGTTACATTCATATTCTTCTTGTTTTCTTGCTCTATCTTGTACTCCTTTATTGCTGTTGCAAAAGAGTTTGTGGCGAGGTTTCTCCACCCAGAAGGAGTTGTTGTTAGCCGGTTTTCCGGGGTCTCATCTACCGACGGATTGATAGGCTTCGTCCACCTTACGGACACGCCGAGGAGTAGGAGTATCATCTCCGAACCTCGTTACATCATCGTGTTTGAGGTTTGATCTTCTCCACTTTCGTTTCTACATTGTATTTCCGCTGCACTAACCTAAATTGTAGGAAGAAACGATAATTTGAGGTCAGCTATTCACACCCCCCCTCTCTAGTCGCTATCCGAAGGTCCTAACAAGTGGTATCAGAGCAAGGTTGCTCTTCGTCGGATTAACACCCGAGGGAGCACAAGCTAGAGAATGGATCTACTTGGAGAAGACATCACGATTCCACCCTTCTACGATCGCGACAACTTCGCGTATTGGAAGGTAAGAATGAAGTATTTTCTTATGACTAACCTAGTGAATTGGAATTGTGTACGAGTAGGTTTTACTCCTCCGGTGGATAAAGAGGGAGAACCTCTCGAGAAGAAGAAGTGGACGAAGGAACAAATCCACCAATCCACAATCAACGACGAGGTAACGATAATCCTTGAATTTTCATTACCTAATGATATCTTGTGTAAGATAGGTGGATACAACGATGCCAAGGAGTTGTGGAACAACTTGGCTAAGTTCCATGAGGAGAGCTCCAATTCAAGTCATGAAGAGGAGTCAAGTGAGCCAAGTAGCTCACATCATGGAGGTATGGAATTAGAAGTTGAGGGCTACTCAACATCTAAGGAAGAAGAGGAGGAGAGTTCTTCATCAAGATTGGTGCAAGAAGAAACCTCTACCTCCGGAAGGGATAAAGAAGAGAGCGTATATCCATCCTCAACCCTAGGTAACTCAAGAAACTTAACTTCAAATAAACTACATATAATGTGTTTTGAGTGTAGGGAATATGGGCATTACAAGAGTAAATGTCCAAAGAAGATTAGGAAGACTTCATCGGCGCCAAAGGTCAAGGAAGCCGGAGTCCCGATACGCAAAGGCAAGGAGCATGTGGTGTGCTTCCAATGCAAGCAAAGGGGGCATTATAGGAGCCAATGTCCGAGGGGGAGGCAACCTCACAAGGACAAGAAACCAAGCACATCTATGGGGGGAGCTAAGGCAAACCCTAAGGTACCCTTTAAGGCACATTATTGCAATTCCAATAAGAAACATGCTAGTAGCTTTATTGCAATTGCCAATGATGATAAGCATGATAACCATAGAATCCGATACATGTGCTTAGGTGCCAAACATGTTAGTCTAGGTAAGGATAATACTAGAAATGCCAACCCTAGAGTTAACTCATCTAAGGTTAAGGAAAACCTAGATAGGAATCCCAAAACAACTAGACATATGCCTAGGAATACCTCAAAGAAAAATGACAAAATAAAACTTGAGGTATTAGAGAAAGAAAATCAAGTCTTAAGGTCAAGACTTGACACCTTAGAAAAGACTCTTAAGAATTTGGAGAAGTCAACTCTAGGGTCTAAGGGTCAAAAGCAAAAGCCCAAGGACATGAGAGGTTTGAGTCACAAACCTAAGTCTCAAGTGGTCAAGCCCATTTACCATAATGTTCCATTCGATTATGGAACAAGACCTAGGGCTAGGAAGACCATCACCAAGGTCACAAGGGGAGTCACCCCTAGAGTTGATCTTGATGAGTCACAAATGACCAAGGCTTTAAAGCCTAGGAGGGTCATTAGGAGGGTTGCTAGGGAAGTCATCCCTAGTGAATATTTAGTGAACCCAATGAGCTCAAATAGGTTTTGGGTTCCTAGGAGCGTAATTCCATCACGCTAGATGGGTTAGGGTGTGCCAACCTTAATTGGATAGGTAGTTAACCTAATCTTGGCAAAATGTGGCATTTTAGGAATTTTCAAGGTGTAATCAAGCCTTGAAAATGAAATTTAAAATTTTACTCATTCCTAAGGTGATTAGGATGTGCCAACCACACTTGAGGAATTTTCTAGGGCCAATCTAATTGGCACATAGTGATCTAAAAATCTTTAGCATATGATTTTAGGTCTATTACACTTAGGAATATAGAATTTATGGCAAAATGATCAAAATTATCAAAAATAGCAACTAAAGCTAGAATTAGGTATTTTCTATACCTTTATATGTTATTTGCCATATATTGTTTGTCATATGTCATGTCATGACATCATATCTAATTTACTAACATTTGAAATGTCATGATAATGCTCAGGTTAGTTATATATCATGCCTTATTTAAGTTTCATACTTTATGACATGACATCATGACATTGGCATATGTTTTCACTTATGATATTATTTTGTGTCATGTCATCATCTCTTGCATTTATGATCAATTAAATTGATTTAAGGATAAAAACTCAATTTGATATGGAAATCAAATTGTTGTCTAGAAAATGCATGAGAACTTAGCTTAAGATGACCTAAACCCATATCTCACATCAAAATTGACTTGGTTGTGTTTGATACACTGTAGATGTGTGTGAGATATTAGGATTATGAGTTAGGATCAAGGTGCATAGCTCTTGTACCTAGATGAGCCTAATTCTAAATTGAGGATCATAGGGAAAGCTTGTGTACAAGTCATGTACATTTAGCCCTAAGATTGTGGTCCTAAATTGAATGGTTTAAAATCATTTCAAAATTGATTTGAAAAACCTTGATGAAACTTTTCTAGTGATAGCATTCATCATTGAGCAAGTTGATACAAAAACCTTGAGCTATTTCAAAGTTTTTCGAACTTTGTATCAAGATTTGAAAATGGAAGTTATTTTCATAGAAAACTATTTTTCCATGATAATATATGTTATGAGGAATGTATCCTCAAAATTTTACAATTTTTGGAATTTTTTGTGAATTTTTAGGGGTTTCTGAATTTCGGGAGAAAAATCAGAAATTCCTATCAGAGCTTTGTGGACCGATCAGAGGGATGTTGATCGGTCCAGGGAGGTCTGGATCGGTCACTGGACCGATCCAGGGAAGTGTGGATCGGTCCGGTGACCGATCCAGTAAAGGGCTGAGCGTGCCAAAATGCTGATTTTCGACTGATTGTCTGAAATTTCAGTTGGAAGTTGGTATTTAAGATTTCTAAAGGATTGAAACTCTCCAAGACATTGTTGGTGCAATGGTCAAGGGGGAGTTGACCTTTAGGGGGAGTTTTACCTATTGGTCAAGCAGGAGTTGACTTTTAGGGAAAGTTTTTACTCGTCAAGATGAGTGATATGGGATGGTCACTATGCTGATTGTTGTATTTAGTATCAAGGGGGAAATTAAGGGTTTCAATGAAAGGTATGAGACTTTCATTAGGAAGAAACTCTTAACCTTGATTTACTCTTTTTTATGTGTGTCAAAAAGGGGGAGAAATATCTAGAGAATGTTCAAGGAAGAACATTGGAGTTTGGGGAGAATGTTCAAGGAAGAACATTGATTAGAGAACTATTGGAAAACCTAAGTTAGGTTATCGGGTTAACCTAACTTGATTATGGTTTTTGTCAAACATCAAAAAGGGGGAGATTGTTGGTGCAACCTTAGGTCAAGGTTGACCTGGTTGACCCGACTTGAGTTGACCTGACTCGAGTTGTATTTTGATGTTTGACAAGAATAGAAAAGTTGTATCTTGATGTTTGACAAGAATACAAACTTGGGAGATTGTGGGTACAACCTTTGGTCAAGGTTGACCTGGTTGACCCGACTTGAGTTGACCTGATTCGGGTAAAGTCCAAGTATGGAGACTTGGCACGGAAAAGTCCAAGCAGGGAGCTTGGCATGGGAAAAGTCCAAGTATGGAGACTTGGCACGGAAAAGTCCAAGCAGGGAGCTTGACACGGGAAAAGTCCAAGTATGGAGACTTGGCACGGAAAAGTCCAAGCAGGGAGCTTGGCACGGGAAAAGTCCAAGTATGGAGACTTGGCACGGAAAAGTCCAAGCAGGGAGCTTGGCACGGAAAAAGTCCAAAGTATGGAAGCTTGGCATGGGAAGTCGGAGAGGGCTCGACACTGCTCTCCGGACCAGTCGAGAGGGTCGGGAGCTCGTTCTGGACCGCACAAGTCGGAGAGGGCTCGGCACTGTTCTCCGAACTAGGTCGAGAGGGCCTGTAGCTCGTTCTCTAGCCGATGAGGAAGTCGGAGAGGGCTCGGTAGTTCGTTCTCCGGACTAGGTGAGAGGGCTCGGTAGCTCGTTCTCTGGACCGGAAGTCGGAGAGGGCTCGGTAGCTCGTTCTCCGGACTAGGTCGAGAGGGCTCGGGAGCTCGTTCTCGGACGGGACGAAGTCGGAGAGGGCTCGGCTGCTCGTTCTCTGGACTAGGGGCTCGGTAGCTCGTTCTCTGGACCGGATGAAGTCGAGAGGGCTTGGTAGCTCGTTCTCCGGACTAGGTCGAGAGGACCTGCTCATTCTCCGGACCGACGTGGAAGTCGGAGAGGGCTCGCTCGTTCCTGACTAGGTCGAGAGGGCTTGAGCTTGTTCTCCGGACCGAGCGTGGAAGTCGGAGAGGGCTCGTGGCTCGCTCCGGACTAGGTCGAGAGGGCTCGAGCTCGCTCTCAGACCGGAAAGCTTTAGGTTTAGGGTGGAAGCTCTAAGGCATGGATCGGTCGGTGACCGATCCGATACCGATTGTCCGGATCGGTCGGTGAGCGATCAATAACCAAATAGTATGTTTCTGTGAGTTAGCTGATCGGACCGATCGGAAGCGATGGACTTAGAGAGCGATAGGAGGGATCGGTCCGTGGGATCGATCCACCTATAGTCCGATCGGTCCACGGACCGATCAGAGCCAACTCTCGTGAGAGTTGGTTGATCGATCTGGGACCGATCAGCCTAGGGCTGATCGGTCCACGCATCGATCAGAGTCTCCCAAACCGATCGTTGGAGCTCGATCGGTTCAGCCAGCCGCGACACAACGGCCAGATGTTGCTCTTTGTCTTCTTCACAGTTGCACTGGATATATATCGAGGTCGAGGGCCTCTACAATGGCTCTTCTTGTTCCTCACTCTTGCGATCCGAGCTTTGCTGAGCTGTGTTTTCAAGCTTCGTGTGAGCTTCCCTCTGCTGGTTTGCTGATCGGTTGTTTCTTGCATCGTGAAGTTGTTGCTTCATCGAACTCCAGTCGACAAGAAGGCAAGCAAAGTGTTGTTACATTCATATTCTTCTTGTTTTCTTGCTCTATCTTGTACTCCTTTATTGCTGTTGCAAAAGAGTTTGTGGCGAGGTTTCTCCACCCAGAAGGAGTTGTTGTTAGCCGATTTTCCGGGGTCTCATCCACCGACGGATTGATAGGCTTCGTCCACCTTACGGACACGCCGAGGAGTAGGAGTATCATCTCCGAACCTCGTTACATCATCGTGTTTGAGGTTTGATCTTCTCCACTTTCGTTTCTACATTGTATTTCCGCTGCGCTAACCTAAATTGTAGGAAGAAACGATAATTTGAGGTCGGCTATTCACACCCCCCCTCTCTAGCCGCTATCCGAAGGTCCTAACAGGTTTAACATCGCCGCTCGACGATTTGACCAAGCGATGGGTTTAAGGTCGCCGCTCGACCGTCGATGGAGACACGGGTTTAACGTCGTCACTCAACGATTTGACGAAGTCATGGGTTTAAGGTCGCCGCTCGACCGTCGATGGAGACAGGGGTTTAACGTCGCAGCTCGACGATTTGACGAAGTCGTGGGTTTAAGGTCGCCGCTCGACCGTCGATGGAGACAGGGGTTTAACGTCGCAGCTCAACGATTTGACGAAGTCATGGGTTTAAGGTCGTCGCTCAACTTTCGATGGAGATAGGGGTTTAACATTGTCGCTCGACGATTTGATGAAGTCGTAGGTTTAAGGTCGCCGCTTGACCGTTGATGGAGACAGGGGTTTAACATCGCCACTCGACGATTTGACGATGACCCCGCGTTTAACGTCGTCGCTCGACGGTTTAACGATGATCCCGCGTTTAACGTTGCCGCTCGACGGTTTGTTTGGTCGTTCGGCACAGAGCTCAGGATTTGAGTCTTTTATTTCTGCCCTGCATATAGGGAGCACAATGATAAAGATACATTGATTACTACATTGGCGCACCTCTCACTCAGCTCGGTAAGGCTGGAGATGGTTTGCGCTCCACGGTCGCTCCAGTCAACGCCCGTCCCCATCCTTCAAGTAATAGGTGCCCAAACGGAGCCTATCCACATCCTTGAAGGGTCAAGCCCATGGGGCTTCTAGCATGGTGACGTCGCTGACCGACTTTACTTTCTTCCATACCAAATCACCGACTTGGAACAATCTAGGGATCACCCTCCGATTGTAGTTCTGCTTCATCCTTTGACGGTAGGTCATCAATCGGACAACGGCTTTAGCACGCGATTCATCTACCAAGTCCAGCTCCATTAACCTCCGCTCGACGTTATCTTCATCGTAATACTGTAGCCAATCAGACTCAATCCCAACTTTGACGAGAACGACTACTTCACCGCCATATACCAAGTGGAAAGGAGTTGCCCCAGTTCCCTCCTTGGGCATCGTACGGATTGCCCATAGCACGTTGGGCAGCTCATCTACCCAACTTCCTCCAACGTGGTCGAGCCGAGCACGTAGGATTCTAAGAATTTCGTGCTAGCGACTTCTGTTTGTCCGTTGCTTTGCGGATAGGCCACTGAGGTAAAGACTTGCTGAATGTCATATCCTCCGTAACATTCTTTGAGTCTCTGACCGATAAACTGCCTTCCGTTATCCGAGACGAGCCGACGGGGGATACCGAACCGGTAGATGATGTGCTGCCAGATGAACTCCATGACCATCTGTTCAGTTATTCTTGCCAGCGGCTCGACCTCTACCCATTTGGAGAAATAATTCACTACGATGAGCAAGAACTTCCGCTGACATGTTGCCATGGGAAATGCCCCAACAATATCCATGCCCTATTGGTCCAACGGGCAAGAGACCGTGGACACTTTCATCTCCTCGTTCGGCCGGTGCGAGAGTCTATGATACTTCTGGCAGGATAGACAGGTGGCCACCGTCCGGGCGACATCCTCCTGGAGGGTGGGCCATAAATATCCAGCCAATAGGATCTTCCTTGCTAATAAGCGTCCACCTGGATGTCCCCCGCAGGACACTTGATGTACCTCCCACAGTATGTAATCGGCGTCCTCCGATCTGACACATTTAAGCAGAGACCTAGAGAAGGCCTTCTTGTAGAGCTGATCCTCGATCAAGGTAAACCGACTGGTTCTCCTCCTCAATATGTGAGCCTCCTCTGGATTGGACGGTGCAGCTCTTGACCGTAAGAATTCCACTAGAGTCATTCTCCAGTCATTTAGAAAGGAAAGTCCCTCCATTCCATCAACATGAGCCACCAAAGATACTTGCTCGATCGACTGTGCTATGACGATCAGCGATAACGACTTGCTAGTTTAGCCAGCTCGTCCGTAGCTTGGTTTTCCGATCGGGGGACCTTATGTATGACGACCTCCCGAAAGTTGGCCTTTAGTTTTTCAAAGGATTCGGCGTAGAGATTGAGTCGCGTACTACTTGTAACACCCACGAAAAATTTAAAATAGGTATATGAATATTATTTTTCCTTAGAGCATAAAGGAATGAAAAGAATAAGAGAAAAAGGAAAATAAAAAACAAAGAAAATATAGAATAAGAAGAGGTGAGGTCAAGAATTGAACCTTAAACCTCCCACAGGTAATGGAGATAAATTGATGCATGATAACCATTAGGGTAAGGAGAAATAATTGGATAGAAAGGAATGAAAAATTTAGTTAAAGGAGAAAAGAAAACTAAGCAAAAAGAACAAGAGAAAACCAAGTTGCTTACCTTCCTTTTCCCTTTTGGTTAAGAAAAGGGAGGAAACAAAAGAGGGATTTTCTACCTCCCCTCCCTCCCTCTATTTTCGTGGGAATTAATGGAGTGAGGGAAAAGAGGAGTTGGGGGAAAGAATGGGGACATGTCTCATTGGCAAAGGGATAAATAGGATTAGAGAAGAAAAACAAAGGGATTTAATTCATTTTCTTCTTCCTCCTTCTTCCTTCTCCATTCTCACTGAACCAAGAAACCCTTTCCTCTCCTCATACCAATTTCTAAGTTAAGTTCTTCTCCAAGAAAGCTAATTTCCGAGAAGGAAACTTCAAGTTCTAGCCCTTACAAGCAAAGGAAACAAGAGGAGGTACAAGAAGAAGAAGCTTCCACCTTCCTTATCACTAGAACACTTTTCTCTCTAAGGAAAACCACAAGCGAAAGGATGTAAGTTCCCCTCACCTGTGGTACAATAGCTCTTATTTTTCTATGTAGGATTCGGTCACATAAAAAGCTAAGAAAAACATCGTGAAGAAATTCTATCCAAGATAAGACCAAAGGAAAGACCTAGAGAAAGAAAGGATCTAAACATTTATATGCTTGATATTTCTCTTGTAGCATGTATATTATAGTAAGGAGTTATCTATGTTGAAATGTTTGGTAGAACTTAGATTTATGAGTATTCGGCCATGGTAGAACTAAGGGCCTAGGGGAGCTTTAATTTTAAACTAAGTATGCCAAGATCTCCTTAAGATAAGATATGAAACTATTACGATATGCTCATGATTATATGTTAAGTTGAACTCTTATCTTATGTCCATGAAGGTTCGGCTATGTTTGGATGTTTTGTTCTTAAAAAAAAACCTAGAAGAATTTAATGCAAATCTAAGATGCTCATGATCTCCTTGATGAAATGATTGTGTAGTTAATCTAATGTGCTTATGTTAATTGTTGTATGAAAATTTAAATTCATGCTATATAACCTTCGGCCACTTCATGATTTAGGACTTAGGAAACTTAGAACCCAACTCAATCATGCTCATGTTATTCTTTGAAATGTTTGTTAAGAAAGTTGTTTAAGGTTTTCATGTTTTTAGGGCACTTGAACCCTAATATGAAGCCCTACAAGTTTCGGCGACATCAAGATCTAGGGCTTAGGAAACTTAGAACCCAACTCAACTATGCTCATGTTATTCCTTGATATATTTGCTATAAAAGTTGTTTAAGATTCTCATGTTTTTAGGGCACTTGAACCCTAATTTTAAACCCTATAAGTTTCGGCCACATCAAGATCTAGGGTTTAGGAAACTTAAAACCTAACTCAACTATGCTCATGTTATTCCTTGATATATTTGCTATGAAAGTTGTTTAAGGTTCTCATGTTTTTAGGGCACTTGAACCCTAATTTTAAACCCTACAAGTTTCGGCCACATCAAGATCTAGGGTTTAGGAAACTTAAAACCTAACTCAACTATGCTCATGTTATTCCTTGATATATTTGCTATGAAAGTTGTTTAAGGTGCTCAAGTTTTTAGGGCACTTGAACCCTAATTTTAAACCCTACAAGTTTCGGCCAATACATGATGAAGGACTTAGGAAACTTAGAACCTAACTCAACCATGCTCATATTATTCCTTGAAATGTTTGCTATGAAAGTTGTTTAGGGTTCACAAACTTGAATGATAGTCTTTAACCCAATGCATGCTTGATAAGGTTCGGCCATGCTAGGTTGTAAGTTTAAGTAACCTAGAACTCTACCTAAACTTGCTCATGATAGTTCTTATGGTATAAGAAGTGATGCTTGCTTAGGGTTCACATGTTGGGATGAAGTTTTACCATAAACTCAACCTATGTGGTTCGGCCACTAAGAGACATTAGGGTTAGAGATCGAATCATGTTTTCCATGTATCTTATATGCCATGATTTTGAGATTTCCATGCTTCTATGTTTAATTATGCACACTTATGATCTATACATGATGGAAACCCTTATGCTATGGTGTGTATTTATGATGAAGCTATGTGTAAATTTATGCATGAAATATATGATGTGTTGTGTGCCTATTTATGCATGAAATATATGATGTGTTGTGTGCCAAATCTTTACATACCATCATGATGAGCTGTGTGCCCAAAAGTCTATATGGTATGATATGATAAGTGACACGATGTACAAGAAAAGATAAGAACCATGATATGTATAAACATGCTATTTTACTTTATGTACGGCTTGTACCAAGGGTGGGCTCCATAAGCGCCCCGGGGTCGATGGACTAAGAAACGGGCCTCGTTAGGGATGGACTCCTAAGTGCCTCTAGGTCGATGGACTAAGAAACGGGCCTAGTATGTATGCCTTGTAGGGTTCAAGACTTGCTACCTTGGACCTACACAGGACGCGCGCATTTATGTATGTGGTACAAGCCGGGGCCCCAATCATGTTAAGATTATGTTTAAGTATGTATATTATAAGTTTTTCAAAGGGCATATTGCATATGTTTTTTATGATACATGTTTATGAATTCACCTTGCATATACCTTATGATTATGCCATGATATTTATGATGATGTTATGATATGTCAGGGTGCAGTTGATGATTATGTTATGTTATGCCATGATACCTTATGCTTACGTTATGATATGCCATGATATGCTGCATGATATAATGAATTTCCTCCATGTGTTATGTCTTGTGATTTTAATATGTTATACGGTGTTTGTGAGTAGGAAAGGAATTTACTGAGCCATGAGTGCTCACAGCTTACTTTCTTGTACCACAAATAAAGGCAAGGAATGGATGAACTAGGGGAGCAGCAGGAGGGGCTAGAAGGATGTGTGTGGTAGTGCCTTGGCTAAAGGAGAAAGACCTGCTTTTTGTTTAATAAGAACTATGCCTAGTTATGTTACTGCTTTATGACTCCATGACATTTAATTTTGTGTTTGGGCATTATGACTTACAAATCATGTTAAGTATGCTATGTGATTTTATATGTCCAGGTGATTAGTTATGTTGGTTTCAAAGAAAAGAAAAGTTTCTAATTTTTTTTATAAATAAGACTTCCGCTGTAGCAAGTAAGTATTCATAGGTATGTGCAAGTAACCCCCGTCGCCTTAGCAGGAGGGGCGGGGCGTTATAGTTTGGTATCAGAGCCAAGTTTAGCCAATTCACTACACACATGTCAAGCCTCCATCCTGCCGCTCCAAGTAAGAATCTATATGCTTAATTTAAATTGTTGTTGTTTGTTTTATGATGCTTTAATATTATGCATGTTTATTTATGTTCGTTATTTAGTTTAAGTATGCATGATGGTAGGATAGGAATGATACTAACCTTTTTGCAACCGAATAGGAATAACGATAATTTATTGTTATTTAATGAAGATAAGCATGGCTAGGAGACGTACTACCCGAGCAGACGAGACACCGACTCCACCAGACCTGACCCAGGTAGTTACTGATCTCCAGCGTCAGATCACGGAGCAACAACAGCTGATCACTATGCTAATGGGCCAACAAGGAATTCCTACTACCCCGCTAGTAAATCAGAATGCGGTACCCGTCATGCCAATAGTTGCACCAGTACCACCGGTTGCCCCTACCCCAGTGGCTCGACAGGAAACCTATTTGATACAGTGGCTGAGGCTGAAACCGGAAAACTTCTCGGGTACTTGCGAGCCATGGGATGCCCAGGCCTGGTTCAAGACAGTAGAAAGCATAGTGGAACTACTGGATTGGCCCGAAACGGAGAAGATCAAGTGCGTATCTTTCTGTTTTTCCAGAGACGCGAGAATGTGGTGGGAAAGAGTGAAAGCAAAAAGACAGATTAATCTGATGAATTGGACGGACTTCGAGACAGAGTTCTTCGAAGAGTTCTTTCATATGCAAGTGACGAACCGACATTACGACGAGTTCACCGAGTTCCGGCAAGATGACTTATCAGTGAATGAAGCAGTAAAGTGCTTCAATCGTCTAGCACGCCTTTGTCCCGAATTAGTGCGTACAGAAAGAGAAAGGGTCAGACTGATGCTGAAGATGCTTCGACCCGAGATAGCACTGAATGTGACCGGCGGAGTTAATAGACCGCAGACTACAGAGGAATTAGTCAGCAGCGCACTGATTACGGAACATTATCAGAAATCAATGAATGAGAATAAAGGTCAGACCCGAGCTGAAGGACAGAAATCCCAGAGTACCAAACCAGGCTGGAAAGGAACTTCTACCGGAAAAAGGAAGCAGTGGGACAATGCAAAAAGTGGGTCAGTGAATAAGCAACCGAGATACCCCCAGTGTTCTATTTGTGGGAAGCTGCATTCCGGGATGTGTAACAAAGGTACAAGAAAGTGCTATAATTGCGGACAGGAAGGATATTTGGCCAGAGACTGTCCTACTCGGTTCCAGGCATCATTCCAGCAGAATAATCAGAACAAGAGTGCCCCTTCACAGCTACACCAGATGCGAACTGCTATAGAAGGGACTCCGATCAGCCAAGGGAGATTGGAGCCCCGCCAGTGACGACGAATGCCAGGGTTTTCGCGATTACTAGTGAAGATGTGGCGAACGCCTCCACTGTCGTTACAGGTCAGCTGCCTATTTTTAATCAGCATGCTTTAGTATTATTTGATACTGGGGCGACACACTCGTTCGTCTCAACGCCATTTACAAAGAAATTAGACCTACCATCTCAAACACTAAATGGTATGTTCTTAACCACCCTACCATCCGGGGAAGTTATGCCATCAGATCATATGCTGCGGGCCGTACTTATCCGAATCGCAGACAGAGAACTCTACTGCAATCTGATAGTACTTGACATGCGAGATTATGACATTATACTGGGCATGGATTTCCTGGGCAAGTACGGCGCCGCAATCGAGTGCCGTAACAGGAAAGTAGTCTTCCGACCGGAAGCTGAGCCAATGTTTGAATTTATTGGGGAATCTGGGAAGGAACCTGAAAGATTCTTATCAGCTATAGAGGCACAGAGTATGTTGGACAAAGGATGTATTGGATTTCTAGCACACATAGTTGATACAAAACCAACTGGAAGCCAGAAGTTAGGAGAGGTCAGGGTAGTATGCAACTATCCGGAAGTATTTCCTGATGAACTACCGGGATTAGCACCCGATAGGGAAATAGAATTTGCGATTGAAGTGGTTCCGGGTACTAAACCGATTTCTAAAGAACCTTACCGGATGGCGCCCACTAAGTTGAAGGAACTTCAAGAACAGATAGGGGAGTTACTCGACAAGGAACTTATTCGCCCCAGTCACTCTCCGTGGGGGGCTCCAGTACTATTTGTAAAAAAAAAGGATGGATCTATGCGAATGTGTATAGATTACCGAGCATTAAATAACGCGACGATCAAGAACAAATACCCCCTTCCGCGGATCGACGATCTGTTTGACCAATTGATGGGAGCAACTGTCTTCTCAAAGATTGACTTAAGGTCCGGCTATCATCAAGTGAAAGTGAAACAAGAGGATATACCAAAGACAGCCTTTCGAACAAGATACGGGCATTATGAGTTTGTAGTTGTGTCCTTCGGAGTGACAAATGCCCCTGCTGTGTTCATGGATCTGATGAATCGGGTATTTGCAGCGTATCTCGACAAATTTGTGATTGTCTTCATTGACGATATTCTCATCTACTCGAGAACCCATGAAGAGCATGCCGAACACCTGAATACGGTATTACAGATCCCCCGAGAGAAACAACTGTACGCAAAGTTTTCCAAGTGCGAGTTCTGGCTAGATCGAGTTATATTCTTGGGTCATGTCATCTCCAAGGATGGAGTCATGGTAGATCCAAGCAAGATCGAAGCCGTAAGTAACTAGAGCAGACCAAAGAATGCCAGCGAAATCAGAAGTTTTCTGGGATTGGCAGGCTATTACAGGAAGTTCGTAGAGGATTTCTCCAAAATCGCAACCCCCATGACGAATCTCACCAAGAAAAATAAAAGGTATGAATGGACGGAGGAATGTGAGAAGAGTTTTACAGAATTAAAATGGAGGCTGACCAGTGCCCCGATCCTTACTCTACCGGAAAGCAACAAAGTCTTTGATATGTATAGCGATGCTTCCTTATTAGGATTGGGAGCTGTACTCATGCAAGACAGCAAAGTCATCGCCTATGCCTCCAGGCAACTCAAAGAGCACGAAAGAAGTTACCCCATTCACGATATGGAACTAGCAGTTGTGGTCTTCGCTCTGAAAACATGGAGGCATTATTTATATGGAGCCCCGTGCAAGATTTATACAGACCACCAGAGTCTGAAATATTTCTTCACGCAAAAAGACCTAAATATGAGACAACGCAGATGGCTCGAGCTAGTCAAGAATTATGATTGCGAAATCTTTTATCATCCCGGAAAAGCGAACAAGGTGGCCGACGCACTCAGCCGGAAGTCTGGTGCAACCTGACGCCACTATTCTAAGTTCGAGGACGAACTTATTATGAGGTATGGGGTACTATAACACCCACGAAAAATTTAAAATAGGTATATGAATATTATTTTTCCTTAGAGCATAAAGGAATGAAAAGAATAAGAGAAAAAGGAAAATAAAAAATAAAGAAAATATAGAATAAGAAGAGGTGAGGTCAAAGATTGAACCTTAAACCTCTCACAGGTAATGGAGATAAATTGATGCATGATAACTATTAGGGTAAGGAGAAATAATTGGATAGAAAGGAATGAAAAATTTAGTTAAAGGAGAAAAGAAAACTAAGCAAAAAGAACAAGAGAAAACCAAGTTGCTTACCTTCCTTTTCCCTCTTGGTTAAGAAAAGGGAGGAAGCAAAAGAGGGATTTTCTACCTCCCCTCCCTCCCTCTATTTTCGTGGGAATTAATGGAGTGAGGGAAAAGAGGAGTTGGGGGAAAGAATGGGGACATGTCTCATTGGCAAAGGGATAAATAGGATTAGAGAAGAAAAACAAAGGGATTTAATTCATTTTCTTCTTCCTCCTTCTTCCTTCTCCATTCTCACTGAACCAAGAAACCCTTTCCTCTCCTCATACCAATTTCTAAGTTAAGTTCTTCTCCAAGAAAGCTAATTTCCGAGAAGGAAACTTCAAGTTCTAGCCCTTACAAGCAAAGGAAACAAGAGGAGGTACAAGAAGAAGAAGCTTCCACCTTCCTTATCACTAGAACACTTTTCTCTCTAAGGAAAACCACAAGCGAAAGGATGTAAGTTCCCCTCACCTGTGGTACAATAGCTCTTATTTTTCTATGTAGGATTCGGTCACATAAAAAGCTAAGAAAAACATCGTGAAGAAATTCTATCCAAGATAAGACCAAAGGAAAGACCTAGAGAAAGAAAGGATCTAAACATTTATATGCTTGATATTTCTCTTGTAGCATGTATATTATAGTAAGGAGTTATCTATGTTGAAATGTTTGGTAGAACTTAGATTTATGAGTATTCGGCCATGGTAGAACTAAGGGCCTAGGGGAGCTTTAATTTTAAACTAAGTATGCCAAGATCTCCTTAAGATAAGATATAAAACTATTACGATATGCTCATGATTATATGTTAAGTTGAACTCTATCTTATGTCCATGAAGGTTCGGCTATGTTTGGATGTTTTGTTCTTAAAAAAAAAACCTAGAAGAATTTAATGCAAATCTAAGATGCTCATGATCTCCTTGATGAAATGATTGTGTAGTTAATCTAATGTGCTTATGTTAATTGTTGTATGAAAATTTAAATTCATGCTATATAACCTTCGGCCACTTCATGATTTAGGACTTAGGAAACTTAGAACCCAACTCAATCATGCTCATGTTATTCTTTGAAATGTTTGTTAAGAAAGTTGTTTAAGGTTATCATGTTTTTAGGGCACTTGAACCCTAATATGAAGCCCTACAAGTTTCGGCGACATCAAGATCTAGGGCTTAGGAAACTTAGAACCCAACTCAACTATGTTCATGTTATTCCTTGATATATTTGCTATAAAAGTTGTTTAAGGTTCTCATATTTTTAGGGCACTTGAACCCTAATTTTAAACCCTACAAGTTTCGGCCACATCAAGATCTAGGGTTTAGGAAACTTAAAACCTAACTCAACTATGCTCATGTTATTCCTTGATATATTTGCTATGAAAGTTGTTTAAGGTTCTCATGTTTTTAGGGCACTTGAACCCTAATTTTAAACCCTACAAGTTTTGGCCACATCAAGATCTAGGGTTTAGGAAACTTAAAACCTAACTCAACTATGCTCATGTTATTCCTTGATATATTTGCTATGAAAGTTGTTTAAGGTGCTCAAGTTTTTAGGGCACTTGAACCCTAATTTTAAACCCTACAAGTTTCGGCCAATACATGATGAAAGACTTAGGAAACTTAGAACCTAACTCAACCATGCTCATATTATTCCTTGAAATGTTTGCTATGAAAGTTGTTTAGGGTTCACAAACTTGAATGATAGTCTTTAACCCAATGCATGCTTGATAAGGTTCGGCCATGATAGGTTGTAAGTTTAAGTAACCTAGAACTCTACCTAAACTTGCTCATGATAGTTCTTATGGTATAAGAAGTGATGCTTGCTTAGGGTTCACATGTTGGGATGAAGTTTTACCATAAACTCAACCTATGTGGTTCGGCCACTAAGAGACATTAGGGTTAGAGATCGAATCATATTTTCCATGTATCTTATATGCCATGATTTTGAGATTTCCATGCTTCTATATTTAATTATGCACACTTATGATCTATACATGATGGAAACCCTTATGTTATGGTGTGTATTTATGATGAAGCTATGTGCAAATTTATGCATGAAATAGATGATGTGTTGTGTGCCTATTTATGTATGAAATATATGATGTGCTGTGTGCCAAATCTTTACATACCATCATGATGAGCTGTGTGCCCAAAAGTCTATATGGTATGATATGATAAGTGACACGATGTACAAGAAAAGATAAGAACCATGATATGTATAAACATGCTATTTTACTTTATGTACGGCTTGTACCAAGGGTGGGCTCCATAAGCACCCCGGAGTCGATGGACTAAGAAACGGGCCTCGTTAGGGATGGGCTCCTAAGTGCCCCTAGGTCGATGGACTAAGAAACGAGCCTAGTATGTATGCCTTGTAGGGTTCAAGACTTGCTACCTTGGACCTACATAGGACGCGCGCATTTATGTATGTGGTACAAGCCGGGGCCCCAATCATGTTAAGATTATGTTTAAGTATGTATATTATAAGTTTTCAAAGGACATATTGCATATGTTTTTTATGATACATGTTTATGAATTCACCTTGCATATACCTTATGATTATGCCATGATATTTATGATGATGTTATGATATGTCAGGGTGCAGTTGATGATTATGTTATGTTATGCCATGATACCTTATGCTTACGTTATGATATGCCATGATATGCTGCATGATATAATGAATTTCCTCCATGTGTTATGTCTTGTGATTTTAATATGTTATACGGTGTTTGTGAGTAGGAAAGGAATTTACTGAGCCATGAGTGCTCACAGCTTACTTTCTTGTACCACAGATAAAGGCAAGGAATGGATGAACTAGGGGAGCAGCAGGAGGGGTTAGAAGGATGTGTGTGGTAGTGCCTTGGCTAAAGGAGAAAGACCTGCTTTTTGTTTAATAAGAACTATGCCTAGTTATGTTACTGCTTTATGACTCCATGATATTTAATTTTGTGTTTGGGCATTATGACTTACAAATCATGTTAAGTATGCTATGTGATTTTATATGTCCAGGTGATTAGTCATGTTGGTTTCAAAGAAAAGAAAAGTTTCTAATTTTTTTTATAAATAAGACTTCCGCTGTACTAAGTAAGTATTCATAGGTATGTGCAAGTAACCCCCCGTCGCCTTAGCAGGAGGGGCGGGGCGTTACACTACTAATCTCGAATGTCCCGATCAGGTGTTGGGCGACCAATTGAGAGTCCGAATAGATGAGGACCTTAATGGCTCCAACGTGTCGGGCGGCCTACAAGCTGATTATGAACGCTTCATACTCGACCTCATTATTCATGGCTTTGTAATCTAGCCGTACAGACAGCTGCATCTGCTCCTTATGGGGCGAGATGAGCAATATGCCTACCCCGCTGTCGTGCCGAGTGGATGAGCTATCTACATATATCCTCCAAACGGCTTCCAGTTCAGGATTCTACACCTCCGTAACGAAATCCACCAAGGATTGTGCTTTGATGATCGTTTGGAGTTGATATTGGATGTCGAACTTGCTGAGTTCCATCGTCCATTTGATAAGTCGACCGGACTGTTGGTTGCTACTCGGAAAGCCTAGAGGTTCCACTGTACAAAAATTTTGTACAAAGGTCTGAACCTTTTCCTAGCTACCATGTGTTCTTTTAAATCAAATTTTGGATCGCCTGCGGAACTTAACACGTTTGATCCAAAACTTAATCTATTTGTTCTTTTAGGTTTTGACTTGAATCTCCTGCGGAACTTGACACGTTCGACCCAAATCACCTTAAGTTATTAATTCCATTAAATATTAATTTCCATAATTGGTTCCCAGTACTGACGTGGCGAGGCACATGACCTTCTTGGATATGGGAGCAACCACCACCGACTAGACAAAACCTTTTATAGAAATCTAATATTTAATTTCCTAAAATAACTTTAGGTTAACCGAAAAGAACAATCAAATCACAAGGAAAAATAAAACAAAAAAAAAACACAACTTCGAAAAACATATTCGAAATACTTGAACGTAAGCCTCCTGTATTTGGTATTATTTCCATAAATAACTAGTATGATGCGGAAAAGGAAAAACTACTAGTTATACCTTCTAGAAAGACCTCTTGAT
The DNA here is from genome assembly GCF_018446385.1 of Zingiber officinale. Classification (NCBI taxonomy): domain Eukaryota; kingdom Viridiplantae; phylum Streptophyta; class Magnoliopsida; order Zingiberales; family Zingiberaceae; genus Zingiber; species Zingiber officinale. Next base: position 107,521,790 of record NC_055997.1, read on the forward strand.
CTTCTACCGTATTCCTCTTCTAACCTCGGACGTTGTGTGGGAAACGATCTTCCGAGATGAGAAACCACCAACCACCTTCTTCTCCTCCTAGCTAGGTTCGGCCACAACAAGGAAGCTTCACCAAGGAAGAAGATCAAAACACCAACCAAGCTCCAAGAGATGCTAGCTTTCTCTCCTTCTTCTTCTTCTTCTCCAAGTAGTATCCGGCCTCCACAAAAGCTCCAAGCAATAGGGATGTTTCGGCCACCACAAGAGGAAGAGAGGGAGAGGATGATGATGGCCGGCCACAACAAGGAACAAAAGAGGGAGAGAGATAATAGAGGTTGTCTCTCATGAATGCACCCCCACCCCTTCTTTTATATTCCTTGGCCTAGGCAAATTAGGAAATTTAATTACAATAAAATTTCCTTAATTTCCTTGACATGATTTAATTGAGAAAAATAAAATAAAATTTCCAATTAAAACAATATTGGCTTGCCACATCAAAAGAAATAAATTAGACAAGTTTTAATCAACAAATTGAAACTTCCTAATTTGTTTCCGGAAATTTTAAAAATAAAATTTCTCTTCAAAAATCTCTTCATGGTTGATAAAAAGAAATTTCTATAATTTTAATTTAACAATATGTGAATAATTTTTAAAGAGAAAATAAAATATCTCACCAATCTACAAATAAGGAAAGAGATCTAATCTCTTTCTTTAATCTTTTGTAGATCTTTTACAAGAGAGATATTTTAATTTTAATTCTCTTTAATAAATTATATCTTCCACATAATAAAAATTAAAATTAAAATCCTTTTTAATTTAATATGGCCGGCCCCTCTAGATTGGGTTCAAGCTAGGGCCGGCCACACCAATTTATGCTTAGGCCGACCCTAGCTTGGTTCCCAAGCTAGCTTGGCCGGCCCATATTAGGTGGGTATAGAAAGTGGGTATAGGTGGGTATAGTACTCTATAAATAAGAGGCTACGATAGAGACCGAGAGGAGGAATTAGTTTTGGTCTCCCGATAAAATTAAGCATCCCGTGTTCGCCCCGAACACACAACTTAATTTTATCAATAATAATTCATTCCACTAGATAACTATTATTGAACTACCGCACCAATCCCAAATTACATTTTTGGGCTCCTTCTTATTATGAGTGTGTTAGTCTCCCTGTGTTTAAGATATCGAATGTCCACTAATTAAGTGAGTTACTGACAACTCATTTAATTAATATCTTAATCCAAGAGTAGTACCACTCAACCTTATCATCATGTCGGACTAAGTCCACCTGCAGGGTTTAATATGACAATCCTTATGAGCTCCTCTTGAGGACATTATCAACCTAGTATCTCTAGAACACAGTTTCCTTCTATAATCAACAACACACACTATAAGTGATATCATTTCCCAACTTATCGGGCTTATTGATTCATCGAACTAAATCTCACCCATTGATAAATTAAAGAAATAAATATCAAATATATGTGCTTGTTATTATATTAGGATTAAGAGCGCACACTTCCATAATAACCGAGGTCTTTGTTTCTTTATAAAGTCAGTATAAAAGAAACGACCTCAAATGGTCCTACTCATTACACTCTAAGTGTACTAGTGTAATTATACAGTCAAGATAAACTGATACCTAATTACACTACAACCTTCTAATGGTTTGTTCCTTTCCATTTTGGTCGTGAGCTACTGTTTATAATTTATAAGGTACTGATAACATTATCTTCTGCATATGGCACCACATACTATGTTATCTACAGTATAAATCAATTGAACAACTACAACTAAATGTAGACAATTTGACCAAATGTGATTCTTTATTCATAATGAATATTTACAAAGCTTAGGCTTTCTGTATACACTCCAACAATCTCCCACTTATACTAATGACTAAGCTGCCATTTCTTCTACCATACATCTGATTCTCATTCCCTCCACATGCCGATCGAAAGCTTTCGCCGGAAGGGCCTTAGTGAAAGGATCTGCCAGGTTATCCGCTGATGCAATCTTGGCGATGACAACTTCTCCTCGCTTCACGATATCTCGTATCAGGTGGTACTTGCGCTTTATATGTTTACTTACCTTATGAGCTCGTGGTTCCTTCGAGTTTGCAACTGCACCGCTATTATCACAATAAATTGTGATGATTTTGGGCAAACCAAGAATCACATCTAAGTCCATTAGAAAGTTCCTGAGTCATACTGCTTCTTTAGCTGCCTCAGAGGCTGCTACATACTCTGCTTCCATGGTTGAGTCCGAAACGCATTTCTGCTTAACACTCCTCCATGAAATGGCTCCATCTCCTAAAGTAAACACATAGCCTGATGTAGACTTACTGTTGTCCCTATCTGATTGGAAATCTGAATCCGTGTAACCCATAGGGAGCAAATCATCTGCTTGGTAAACTAGCATATAATCTCTAGTCCTTCTCAGGTACTTTAATATATGCTTTACCGCAGTCCAATGTCCTTGTCCAGGGTTACTTTGATATCTGTTGACCATGCCCACGGCAAAACAAATATCAGGTCTCGTACATAGCATTGCATACATAAGGCTTCCTACAGCCGAGGCATAAGGAACTGCTTTCATGTCTTCTATCTCCTTTGATGTCTTAGGAGACATCTCTTTAGATAGAGTTATTCCATGCCTAAAAGGTAAGAAACCTTTCTTGGAATCCTGCATGCTAAAACGAGCAAGGATTGTATCTATATATGAAGCTTGGGACAGACACAACATTCTTTTCTTGCGATCCCTTATTACTTTGATCCCAAGAATGTGTGCACACTCTCCTAAGTCCTTTATATCAAATTGTTTGGACAACCATACCCTTACGTCTGATAATACCTTGACATTGTTACCAATTAACAAAATATCATCTACGTATAGTACAAGAAATACCACCACGTTTCCATTACACTTCTTATATACACAAGACTCATCCGGACTTTGAATAAATCCATATGACAGGATTACTTCATTAAACCGGATGTTCCAAGATCTTGAAGCTTGCTTTAGTCCATAAATGGATCGATTGAGCTTGCACACTAGATGCTCTTTGCCTTTTTCAATGAACCCTTCTGGTTGCTTCATATGGATGTTCTCTTCAAGACTTTCATTAAGGAAAGCTGTCTTGACATCCATTTGCCAAATCTCATAATCCATATGAGCAGCAATGGATAAAAGTATCCGGATAGACTTAAGCATGACTACCGGTGAAAAGGTTTCCTCATAATCGATTCCCTCTTTCTGAGTGTACCCTTTCGCAACAAGCCTAGCTTTGAAGGTTTCTACCTTCCCGTCATCCCTCTTTTTCTTTGTAGATCCACTTACATCCAACGCTTTTACACCATCGGGAAGTACAAGCTCCCGGACCTTATTAGAGTACATAGACTCTATTTGAATTCATCGCCTTTTGCCAAGATCTTGCATCTATATCTTGGAGTGCTTCATCATATGTCCGGGATCAGGTTCATATTTACCCGGATCAAGTCCAAGACTCTCCCAAAACATGAATCTCTCAGTGCCTCACAACCCTCCCACTACGACGAGGCAATGCGTGGTTGTGTATCATGTGTGACACGTGTTGCGTCTCTTGTGATACTTCATCTTGTCTTGTTGGTACTAAAGTAGACGTGTCCTCTCTTAGTTCTTCTAAAACAACTTTACTCGGGCTTGTGATCCATTATATAGTCTTCTTCTAAAAACTGGGCATTGGTGCTAACAATGACCTTCTGGTCTTTAGGACTATAAAATAAACCACCTTTCGTTCCTTTGGGATATCCTACAAACACACGAACTTCTGTACGAGATTCTAACTTATCAGCATCTGGTTTCAACACATGTGCTGGACTACCCCAAATCCGAATATGTCTTAGACTGAGTTTTCGCCCATTCCACAATTCTATGGGAGTAGAAGAAACTGATTTAGAAGGTACTAAGTTCAGAACATACACTGCTATTTCCAGAGCATATCCCCAAAACGAATTTGGTAATTCTGAATAACTCATCATCTATCTAACCATCTCCATAAGAGTCCTATTCCTTCGTTCTGCTACACCATTCTGTTGGGGTGTTCCAGGTGCAGACAATTGGGATTGAATCCCGACCTCTGATAAGTAATTCCTAAACTCTCCTAAGAGGTATTCACCACCACGATCAGATCGTAGTGTCTTGATACTTTTACCTAATCGTTTCTCCACATCAGTCTTGCATTCTTTGAACTTATCAAAGCACTCAGACTTGCGGCGCATTAGGTAAATATATCCGTATCTTGAATAATCATCTATAAAAGAGATAAAATATTCAAAATCACCTCTTGCCTGGACAGACATAGGGCCACACAAATCAGAATGAACCAATTCCAACACTTCTTTGGCTCTATACTCCTTGGCCTTAAACGGCCTCTTGGTCATTTTTCCTTCCAAGCAAGATTCACAAGTTGGAAAATTTTCCAACTCTACCGAACTCAAAAGTCCATCAGCTATAAGCCTCTGAATCCTACTTAAGTTAATATGACCAAGCTATTAGAGTGTATACTAAAAGCCTAGCTTTTGGTATAAACATTTATCTAGAAATAAGAATCACATTGGTCAAATGTCTACATTTATGATAAATGTAGTTGTTCAATTAATTTATATTGTAGATAACATGGTGTGTGGTGTCACACACAGAGGATCATGTTATCAGTACCTTATAAATTATAAACAGTAACTCACGACCATAATGGAAAGGAACAAACCATTGGAAGGTCGTAGTGTAATTAGGTATTAGTTTATCTTAACTATATAATTACACTAGTACACTTAGAGTGTATTGAGTAGGACCATTAGAGGTCGTTTCTTTTATACTGACTTTATAAAGAAATAATGACCTCAGTTATTATGGAAGTGTGTGCTCTTAATCCTAATATAATAACAAGCACATATATTTGATATTTATTTCTTTAATTTATCAATGGGTGAGATTTAGTTCGATGAATCAATAAGCCTGATAAGTTGGGAAATGATATCACTTATAGTGTGTATTGTTGATTATAGAAGGAAACTGTGTCCTAGTGATCTAGGTTGAGAATGTCCTCAAGAGGAGCTCATAAGGATTGTCATGTTAAACCCTGCAGGTGGACTTAGTCCGACATGATAATAAGGTTGAGTGGTACTACTCTTGGACTAAGATATTAATTAAATGAGTTGTCAGTAACTCGCTTAATTAATGGACATTTGACATCTTAAACACAGGGAGACTAACACACTCATAATAAGAAGGAGCCCAAAATGTAATTTGGGATTGGTGCGGTAGTTCAATAATAGTTCTTTAGTGGAATGAATTATTATTGATGGAATTAAGTTGTGTGTTCGGGGCGAACACGGGAAGCTTAATTTCATCGGGAGACCAAAATCAATTCCTCCTCTCGGTCCCTATCGTAGCCTCTTGTATATAGAGATTTATACCCACCACATACCCACCTTCTTACCCAACCAATAGGGGTCGGCCAAGCCAAGCTTGAAGCTCAAGCTTAGGGCCGGCCAAGCCTAAAGGTTGGCCTTAAGGTGGTCGGCCAATAGCTTGGAGCCCAAGCTTAGGTGAATTTATTTTTTTAAAATTATTTCTTATGTGGATATCATAGTTTTAAAAGAGAGTTTAAAAATTAAATCTTTCCTTTTAAAACTTTCTACAAAGATTAAGAAAAGATTTGAAATCTTTCCTTATTTGTAGATTGAAAGGAGATTTTAATTTTGAGAAAACTTTCTTTTTTAACCATGATCATAATTTAAAAGAGAGTTTTAAAAATTAAATATTCTCTTTTATTAGTTTCTACAAAAGATTAAGAAAAGATTTGATATCTTTCCTTATTTGTAGATTGAAAAGAGATTTTAATTTTTAGAGATAACTTTTCTTTTGGAAATTATCCACATGTTTAAAAGAAGAATTTTAATTTATAAAATTTCCTTTTTATTAACCAATCATGAAGGGATAAAAATTATTGGAGAAATTTTTATAAATTTCTAGAAACAAATTAGGAAGTTTTAATTCTTGTGTGAATTAAATTTTCCTTGTTTTGGGGAATTAGAAGTGGTCGGCCATTATTATTAAAAGAAGAAAATTGTTTTTTAATTAAAATAATTTTTCTTTTTTATGAAAAAAGAATTAAGGAATTTTTTATTAAAATTTCCTTATTTGTCAAGACCAAGGATTATAAAAGAGGGGTAGAGGTGCCTTCACGGTGATCAACTCTATTATTCTTCTCCTCTCTTTTCCTCCTTGGTGGCGGCCCTAGCTTCTTCCTCTTCTCTTCTTCTTATGGCGGCAACCTCTCTTGGAGCTCTTGATGGTGGCCGGTTCTAGCTAGGAGAAGAAGGAGAGAAAGGTGGTTTTGTTTCTTGCATCCCTTGGAGCTTGGTGGTGGTGGCCGGACCTCTACTTCTTTTGGAGAATTGTGGTGGCCGAAACTTGCAAGGAAGAAGAAGGTGCTTGGTGGTTCTCATCTCAGAAGATCGTTGCCCACACAACGTCCGAGGTTAGAAGAGGAATACGGTAGAAGATCAAGAGGTCTTTTTAGAAGGTATAACTAGTAATTTTTCCTTTCCGTATCATGCTAGTTATTTATGGAAATAATACCAAATACAAGAGGCTTACGATTCTAGTATTTCGAATATGTTTTTCGAAGTTGTGTTCTTTTATTTTTCTTTTCCTTGTGATTTGATTGTTCTTTTCGGTTAACCTAAAGTTATTTTAGGAAATTAAATATTAGCTTTCCATAAAAGGTTTTGTCTAGTCGGTGGTGGTTACTCCCATATCCAAGAAGGCCATGTGCCTCGCCACGTCAGTACTGGGAACCAATTATGGAAATTAATATTTAATGGAATTAATAACTTAAGGTGACTTGGGTCGAACGTGTTAAGTTCCGCAGGAGATCCAAGTCAAAACCTAAAAGAACAAATAGATTAAGTTTTGGATCAAACGTGTTAAGTTCCGCAGGCGATCAAAAATTTAATTTAAAAGAACACATGGTAGCTAGGAAAAGGTTCAGACCTTTGTACAAAATTTTTGTACAGTGGAACCTCTAGGTTTTCCGAGTAGCAACCAACACAAGCCTTAGATGCCAAAGATATGCTTGGTTTATTTCCAAAGGTTATTTTCTCTTATTAGAGTTAGAAGATGAGTTATAAATTTTCATGTTTTGCTTTGTGGAAGAAATTAGATTTAAAGTATACAAATTGCCAACTAATGCACCAGAACAGATAATCACTTTATTTCTTTTAATAACTACATCGTTACTGAAAGAAACTGAATATCCATTTAAAAATAGTTTAGAAACTGAAATTAAATTCTTTCTAAAACTGGGTACATAAAGACAATTTCTTAAAACCAAATTTCTATTTCTACTTAAAAGATAAGTAGACGTCTCCCACTGCAACAGCTGCCACCTTAGTAGCATTGCCCATGTAGACGGTAATTTCTCCTTCAGATAGTCGTCGGGTTTCCTGGAACCCTTGCAAGGAATTGCAGACATGATCAGTGACTCCCGTATCTACACACCAGGTGCTGGTAGATAACACCGCTAAACATGTTTCAACAACTAGAGCATGAGATATACCTTTGTTGTTCTGATTCCTACGAGGACAGTCCGCCTTCCAATGCCCTGACTACTTGCAGATGAAGCACTTGCCCTTCGGCTTCTTCACTCCAGCTTTAAATCCTGTACTCTGAATTTTATTCACTTTCTTTGCTGAACCAACTTGTTTCTTCTTCTTCTTTCCTTTCGGCTTAGAAGTAGAACCATTTTCAACATAGTGAATATGAGAGTTGTGACGAAACAATCCTTCTGCTGCCTGAAGTTCTATCAGTAGTTCCGCCAATGAATATACCCTTTTATTCATATTGTAATTCAGGCGGAATTGCTCAAAACTTCTAGGTAGTGTTTGGAGGATCATATCGATCTGGGTTTCCCCATCAATTTCTCCTCCAAGGATCTGTATTTCGTTCAGATAAGCCATCATCTTTAGGATATGATCCCTTACAGGAGTACCCTCTTGCATGGTGGCTGTCATTATCTTTCTCATGGCTTCTTGCTTAGAAGCCCTACTATCCTGATGACCAAAGAGTTCCTTGAGATTGTTCATAATATTATAAGCTGTTGGTAAATCTTGATGCTGATGTTGCAATACATTTGACATTGAAGCCAAAATGTAACACCGCTCCATCTCATCAGCTTTTACCCATTTCCTATGATATTCAATCTCCTCTTGGGTAGATTCACCAGTAGGTGCTTCAGGGCAAGCCTCAGTCAGTACAAATTTATAGCCTTCAGCAGTAAGAACAATGTCCAGGTTTTTTTTCCAATCTATGTAATTTGGTCCAGTAAGTCTATTATGTTGAAGTATGATGGACAGTGGGTTGAAAGTCATCCTAAGAATCACAAATAACTTTTGGTCAGAACTCTAAATTTAGAATAATATTGATTCCTCAAACAATACTATTTTAAATTAACCAACACCTCAAAACACCGTGAATTTTGTATGTCACGTTAGTGTGGACGTATACAAATTCAACATTTGTAAAAGGAGGGTTTTAACCCATTAAATTTATTATCTTGTCAACCTAACTTTTTGACAAATAAAATTAATAGTTGGTGTCTTTTGGTCACACAAATAATAGCAGTGACTCCGATGGGGAGGATACTATTAGATGTGTCTAAGTGTATACCATTACTTGACACTAAGTCCATTAATAAGATTATGCCCCTTCCGTTGGGGAAGATCACACGCTCTTAATTAACTTCCTATAGTCATCCAAAAATGGAAGTCTGTTCTAGTGATCCACAAACAAGCTCATTCATTATGGAGGAAGGCACTCAGAGCCAACGCGCAAGCTTGTTTGCATCACTTACAAACCAGTAATGGAGACCATGGGATTTATTTAAAAATCCCTCTCCCACTTAGTTATTTATAAATGAGGAATTTTAACTATGCTAGCCTACTAGTCATGTATACTAACATGCACACACAGCACAATATAAAAGCAATAAATAGAAAATCTAATTTTCAACTATTATGGCTTTTATCTATAGTTGTCCTCCGTGTGTTGTCATCCCAAGTTGCTGCCATATTTGGCCACCGCCACCGGGTCTAGCTGTCGCATCCATCTTGCTCCTAGTTCCGCTGCGCCTCTGGTCCTTAGAAGGTTCCACGCTTTGCAAGATTTGATCCGCGACATAAATAGAATTTTACATTTTTGATCCTATATTCCATAAAAGGAATGTACATGTATCTAAATACAGCTCCTGCTGTATTTTTAATACAATCATGCACACACATATAAATGCCCTTGACATGTCCAAGGGTCCAATCACACACATAAAACTATAAGCCATAATAGTTGGATCCTGCATCCACAAAGTTAGCACATCCTACTATTATCCTGCCTAAATTATGTATGACATGTGCATAATTAAATTAATACCAAATACACAGAGGAAAAACCCTAGCTCTGATACCAATTGTTGGTTGCTACTCGGAAAGCCTAGAGGTTCCACTGTACAAAAATTTTGTACAAAGGTCTGAACCTTTTCCTAGCTATCATGTGTTCTTTTAAATTAAATTTTGGATCGCCTGCGGAACTTAACACGTTTGATCCAAAACTTAATCTATTTGTTCTTTTAGGTTTTGACTTGGATCTCCTGCGGAACTTAACACGTTCGACCCAAATCACCTTAAGTTATTAATTCCATTAAATATTAATTTCCATAATTGGTTCCTAGTACTGACGTGGCGAGGCACATGACCTTCTTGGATATGGGAGCAACCACCACCGACTAGACAAAACCTTTTATAGAAATCTAATATTTAATTTCCTAAAATAACTTTAGGTTAACCGAAAATAACAATCAAATCACAAGGAAAAATAAAACAAAAAAAAAACACAACTTCGAAAAATATATTCGAAATACTTGAACGTAAGCCTCTTGTATTTGATATTATTTTCATAAATAACTAGTATGATGCGGAAAAGGAAAAACTACTAGTTATACCTTCTAGAAAGACCTCTTGATCTTCTACCGTATTCCTCTTCTAACCTCGGACGTTATGTGGGCAACGATCTTCCGAGATGAGAAACCACCAACCACCTTCTTCTCCTCCTAGCTAGGTTTGGCCACAACAAGGAAGCTTCACCAAGGAAAAAGATCAAAACACCAACCAAGCTCCAAGAGATGCTAGCTTTCTCTCCTTCTTCTTCTTCTTCTCCAAGTAGTATCCGGCCTCCACAAAAGCTCCAAGCAATAGGGATGTTTCGGCCACCACAAGAGGAAGAGAGGGAGAGGATGATGATGGCCGGCCACAACAAGGAATAAAAGAGGGAGAGAAATAATAGAGGTTGTCTCTCATGAAGGCACCCCCACCCCTTCTTTTATATTCCTTGGCCTAGGCAAATTAGGAAATTTAATTACAATAAAATTTCCTTAATTTCCTTGACATGATTTAATTGAGAAAAATAAAATAAAATTTCCAATTAAAACAATATTGGCCGGCCACATCAAAAGAAATAAATTAGACAAGTTTTAATCAACAAATTGAAACTTCCTAATTTGTTTCCGGAAATTTTAAAAATAAAATTTCTCTTCAAAAATCTCTTCATGGTTGATAAAAAGAAATTTCTATAATTTTAATTTAACAATATGTGAATAATTTTTAAAGAGAAAATAAAATATCTCACCAATCTACGAATAAGGAAAGAGATCTAATCTCTTTCTTTAATCTTTTGTAGATCTTTTACAAGAGAGATATTTTAATTTTAATTCTCTTTAATAAATTATATCTTCCACATAATAAAAATTAAAATTAAAATCCTTTTTAATTTAATATGGCCGGCCCCTCTAGCTTGGGTTCAAGCTAGGGCCGACCACACCAATTTATGCTTAGGCCGACCCTAGCTTGGTTCCCAAGCTAGCTTGGCCGGCCCCTATTAGGTGGGTATAGAAAGTGGGTATAGGTGGGTATAATACTCTATAAATAAGAGGCTACGATAGAAACCGAGAGGATGAATTGGTTTTGGTCTCCCGATAAAATTAAGCATCCCGTGTTCGCCCCGAACACACAACTTAATTTTATCAATAATAATTCATTCCACTAGATAACTATTATTGAACTACCGCACAAATCCCAAATTACATTTTTGGGCTCCTTCTTATTATGAGTGTGTTAGTCTCCCTGTGTTTAAGATATCGAATGTCCACTAATTAAGTGAGTTACTGACAACACATTTAATTAATATCTTAATCCAAGAGTAGTACCACTCAACCTTATCATCATGTCGGACTAAGTTCACCTGCAGGGTTTAACATGACAATCCTTATGAGCTCCTCTTGAGGACATTATCAACCTAGTATCTCTAGGACACAGTTTTCTTCTATAATCAACAACACACACTATAAGTGATACCATTTCCCAACTTATCGGGCTTATTGATTCATCGAACTAAATCTCACCCATTGATAAATTAAAGAAATAAATATCAAATATATGTGCTTGTTATTATATTAGGATTAAGAGCACACACTTTCATAATAACCGAGGTCTTTGTTTCTTTATAAAGTCAGTATAAAAAAAACGACCTCAAATTGTCCTACTCATTACACTCTAAGTGTACTAGTGTAATTATACAGTCAAGATAAACTGATACCTAATTACACTACAACCTTCTAATGGTTTGTTCCTTTCCATTTTGGTCGTGAGCTACTGTTTATAATTTATAAGGTACTGATAACATTATCTTCTGCATGTGGCACCACATACTATGTTATCTACAGTATAAATCAATTGAACAACTACAACTAAATGTAGACAATTTGACCAAATGTGATTCTTTATTCATAATGAATATTTACAAAGCTTAGGCTTTCTGTATACACTCCAACACGGACGCCTCTGGATTGAGGAGGACTCTACCCAAGGGGTTGTTTGTCATTACGACGATGGAGTGAGTGAGAAAGTACGGGCGAAGCCTCCAAGCGGCCAGTACCAATGCATAAGCCAACTTCTCGAGACCGGTGTAGCGAGACTCAACATCTTTCAATATATGACTCAGGAAATACACTGGTTGTTTCTCGTCGTTCTGTCGAACCAGTGCCGAGCCGACCGCGTGCTTAGTTGAGGACAGATAAATTCAGAGTGCCTCACCGACAATTGACTTAGCTAGTACAGGTAATGAGTTTAGATATTCCTTAAGCTCTTCGAATGCTCGGTCGTACTCCTGATCTCATTGAAATTTGGTGGCTCAGCATAATATCCTGAAGAACGGTAAACTCCGATCGGATGATTTGGAGATGAACCGTGATAGTGCTGTTATCCGACCGGTAAGACGCTGAGCTTCCTTCAAATTTCTTGGCGGCGGCATGTCTTGTAATGTTTTCACTTTGCTAGGATTTGCCTCAATGCCCCGCTCGGTGACAATATAGCCCAAGAATTGCTCACTCTTCGCGCTAAACAGGCACTTGTTAGGATTCAGCTTGATCCCGTACGTTCTGAGTGTCTGGCAGGTTTCCTTGATATCTGCACATAGGTCAGCTGCTCGGAGGGATTTAATTAATATGTCGTCGACGTATACCTCCATGTTGCGACCGATCTACCGTCGGAATACTTTGTTCATCAGTCTTCTGATAGGTGACTCCGGCGTTCTTCAATCTGAACAACATGACGTTATAACAATACGTGTCATTGGCTGTAATAAAGCTGACCTTTTCTTGATCTTCCCTAGCGAGCGACACTTGGTGGTACCCTTGATACGCGTCCAACATGCATATCAGCTCGCACCCAGCAGTGGAGTCTACCATCTGATCAATCCGAGGCAGTGGGTAGAAGTCCTTTAGGCACGCCTTGTTGAGGTCCCGGAAGTCGATGCAGACTCGCCACTTGTTCCCCGACTTGGAGACCAGCACCACGTTTACGAGCCAGCTCGGAAACTGCACTTCCCATATATGGCCAGCCTCTAGCAGCTTCTCTATTTCTGCCCGGATGATCAAATTTTATTCGGCGCTAAAATATCTCTTCCTCTGTTTCACCGGCCGAGCATCCGGTAGGACGTGAAGTTCGTGCCGCGTGACGCTTGGGGAAATCCCGGAGAGCTCATGCATTGACCACGCGAAGACATCGTGGTTTTGTTGGAGACAGGTGATCAGTTCTGCCTTCTGTTCTACCTCCAGATCGGACGCTATGAAAGTTGTTGCTTCCGCTCGGCGAGGATGAATTTGGACTTCCTCCTTTTCTTCATAGACTAAGGTAGGAGGTTTTTCCGAAATGGCACTAACCTCTAACCGCAGGGTTTTCATAGCAGACCTGGCCTCAGTCTTGACCATCTCGACATAGCATCTCCGAGTGGCCAGTTGGTCACTCTTGACTTCCCTGACTCGGTCATCCACTGGGAACTTAATCTTTTGATAGTAGGTTGAAACTACTATCCGGAACTCATTTAGGGTCGGTCGGCCCAGGATGACGTTGTAGGTTGAGGGGGCGTCTACCACAATGAAGGTCGTAACTCTAGTTCTCCTGAGCGGCTCTTCTCCCAGTGATATTGCCAACTTAACTTGGCCGATCGGCTGCACCTCGTTGCCAGTGAACCCATATAATGGGGTCATCATTGGCAGTAGCTCACCTCAGTCGATCTATAGCTGATCGAAAGCCTTCTTGAAGATTATATTCATCGAGCTCCTTGTGTCAACAAAAACTCAGTGGATAGTATAGTTAGCGATTACTGCTTAGATGATGAGGGTGTCATCGTGAGGGACTTCCATGCCCTTAAGGTCCCGGGGCCCGAAGCTAATTTCAGACCCCGTTTACCTTCTCTCGGCTAAAACCCACGGCGTGAATTTCCAACCGTCGAGCATATGACTTCCAGACTCGGTTAGAATCACCGCTGGTCGGTCCGCCGGTGATGATGTTTATTTCTCCTCGAACGATATTACTTCTGTTTTCCTCCTCCCGAGCAGATAGCCTATTCTCTCGTGCGCGGCTCGAGAGGGGTCAATGCTTCCCCTTCACTGATGATGCTGCTGTCGCTCGGGTGATCTTCTTGCATCTTACCGCCACCCCATGGATTGATGCTTATGTCGTTGATCGGGAGAAGGAGATCGTCGATGGTAGCCTCTTGGGGTCAGTTTGGTGATTGGTGTCAGACCACGACAATCACTTGTGTTGTGCAACGCCGACTGGTGGAAGGAACAAAACATAGGTGTTCATACCTTGCCCTTCGGTGCCTTTGGTCGGTCGGAAGCCACATGCTGCACGACATGCACCCTCATTTCCTGGTGCAGTCGGCCTTCATCTCTTGGCCCCTTCGGCGGTTGGTGGTTGTTCGGCGGTCGCCGCGGTCGGCACCACAGGCGTTGGTGCCTCCTTTCTTCTCGCGGCCTGGGCCTCCTCCATGTTTATATACTCGTTAGCCTTCTTGATCATATGGTCGTAGTCGTGGGATGGATTCCTGATGAGCGATTGGAAAAAAAAAACCCTTCGACGAGCCCCTGTATGAAGGCATTCATTATGGTCTCGGATGAGACCGAGGGGATATCCATTGCTACCTAGTTGAAACATTGTATGTACGCTTGGAGGGTTTCTCTCGACCCTTGCTTCAAAGAAAACAAGCTGATGCTCGTCTTTTGGTAGCGCCTGCTGCTTGCAAAATGATGTAGGAAGACTGTTCGGAAATCATTGAAGCTTTGTATCGCTCCGTCCGACAATCTCCTGAACCATCGTTGTGCTGAGCTGGAGAGCGTAGTGAAGAATAGGGATGGCAATTTCACCCGAATCCGATGGATAATCTGACATCCGACCCGAATGGAGGAGGATATGAAGGACATTTTTATACCCGATTATAGTAAATGGGTATTCGGGTATGGGTATTTCGGGTATGGGTATGGAGGCGGATGTGGTAAAATCCTACCCATACCCTACCCGATACCCGATATATATATATAGCCTCATTTTTTATTGAGAAATAAAAACTTTAGTCCGCTTTCCATTTTAGAAAAAAAGACTTACTTTGTCTCTTTTTTCGGTCATCAACACGTATCTTATCTTCTTTTCTACGGAAAATGTTCACCCGATCGAAGGAGCACGAGACGAGGAAGAGCTGACAAGTACATTGAGATAATTTTTTTAAAAAACTGAGAATGGTAGGGAGTAATAGGATGATGGGTAGGATATGGATACCCAAAAATCCGACGGGTATGAGGATGGGTATGAAAGTTAAATACCCGATGGGTATGGGGATCGGTATGAGTATAGATATAATAAATGGGTATGGGTACGGAGGATATGAAATCCTATCCAAATCCTACCCATTGCCATCCCTAGTAAAGAAGACCCGACACTTCACCCCATCTGTGTATTGGTGAAGTGTGGCCACGCTATCAAACTTACCTAAATGGTCGTCTGGGTCGGTCGACCTGTTGTACTCTTTAATAGCCAACAGAGCATAGTGTCTCGGCAGAGGGTCCTGCAGTATCGCTTCGGAGAACTGGCGATTGATTCTTTCGGGGGACTCACCGCCTTGAGGTGCCTTGCCCTTTCGGGCGACCCGAACGGGCGCTTCATCTGAAGAGGATCTTCGCTCTTGATTCACCTACGCAATTTCCGAGAGCATTTGGAACAAAGCCCGATGGAACGGTATCAGGGTGGGCGATGCTTCTCCATGGGTGCCAGTCAGCCCTCTGTTTTGTCCCCAAATGGAGAGTTGTTCCGGTCGGTCCTCTTACGCCGCTCGGCCCCTCGATGCCGATGTCGCTTGTTACGCCAGTCGATCGGCTAACGCCTTTTGCTGTTGCTGCTCGACTATTTTAGTCGCTCGAGCTTGCACAAGCATATCGAGTTCTTCTTCAGCGAGCATCACGGTGTGAGGTCGTCCAGTTTCTTCCATCTTCTTGACTCGGATGCAGGTGCGTTCCCACAGACGACGCCAAATTTGATCATGTCCGAGGGTCGAAGCTATGGATGCTGGGGGACATGGCGCTCCTGTTGAATGTTGGTGGACTCAGAGTCAGAGAGACCTGCAACCACAGCAACATCAGTGCCAAGCCAGGGAGGGGTTCCCTGGCGATGACCCTCCGACACTCAAGTCGGTTTCCGACGATGTATAAGCGAGGAAGCAGAGAAACAGGATAACAGTAGCTACAGTAAAGTATGCATACCTCCGTCGAAGGTTGGAGTCCTTTATATAGTGCTCTGGGGAAGCGTGTGCACGCTCCTCGAGGCATGCACGCTTCTCAAAGCTTCCCCTGAAAATACATGTTAAGAAAGCATCTCTGACACCATACATCAATGACTCGAGCATATCCTTGACATGACAATGGAAGCTTCCGCCGTACGATCCTCTGCCTGTCCATGTCGCCAACCATGTCATCTGTCAGTGGCGCGAGTTCCCACGAGGATATTGGCCGATCCTCCTTTTGTCTGCTAGTGGGCCGAGCAGGATGACCGCTTGGCCAACCCTTAGCCGTTCGGGTGATCTAGCCCTTTGGCCGAGCGGAGTGGCTGCTTGGCCAACCTTCCACTGTCAGAGCTCCGTTATCAGGCTGCGATCCTTTTTCACTGGTTTCGAGGTTCGATGTAAGTTCGAGCGAGCTGGCCACTCGACGCATGTCTCTGTTTTGAGCGTCGGAAGCTCGGTGCCTAGCCGAGCTGTGGTGATATCTAATCGGTACTTCTTAGTCCCGGTCGGGCGAGTGAGTTGTCCGATCGGCCAGCGACACGGGGACGTTGACCGCCTAGACTTTGACTTCCACTATGGCCATGACCCTCTGAGGGGCGTGCCCTTACCGTCGAATCACGTACCTTGTCAATGGCGAGAATTTCCCCTTTTATATCACCTCTTATAACCCCTACAATTATGAAACGACAATACATATTCGGTGTCAGAAGATGTTGGGCAATGGAAGATGTATAGTTTGAAGTATGTACAGTCATATTCTAAGGAATCTTTTATTACATGTATATGAATGGTCTCGTGTAACCTCCACAATAATGATAGAAGTTGTATAATTAACCACTCTCATAAGAATGTTATGTTACCAGTATGTGTCATATATCAGAATATTCTCTCACGAATAGCTATTATTCTTTGACAGATTATTACAATTGTCTAGCAATATTATTCTCTAGATATAGCTCGGTTGAATCTTTAGCTGACCAAGGTAGTCTGGCCGAATCTTTAGCCGCTCGACTGTACATTGTGATGCATATATGTCTCTGGAGTGGGGATACAAGCCCCAGGATATCTGATCGTCTTGTAGGTCGATCAACCCCGTGTTATGAGACTTGCCTCTGAGATGCTTTTGGGCTTTAGAGGTCTGACCAGATCTATGTCTGACCAGATTTGTAATGAGAATTGCATTATGTATTTGTCTTGAGCATATATAAAATAGGAACAGAGCCTTATATCAAAATAGAGCCTTGTAAACTTGACTGACCTTATGTAATAACCCGACCAAATCTATGGCTGATTGGATATATACACGTAGGCTCTAATGCTGAAGATATGCTCGTAGGTTATGATGCTAAAGATCTAATAAATAATGAGGAGCTAAGTCCCGTAGATTTGGTTAGCGCTAGGATTGACTATCCGTATGATGGGAAGTTGATTCTTGAAGAAAAGGGAGTTTGACTCCATGCATAGGTTTGACCGGCCTTAAGACCGGTCAACTTTATACTGAAGGTTGCATTGTAAGATTAACGATTTGTGAGTTCGAGAGTTGTATTGCAGAAGTGAGGAGTCGGGTCTCATACTTTCAACAGGTGCATTAAGATCGACCGAGTTTATTCCAAGTACTGCATCTTTTGTATGTATATGAAGGCGCCAAGCCCTACAAACCTGATCAGTGTTATGATCGACCAACCACACTCTTGGAAGTCCGCTCAGCCTTTATGCCAACCAACTATTTACCAATGGACCACTAAACTATTATTTTATCTTAACTTTAATCGTCACCTTTTCTTAACCTTAACTACCACATTACTTATTGATTCGCTTACAACGTATCATATATGACTATTTATTGATTCACTTACAACGTACCATATATGACTATTTATATTTGATCTTTTAGTATCTTATCTATAATTTAAATATATGAATTTTTAAATAATTATTTTATCTAAATTATTAAGATAATCTTCTCTTTAGTGCATATACATTAATATTTTGTATAATTATTACCGATACTAATTTTGAAATATATTATATCAACTCCAAAGCCATAAATATTTCTCCTAGAAAAATATAGAAATTACTTTTGAACTGTTAACAGCGGGATAAAAAAAAATCTCCCTTTTATTGGAAAGAAAAGAGGATCGAACAAAATAGATGGAATGAAAATATATATCCTTTTGAAGTTTTTTTTTTAATTTTCCTTTTCAATTATAACACGTGGAGTTGTTGGATATATAAAATAATAAATGAAATGTCATAATAACTTTTTATATATGTTTAAATGATGAAAAATAAATAATATTTTTTTACATATCCAATGATTTTTTTTTTCAAATGATAGAACGTAAAATCGAGGTGTGATAATATTTCTCCTAGAAAAATATATATGTAACAACCACGTCCATCTGATCAGAATCAGACAGTCTACATCGCAGGACAAATCGAAGTCCTCGACAGCGACGGAACCATGGCCTCTTTCCGAGACGTGTCAGTTTCTGCCCATCGCCCTTCATGCAGAAGCAGACTCACTCCCTTCCTACCTGTTTCTAAAAACCCTATTTTACCACTGCCCGAGCTGAGGAATCCGCATGTGGACCGCGTCTAACTACCCCAATCATGTCCGAGGTAAAATAAAGGTTGGGTTGCTTTGAAATCCCGTATAATTGGCAGAAAATAGATATAATTGTGCCAGGCAGTCCCCAATTTTTCACCAGACGTACCAGGAGAGGAATCATATGGGCTCGGATATTGTATCAAATAAAAAATTAGAACTTGATTCGGGTACGCGAGGGTAGGTTAAGACATCGTTCGGACGAAATCCGAACTTCCTTCCTTCTCCAACACATCGCTGGATAAGTTAACGGTGCATTTGCGGTAAGAGAGAAAGAGACTGAGGAGAGGCGATTGGTTAGTTCCTTCTCGTTCTCTGTCGGCCGCGAAGTGTTTTCCGTCATGGTGGTTTCGAGGCTTTTGATAGCTTCGATTGCGATCTACCTCCTGTTCATCGGAGTAGGGGCAGACGCAACGCCGGAAGAGGAGCTTGCCGTCGTTGAGCACGACGCCTCGGATTCAGCGCTGAAACTGGAGTTGGAGCAGCTTAGATCCAAGATCTTGGCCCTAGGTCAGCGCTGGTTTTTGATTTCGAACATTTATAGAGTCCGAGATTTAATTCGTGAGGTGCTAGGGTTCTGAGAATCGGTAAAGGCACTTCCTTTTCATGATTTTTTAGTCGGAGCTCTCCTTTACTGGCTAGGTTGGGCTTATGGTCTTTCTTCGCCGCAAATTTGAAATGTTTCGTCTTTTTGGAATGTCTGCTTCGTCGATCATAAATTTACCTTTTCTCTTATACGTTTAAATTCTGATTCTAATATAGCTTTGCTCTGAGCGTCTTTTTTAATTAATGATTTTTTTATCTAAAAAATTGCCAAGGTTAGTACGATATTTTTGCTACCATTTACGTGTCCCAGAGTTTTTTTTTTTTGGTCTTCTGTACAATATCAGAATTGACAAGCAAAACAAAATCAAAAGGTGTTATCTGAAAGCGAGGTTGTATATTACGATGCTTGCTCTTATTGTAGAATCTAATATTGCGGATACAACACGTGATTTGAAGAGTAAAAATGAGACCATTGCAAACTTAGGAAAGACCATCGAAGAGAAATCGGCAACAATTCAGTTACTACAAAGTGAGATAGAAACAGTGCAGGTCAGCTTATGGTAAAGAAGATGTTCCCTTTCTCTGACTCTTTATTGTTATGCATCTGATGGTTTCTAATTATGACTGGTGTAGAAGAAGGGAGCTGGAGATGCACAGGAGCTTGTTAAAAAAGCTCATGCTCGAGCTGGTGAACTTGAAAAGCAGGTCAGAAAAAATGTATTCAATTATGAATAGCGAGGAGGTGTAAACGTGCTGTTTTGCAGGTGGAGAAACTCACAAATGAAATCGAGCTGCAGAACAAAAGAAGAGATGATTTGGATTCTCTAGCTCGTGAAGCTGAAAAGAAAGTGCAAGAACTTAATTTGAAATTGGAAAAAGTAATTCTATAATACTGCACATTATCTGTTAGATGCTAACATGAGTTCACTGTTACCTTCCACGTTGCTATGGATTCATTATGATGCATCCTTTCATATTTACTCAAAGGCTATTTTTTGCTTATCTCTCAATGTTTGGCAATCAAAACATGCCATTAGATTTTTGAAACACATAAAATAAGGTATCTTTGTCTCTTATTAAATTTTATTTGGTGTATTTCTTCTTTGTATTTCTTGTGTTTCTCACTTATCACTTTGCATAAGAGTGTGTTCAATTCCTAACAAATTTGAAGACTATTAAAATAATAGTTTTGCTTCATGGACAAACATTTTTGCAATGAAGGCTTTTGAATATCATGACTTATCATTTGTTGGATATATTGGCGAAGACAATATCCTAATGGCTGGGTGGTTAAGAGGATACAGGGTTTTCGGATCACATGCAATCATGGTCTGCAAGCAGTTAGGTAAGTATAGACGTTGAGATGGATATGCATAGTTATTATGAGAGATAAAAGTTAGTATCTTGCAAGCAGTTAGGTAAGTATAGACGTTGATGGAAGACATAGTTAGAGAAGTTGATTTGTTAAAGTTGTGAAGGGTAAGATCTTTTCTCTAAATAGCCCCAATTAAGTGTAACTTTGCATAGAGCTTGATAGCATGACAAAATCCACGTAGCTGTGTTTTATTGCTGAACTTATTGTTATTTTGTTCGTCTTTGTTAGTTTCTTCCAGTTAGGCATCAGTTCATTTGAGGATTGTCATTTAGTCCTCTATATGTATCTGAATGAAGCCTACATTTTAAATTAATAACATCTTCCCGTTGTGTAACTACTTTCTATGTGCATTTTCAAGTTTTCATGGGTAAATGAATCTGTTGTGTTTTATTTTGAATGAAGAAATCTTGTTGTCTATTGTTATTTTAGGCTCAGTAGTTGGTCTTTTAAGTTATCAGGATATTACTGTAATGCTAATCTATGGCATGACAAGATTCAATTAGCAGACCACAGTTACTTTGGAAAAAGACTGTTTGCTATCGTTATGTTAGGACCAAATTTTTTATTATATTCTTATGAACTCTTACCATATATCAACCATAAACATGTTTCTTCGTTCTCCATTCATTACCCCTATTATATATCTTTTCCCAAATTCACTCTTGTAGCTCCAGAAGGCAAATGAGGAGCAAAAGCTTAGGATACGCAAAACTGAACATGCTCTTCAAGTGGCAGAGGTTTGTGATATTCACTTATATTACCCACAACAAAACTATTAGAGTCATAAATTCTTATCATTTTCTTTTCTCTTCTTTAGGAAGAGCTGATGAAGGCACAACTAGAAGTAACAACTAAGTCGAAGGTGTTGTCACAGGTAATGATATTTTTGGAGACAATTGCAGTAGTATCTTACACATTGATCTTTGGCCAGTCTATATCATGTTATTTATTACGTCTTTTATAGTAGTCCTTTGAACAATTGTTCTCTAAATAATGTTTCTGGACTATCCATCTTTGCAAGATGTGACACTTATACTTTTGCATTCCTTATTCTCTCAAATGCATATTTTTCCATATCATACATAGGTGTTGTCACAAGTTATATTTTTTTGGAGACAATTGCAATAGTATCATACACATTGATCTTTGACCAGTCTATATCATCTTGTTTGATAAGTTTTTTATAGCAGTTCTTTGAACGTTGGCTCATTAAATAATGTTCCTGGATTATCCATCTTTTCAATGTGTGTTGCCACTCGAACTTTTGTATTCCATATTCTCTTAAGTGCATTTCTTTTCATATCATACATCCATCTATGATTGTGTTCTGAAGGTATGACTCCTATTTAAGTGTGTTTTTAACAACATTGTATATATATTGTGGAGAACCAATCTAGGCTGATTATTAATTTGTTGCAGATTTTTTACACAGATTTAATTTGAGATATAATTAGGAAGATTTGATTTGATAATAGCTGTAATTGATTAGGAAATATTATATGATTGCAATTACTTAAATAGGAGTATGTAATTTGTATATAAAAGGAGGCAAGGTTATTGAAATAAATGTGAAGTTTTCCCGAGAAAAACCTCATATATATACAATCATGTTAGCTACCTTAAGGTGCAGCCTACAAGACTTTTTTGCTGGTTGATTTTGGTTTTTGGCTTATTGATTTCAGGAAGAAGGGAAACTATATTAGATTTTGCGATAATATATGACCTTATATTAGCTAATACATTTTTTTAAAAAAAGAGAAGAACACTTAATCACGTTCAAAAGTGAGAATAATAAATTGCAAATTGACTTTCTTATGGTTATGAAGAAGGATAAAAAGATTTGTAAGGATTATAAGGTCATCCAAAGTTTAACTACCCAACATTGATTAGTAGTGTTGGTATACACCTCAAGTATAATATCAATAGAAAGAAAATATATACGACTCCTACAATTATAAGTGGTGGAAGTTAAAGGGTGGGAAGCAAAATATATTTAAGGAGAAGGTAGGAGTACAAGTATTAGGTGAAATATATAGTGGCTCTAATACGATATGGGATAAGATGGTATTAAAGTTAAAAATAGTAGTTAAGTGTGTACTCGGTAAGTCAAAGGGACATGCACCATTAAATAAGGAATCTTGGTGGTGGAATGAGGAAGTACAAGAGAAGGTGAAGGAAAACATAACAGCTTGTAAGGAATTATACATTTATAAAAGCGAGAAAACTTAAAAAATATATTCAATAGCCAAGAAAGAGGCTAAGAAAGTAGTGAATGAAGCAAAGAATGAAACTTTTGAATAATTATATCAAAAATTGGATACAAAAGAAGGGGAAAGAGATATTTATAGAATAGCTAAAGTGAGAAAAAGGAAGATAAGAGATCTTATCTAAATAAAATGTATTAAAGATAAATATAACATGATACTAGTAAACGATGGAGAAACGGTGGAAGCGATATTTTCATCAATTTTTTACGAAGGTTTAGGTGACAAACTTAACTTAGGTAATTTAAGTTAAGTCAAATGAGTATAGAAATTTAAATTTTTATGATAGAATTCAAATTTTAGAAGTAAAATAAGCTTTGAATGAGATACACAATAGAAAAGTCATTGAACCAAATGATATTTCAATAGAAGTATGAAAGGGCCTAGGGAAACAAAGTACTGACTTACAAAATTATTTAACATGATATTGAAAACAAAAAAAATGCTTGATCAATGGAGCATAAGTACTCTAGTTTTCTTATATAAGAATAAGAAAGACGTATAAAATTGTGCAAACTATAGGGGTATTAAACTAATGAGTCATACCATGAAATTTTGAAAAAAAATAATAGAAAAAAAGATAAGGAAGGAGATCACGGTGATTGAAAATGAATTTGGGTTTATGTCTGGAAGGTTGATAATAGAAATTATACATCTTCTTAGACAACTAATTGGAAAATATCGAGAGCAAAAATAAAATCTACACAAAGTATTCATTGACTTAGAAAAAACTTATAATAGAGTCCGATAAATTATATGGAGAATTCTAGAAAAGAGAGGTGTTAACGTAACATATATTGAACTAATTAAGGATATGTACGAAGATGTAACGACTAGAGTAAGGACTTCAGGCGGAGTAACTGAAGCATTTCCAATAAAGATATGGTTACATCAAGGATTAACTTTAAGTCTCTATCTTTTTATACTAATTATGGACGAATTCACTACACTCAAGACGACACAGTATTGTGGTGTATATTGTTTGCAGATGATATTGTTTTGGTAGATGAAACACGTGAAGAAGTAAATGCTAAACTAGAATCTTGGCGGGAAACACTAGAAGGGAAAAGTTTTAGGTTTAGTAGAATAAAGATAGAATATATGAAATTTAAGTTTAGCAAAATTAGATGTAATGAGATAATTGTTAAGATAGGGGAGGACTAGTTGTCTGGATTCAAGAACTTTAAATATTTAGGAATTTTTTTGCAAAATAATAGAGGGATTGAGAAAGATATCTTATATAGAATACAAGTAGGATGGTTAAAATAGAGGAGAGCGTCAGGTATTTTATGTAACCTCTACAACTTAAAGGAAAGTTTTACAAAATCGCAGTTAGACTTGCTATGTTATTTGGAGCTGAATGTTGGACTATGACTCGAGTACATTAGTAGAAGATAAGAATTGCAAAGATGAGGAGGTTAAGGTAGATGTATGGATATACAAGGATGAACAAAATATGAAATGAGTGCATTAGAGAGAAAGTCGGAGTTGTATCTATTGAGGGAAAATTTCAGGAGATATGTTTAAGATGGTACGTGCATATACTTAGGCGATCAATAAATGCTCCAGTTAGACGATATAAAACTATGATAAACATACATATCAAACGAGGAAGAGGAAGATCAAAAAAACTTGGTTAACAACAATAAAATAAAATAAAATTTATTTAAGTATAGCAATTGTAGTTGCTTTATTTCAAATGGTTGGAATGTAGTAGTGCTACCTCCTTTTTCCATTGTTGCATACGTTTTTTTTAGGCATGTTAAGGCTGGTATTTTGCATCTTTGTGGGCAAGCTTCTTGATTGAAAAGATTTCTTGAGTTAACAAACTCTATGTGTGGGTTCCTTTAAGATAGAGGCAGTTAGATCTTTATATAATAGGATTTGAGTGTGGTGGGGCATCGAAGACATAGAAAGACGTAACTAGAATATATTAATGCTGAAGACATAGAAAGACGTAACTAGAATATATTAATGCTATTGACAAACTGACAAATGAAATTCTTTCTTGGTGGTGGAATAAGAAAGTACAAGAGAAAGTGAAGGAAAGAAGAACAACTTATAAGAAATTATATATTTATAAGATCGAGAAAAACTTAAAAAAATATACAATAGCCAAGAAAGAGGCTAAGAAAATAGTGAATGAAGCAAATAATGAAACTTTTGAATGGTTATATCAAAAATTGGATGCAAAAAAAGAGGAAAGAGACATTTATAGAATAGCTAAAGGAGAAAAAGGAAGATAAGAGATCTTATCCAAATAAAATATATTAAAGATGAATGTAATAGGGTACTAGTAAATGATAAAGAAATAAAAGAGCGGTGGAAGAGATATTTTTATTAACTTTTTAATTAAGGTTTATGTGACCAACTTAACTTAGGTAATTTAAGTAGGTCAAATGAGTATAGAAATTTAAATTTTTATCGTAGAATTTAAACTTCAGAAGTAGAATAAGCTTTGAATGGGATGCATAATGGAAAAGTCGTTGGACCAGATGATATTCCAATAGAAGTATGAAAGTGTCTAGTGAAACAAGCCATTGAATGACTTACAAAATTATTTAACATGATATTGAAAACGAAAAAAATGCTTGATCAATGGAGGATTAGTACTCTAGTGTCCTTATATAAGAATAAGAAAGACGTATAAAATTGTGCAAACTATAGGGGTATTAAACTAATGAGTCATATCATGAAATTTTGGGAAAAAGTAATAGAAAAAATATTAAGGAAGGAGACCATAGTTATCGAAAATCAATTTGAGTTTATGTTTGGAAGGTTGACAATAAAAGCTATACATTTTCTTGGACAACTAATTGAAAAATATCGGGAGCAAAAACAAGAACTACACAAGGTATTCATTGACTTAGAAAAAACTTATGATAGAGTCCGATAAATTATATGGAGAATTCTAGAAAAGAAAGGTGTTAGCGTAACATATATTGAACTAATTAAGGATATGCATAGGATGTAACGACTAGAGCAAGGACTTCAGGCGGAGTAACTGAAGCATTTCCAATAAAGATAGAGTTACATCAAGAATTATCTCTAAGTCTCTATCTTTTTATACTAATTATGGATGAACTTACTACACTCAAGACACAGTGTTGTGGTGCATGCTGTTTGCAAATGATATTATTTTGGTAGATGAAACACGTGAAGGAGTAAATGCTAAACTAGAATCTTGGCGGGAAACACTAGAAGGGAAAAGTTTTAGGCTTAGTAGAATAAAGACAGAATATATGAAATTTAAGTTTAGCAATGTTAGACGTAATGAGACAATTGTTAAGATAGAAGAGGACGAGTTATCCGGAATCAAGAACTTTAAATATTTAGAATCATTTTTGCAAAACGATGAAGGACTTGAGAGAGATGTCTTACATAGAATACAAGTAGGATGGTTAAAATGGAGGAGAGCGTCAGGTGTTTTATGACTGTAAAGTACCTCTAAAACTTAAAGGAAAGTTCTACAAAACCGTAGTTAAACTTGCTATTTTATTTGGAACTGAATGTTGGGCTATACTCGAGCACGTGAGCAGAAGATGAGAGTTGCAAAGATAAGGATATTAAGGTGGATGTGTGGACATACGAAAATGGACAGAATAAGAAATGAGAGCATTAGAGAGAAAATTGAAGTTATATCTATTGAGGAAAAATTCTAAGAGACACGTTTAAGATGGTATGACATGTACTTAGACGACCAATAAATGGTCCAGTTAGGCGATGTGAAAATATGACAAACACACATATCAAACGAGGAAGAAGCAAACCAAAAAAGACTTGGTTAACAATAATTAAATAAAATAAAATTTATTTAATTATAGCAGCTGCAGTTTCTTTATTTCATATGGTTGGAATGTAGTAGTGCTACATCCTTTTTCCACTGTTGCATACTTTTTTTTTAAGGCATGTTGAGGCTGGTATTTTGCATCTTTGTGGGCAAGCTTCTTGATTGAAAAGATTTCTTGAGCCAACAAACTCCATGTGTGGGTTCCTTTAAGATGGAGGCAGTTAGATCTTTATATAATAGGATTTGAGTGTGGTGGGGCACCGAAGACATAGAAAGACAGTAACCAGAATATATTGATGCTATTAAGAAGAGACAAGTGAAATTCTTGCTTTGTGAAACTTAGGAGCCAACTGTCAACA
The DNA here is from genome assembly GCF_018446385.1 of Zingiber officinale. NCBI lineage: Eukaryota > Viridiplantae > Streptophyta > Magnoliopsida > Zingiberales > Zingiberaceae > Zingiber > Zingiber officinale. Next base: position 107,548,921 of record NC_055997.1, read on the forward strand.
TGATGTATTTTACCCATTGCTATTCTCATTCATGAATTTTAATCTTATTTCTAGAATCATGTAATATAGAAGAGTGCATCTCTTGGTATTCACATATTTGAACATTTGGTGAATTTCCACAAACATTGCAGATGAGAAGTCTTTTTTTTAGCACATATTTGCATCTAATTTCTAGAATACAAGATGGTTTTTTGCTATGATGCTTTTGATTGGATAACAGCTATTTTTAATGATTGGTGGCACTTTAGTTAGATAAGTTCCCAGCATATGGAATTGTATTAAGTAAACTTGAATTAGGTTGTAGTTTGGATTAGCAGCTTCATTAACTTGTAAAGTCTCATAGTTGTTTTGAACTTTGCAAGCATAGCAATACCCCAGTATTGTACAAGTCACATATGCCCTTGCTCATGGCTGATATGGCTCCAGTGATAGCATCCTTCTATATTATCTAGATAGGTGATCTATGTCTTGGCCACTGCATGGGTGTTGCCACATTAGGTCATGGGGCTAAAACTCGGTGTGTCCGAGCATGCCTTCCCCCATATCTTGGCCACTGTACTAATGGCTAGTAGCCACTAGTGATTTACCTCTTCCGTGTTGGGTTAGGGACGGATTGGCGGGGGCATTAGGGATGAGCGAATCGCCTTTTGCCACGTTAGATAGGTAATCTATGTGTCCCCACGGATTGACACAGTTAGTACTTGTATGAGTGTTTGTTCCAATAGGTCTTGGGTGAATTCCCAGCGGGTGCAAAATGTCTCGTTAGAGTGTTTGACCTCTTTCATGCAAAGGGCCACTCCGCTAGAACAAAATACCCCTCGTGATTTATCTGCCTATATCTTGTCATGAGACTAGTGATACTGTGTCGTTTGAGATGAGCGATATTACCTTTTGCTCCAATAGATAGGTAATCTATGCTAATGCTACATGATAGATGAACAAGTACACTTATTCCGTGTTAATTACTTTGAAGGTTCATGGAGCATGGTTGCCACCTTGGCTTGCCACTCATACTGATCGCTATCAGGTATGTGCTATGTTTGATTTTTTTAAAAACAGATCTTATGTTTGACATTTAGTGTTAACTTAGATTGTTAATCTCCCAGAAAGTTGTATTAGCTCATTGGAAAGACCATGGAAAACCTGCACTAGATGCTGTCGTTGTTAAGGTAATTGTATATTGCATAAAATTGTATTTGATGGTGGGCACTTTTTACATGATACATTTGATCCCACCTACCATTATACGTGTGCATATTTTTGGTTTATTTCTTTTTAGGCCTATTACAGTTTCCTTTATGTGGTTTGATTCATTTTCATTTCTGCGTATCTGTGTTCTTTTCTCCTACTTTGCCCATCTTGATATCCACCTGTGCTAGGCTGATGTATTGAGTCACTATTTTTTTTAATGACTTTGTTTTCTTGTAGTTGACTTATTTAAGGCATCTAAATCAACTTGATTGTTCAACATATAAAGTATACCTAGTGTATCCTTAAAAACATAAATGGACAGTTGGTATTGATCTATGTGGTATGGTCATTTTTAGCCTTACATGGTCAAAATTGAAAATTTTGTTCAGTAACAGTTTAAATGATTAATTAATTATTCTTATCAGGTTTGCGAGAAAGGTGGTCAGGCAAAGAATTGGGCGGCACCCTACATCAAAATGGTCAAGATTGTAAGTTGTCAAGTCAATTATTGTTCAGCATCTTGTAGAATCAGTATACTTATGTTTATTTCTCATCGTAATCGGGAAGCCTCCTGAACAAAGATACTACGGTACTTTATTTTATCTTCAAACTATCAAATGTTTGAGTTGCACATGCATTTCAAGTTTTTTGTTCTGGGTCTGTTTTTTATTTGCTAACAACGAACCCAACTTTCTTTTGCTGCACCAAAGAAATGGATTCCTGCTATCAAAGAGCAGTGGGCGCTGCTTGCAGCAAATGCTGAACCCTACGTGCAAACTTTGTCAACTAAAACTACTAAAGTTTATCATGTGTCTAAGAATACTGCATCCACATATGCAGTCAAAGCACATAAACTTTTGGATCCTTATTTGAAGGTAAATTACTGAGACAGTTTAAATAATGTTTACCTGGTATCTTAAATGTCTGTTCTATTTATGTTTGATTAATTAATTAGGCTGCAAAAATTTCGTGTTTTATGGTACTAGGAAGCCAGGAAGGTTTCAAGACCTTACATCAATCATGTTGCTACTATCACCAAACCATATGTTGAAAAGCTGAAGATCGCTTTAAGGCCTTACACAAAACGTGTAGTTCGAACTTACAGAAAGTTCCATAAATCGACAACTACCTATCACCGCCAGGTACTCATATTTTTCTGCTAAAACTTGTGTATGCTTTGACACTATGCATCAAATATATACTTGGCATGATGCAATATAAACATTTGACTTGCAATGTTTCATTGTTGTTAAGACCTCCAAAACTCTTCTTTTCTGAGTATGGGGATCCTTTTCTCCTTATTGATAATCTACATTCACTTTGGCCCTTCCTGATAATCTGCCAGATATAACAAAATTTAAATTTCAGTCTTGGCTCATTCGAGCATTTAGGGTAGGAAATTTTAAGAATGATTTAGGCTCATTTCCTGATATCCTTTTACCTATATCTTTTTCCCAGATCCCTACGCTAGGAAATATAGTTCCAAATGCATTTTCCCTCGTATTGTATCATAATAGCAGGACTGTTGTTATCAATGCTTGGTTATTTTATTTGATTTCATTGTAGGCTCAAGCAGGCATCTATCGATATTTAAAGAAAAATGACTTGACAAAACGGTTTGCAACCAAAGAGTTGGCTTGGTTTATGGTATATCTCATTCTGATTTCTTTATGAGATCTCTGAATGTAATCAGATTATTTAACTGCTTGCCAATACAATGGCTATGGCATGGATGTGCAGGCTTCTGCATTGTTCGTCTTGCCTGTTTTCCTTGCATACCGACTCTTATGTGATATTTTTATGTAAGCTTCATTCTTTTGCTTCCTTATCTAGTGTTTTTATATGATTACATTCTTTTCTAAAATCCTTGTTATTCAATTGTACTTGCTCCAGGATCAAGTCTAGAAAGACAAAAAGGCCAGCACGAAAAGTTGAAGCAGAAGCAAACCACACGAATCGTAGACCTAAGCGAAGGCATGCTGACAAGTAAAAAATTGGTGACGTTTCCAAGTTACACTGCTTGCATTTAAGGTAAAAGCTTTGATGTGTTCATTTGCTGCCTTATCCAAATTTTCAGATGATTTACAACTCTTATGCATGATAAAAGATGCTTCTTGTCCTACTTTTGATGAAGATCAAAATGATTTTTCACGCTTAGCCTTCTGACTCAATTATCACAGATCGGTATTCTTAAAGCTCTAGTCCCAACTATAATTTGTGTGCAGATTGGAGATCCAAACTTGTTTACATAGCTGATAAACATCTAATTCTTCTCTAATGCAGATGATCGCACCAATCAAACTTATAGTGGAAGATTTGAACAATTTCACCGAATTTTTGTAGAAGAGTTTGTGTGCTTCATTTTCTGAAGTCTGCATATTTATTTACTGGATTATGTGTTCTAAGGTTGTTTATGATTGACCCTTGCAATTCTCTGCGTTCTATCAACTATAGTAATTGATTTCATTTGGTGAGTTGTTTTTTTTAGTTACACAAACAGTTGTTCATGTAATATATAATTATATAAAGATCTATCTCATAGTTTTCCCCTGGATCTTGTAACCTGGGACGGACATATAAATAAACAAACTCGCACCGTTTGTTTTTCCTTCATAATCTATCTCTGTTAACCTGGGCAGTTGGAGGCCGGAGGAAGGGGTGTGATGAAGTCAGACTCGGAGTTACATAAGAGGAGGGAAAATGGTCGTTTCAAACTGTCCCAAGGATGTGTAAGGGCGTCACAAAATCTTATTTCATTTCGCTCCGTGGGAAAGAAGAAAAACCTCTGACATTAACAAAGGGGCCTTTCGAATGGATTCAAGTTAAACAAAACTTTCCCGCTGGAAATCATGGCTTCCATGGTTCTCTGCCTCTGTTTCTTCAAATGGCCTCCTCACAAACCTCCCCTGCCACACCAAAAGCTCAACTTTTTTAGACCAACTCATTGTGTTGTTTATATCTCAAAGAAAGCTTTCACTTGCCTTCATCCTTGGCCGTCGGTCGGCATTCGTCTTTCGCACCTCGTATCGGATCTTTTTTGAGAATAGTCGGGTCTGCCTCTTCTCCTTGTACCTCAGAACGCTTGCTTCCCTTACTCCTCCCGCAGTGCCAGCATCAAGAAAAAGATCGATGTCTGTCAATCTTGCCTGCATACACATTTCCATTTATCAGAAATCCGGCGATGAAGTCGGAAGATCATGCTATCTTTAGAGTGGTTCCACCTGCTCTTGGATGCTTAAATTTCAAGTATCAAGATGGAATTTTGATACTTACAAGAGCATCGGCGGACGAATTAGGGGAGTGGGGGCCGTCTGAGAAGATGGAGACGTTGCCGGACCATGACCGGAGTATGTAGTCTTGGCTCAGCTTTAGTCCCAGGCCGGCCTTCAGCTTCCCTGGCGATGGAGTCGAAGCAGAGTTTGCAGTAACTGCCATGGCTTCTTCTTCCTCTACTTTGTCCACCTTCTTATTCTTCTTCTTTTTCTTCTTCTTCTCCGATGTAGTCACTGACATCAGCGTCGCAAGTGGCTTGAAGTCCGAGTTGATGTCACGCACTGGCACCGCCGGCGCCCTCCACCACTCCCGGTCATCACTGTTCTTCAACGCTCGCCGCAAGTTTTTTCCGTAACCGAGACCAAGATGGAATTTTGCACCGAGTTTGTTGCCGATTAGGTAACGGAACAGGGGATTTATGCACGGATTGGAGCGAGTCAATTCGACGCCGTCGGTGGAGCTTTTCGCGCCGGCGTCGCCGATGATGCTGTCGATGCCGCCTCCGATTGCCTCGTCGAGGATGGACTCGGCGTCAAATTCATCGTCGAATGGGTCCAGCGAAGACGGCTCCCACGAGACGTTGCTCGCCGGGCTCGCGCACTCCCAGTCAGCTGGCGGGGGCCGGTGCTTGAGCTCGCGGCCGGCGTCGGCAGCGAGGTTCTCCTGGCGGGGCTTGTGGATTAGGAACGCGGCGTCGCTGAGGACCGGTAACGGCAGGAGGAGGTCGTCGGACTCCGGGAAAGAGGCGAACGGCGCTTGCTTGGAGAGCTTGGCGGCGGAGAAGACGGTCGGGTAGACGGTGGCGAGGAGGGCGGCGGCCTCGTTGTACGTCTGATTCGGCCGCTTCCGGGGAGCCCTCGCTTTCTTGAAGGAGACCGCTCCCGGCGCGTTGCTCGATTCAGAGAGGGTGGACGATGGCGACGAGGATCGCGCTGGCGACGGAGACGACGGCTTTGCTATCTCGAGGTCGAAGCCGTACGGCCGGCCGCTACTGAGACAGTACGACGACATGGCTCAACACGAAGAAGACGCAATTAATAAGAACCCTAAACCGCAACCGAAATCCTGCAAGAGCTCTCAAAACCCTGAACCCTACGTCAAAATTCAATCTTTGACAGCAAGATCGAGCAGAGCTCGAACAGAATTGCGGCGGGACTCGACAAAATCCAATCTTTTCCGTTCTGGCGACTGCAAAGCACAGTTTTTGGAGGACCTTTACTTTCCGGCTCGTCCAAAAACACAATTTTTTTACAATTCTTCTCCCACTCTTTGCCAAGAACAAAGAACAGAACTAACAATGGAAGTCAATTCTATCAGAAGGCGAGATGGGATCTGAAGAAAGAGTGGGATTTAGAAAGAGAGCCGAAAGGGAAGCGACAACAAACTCCACCTTCCCCTGTTCCTCAAGGACCACCATGAAGAATTACCTCCATTTGCATTTATTCATCACGAACGATCCAAATTTTGGTGAATAAAAACTTGTCGTTCGAGTCCCACCGGACGCGGCTTCTTCCTGTTTCTCCTTTCCTTTTTTGCTTATCTGCTGACGTGGTGGATATCCATTGGGCGGACTAGATTTCGTTGTAATACGTGGCGCGGTCTTTCACGTGAACGGGGACGAAGGTGGATCCAGCGAGGTGATAAACGTCGATGCTTCTGGACGAGCGAGTGGTTCATTTCAATCCTACGTTGTCTCTCTGGGATTCAATCACCAATGATGAGGTTAGGGATTGAGAATTGAGGATTGAGGATAGGATGCTATTTTGGGAATGTGATTTTTTTTTTTTGCTAAATATATTTTCAAAGATGGATTTTTTTAACCTAGATTTTTCTCTTTCAAATCCTCGTAGCATTTTATTAGATATTTATGCCTTCAACCTGTCGGTAACCAATTGACGCGCAGTGTATTCTACTCCCAGTTAAGGATACGATAAATATCTTTAGCCTCCATTAGGCTTAGGCACACCTCTTAGGTTGAGTTTGGATTCATAATAATCAAATTTATCTTACTTTTAAATAATTATATGAAATGATTTAATTAAATTTGCTTAAATTAGTAGATATCTCTGTGAGTACTCATATTTTACACATTTTAGTAAGCCATGCATATTTAGGGTTTTTGATGGAGAAAATCTATAGATGCCAGGAAAAGCTTATAACTGAGATCATGTTTATATCAGAAACCCTAGATGCCTGTTTGTCCCTTTTTCTTTAAGTATGTATGCATTGGAGGACATGGAGATGCTTGAAGAGGATAAAGACAGAGCATGGGCCAGACGAAGGGGACCAATCATCATACAAACTTGTATTCACGAGGAAAGAAGATGGTATCTATGGTTTGAATTCTAAATGTAACATATATTCTAGATGGATAGATGAATAAGAGAAAATCATCTACCCTAATTAATAAAGTGATGTGGCATAGAGTCATGCAGGTCCCACCCGAGACCAGGTTCAAGTCAAGCCAATAGACTTAAAGGTCGAGTCGCATAACTATGTAGTTCGCCGATGGGCAATAAGCATGTGGAGTGCACCGAACTTCTCCCACTCTCTCAAACGGGTATAAAAGAGTGCCCATATAGACGGGTGCAGGAGTGTGAGCCTATTCTCTATCGGTTAGGGATTTTATTTAGGTGGCGTTGGTTTAGAGATTTGAGAATGAGAAAATGGATTCATTCTTAACCTTGTGTTTGGTTGATGGGATTGGAATCAAGATTTTGGAATGAATCCTAAAAATTTAGGTATGGATGAAACTTATCCCTTCCCTTCGGTTTTGATGGAATGAGAATAAGAATTAAGTTTGGACGAACATACCCTTAGTATATTTGTTCAAATTTTTTTTATTTCACTCTCTCTCCTTGTTCTTTCTCATCATACTTTCTTTCTCCTCATTCTATCATCACATTTTCTCTCTCAACATACTTTCTCTCTCTTCATTCTCTCTCATCACAGATTCTCTACCATTTTCTCTCTATATTATCTCTCATCGCGCACACACACTCATTATTTTCTCTCTCTTCATTCTCTCATATTTTTCATCATACTTTCTCTGTCCTCAATCTCTCTTACCATACTCTCTCTCCATATTTCCTCTCATCACACTTTCAATCTCTTCATTCTTTTCTATCATACTCTCTCTTCTCATTCTCTCTCATCACAGATTCTCTATCATTTTCTCTCTGCATCGTACACTCTCTCATTATTTTCTCTCTCTTTATTCTCTCCTTATTTTTCAACATACATTCTCTCTCATCATACTTTCTCTTTTTTCAATCTCTCTTACCATACTCTCTCTCCATATTTTCTCTCATCACATTTTCTCTCTCCATTCTCTTCTATCACACTCTCTCTCCTCATTTTCTCTCATCACACTTTCCCTCTCTTCATTTTTTCCTATCATATTTTCTCTCTCATCACATTTTCTCATCATACTTTCTCTCCTCAATCTATCATTTTCTCTCATCACACTTTCTCTCTCTTCATTTTTTCCTATCACTCTTTTTCTCTCAGCACACTTTCTCTCTCATCATAAATTTTCTCTTATCAATCTCTCCTATCACGCTCTCTCTCCTCATTTTTCTCTCATCACACTTTCCCTCTCTTTATTTTTTCCCATCATACTTTCTCTCTCATCACATTTTCTTTCTCATCATTTTCTCTCATCATATGTTCCTCTCACATTCAACTTTCTCTTCCATCTAATTTTTTCTCTTATTTTCTTCTAAGGGTAAAAAAGGAAATTAGGTTCATCTCGATTAAAAATATTCAACTAATCAAACATTATTTTTAAGAATGATACACAAACTCATACTCATTCTCATTCCATAATACTATGATACTCATTCTCATTCCGATTCTTAGGAGAGAACCAAACTCTATCTTAAATTTCTTCTTCTTCTTCCCTTACCCTTTTCCTGTGGAAAGGTTTTGCCAAGTCCGTCTTGACTTTCCGTCTAACTCTTCTCAGTCTACCCTCTAGTTCTTTTGTTGAGGAAAGGGCTACATTGAGTGTTGGTCTATCGTCGTTCCCAACGATCTTCACCGGAGCTAGGAGTACTTTCTCACAGCCATCCTTGTCTGCACGTTGGCGGCAGCCATTCTTGGGTTCTCGTTGCCCAATCTAAAGGTAGCCTACGTACTCACTTGTTGACCTTGTTGGCTGTCGATCCGATAAGAGTTGTGCTGATAAAGAAGTGTCTGACTAGAGATGACCCAAGCTTTGTCTGATTTAGATTGTCCAGAGTCCTCATGAAGTCTGCCTCATCAACATATTTTAATCGGATCATCAAGATTAACTAAATTATAAAAAAAACAATGAGAAAACAGAGTTGTATATATATTTTGGTTGGAGGACCTGAATATCCTTCGTTAATTAAAATATAGGGAAAATTTTAAGAAATTAGATTTTAAGAAATATATATGGATATGGTGTATAAAGTGGGCTCCTTTGAGAGTGGTTAAAGTCTAAAAAGACTGCTGATGTGAAAGTCAAAATTAAAAGATAAAAGGACAACCAACATCATTTAAAATAAGAGAAGGTTTGACCGGACCTCTAGGTTAGACATATTGTGAGTGTTAAACTAAGGATTTGCTCGATCGAGTCTTCCGGTCGGGCTGACCTCAAAATCTGACTTCACAATCAACGATGAAATCCGATGAAGTATGAAGTTAAATATCATTATCCCGACTGATCAGACATATGATTCGATCGGACATATTAGGCACCTGAATACGTACAATTCAAGTCAAAATCAAATATCAAAGGACGGTCAACACCATTTAGAACAAGAGAAGGCCCGATCAGACCTCTAGGCTGGACATACCATGAGTGTTAAACTAAGGACTCGCCCGATCGGACCCTTCGGTCGGGCTGACCTCGGACATATGGTTCGATCAGACATACTAGACACTTGGTTACGAACGTTAAAGTAAAAAAGTCGAGTGAAAGCCGAGTCACCGACCGTACTCGTAAACATTGATCGGGTATTCCCTGAGAGTCACGGTTGGTCGAACTATATCAATAATTCAATCAGTTAGTCAAAGTAGTCTATGGTGAGCTCCATAGCCCAACAAATTATTACATTTTTTTTTGCCTTTTGTGTCACAGAAGATAAGGGATATTCTACAGATAAATCGTACTTTAAAGCTTTTAGTCTGTCCAATCATATGAATTTATAGGCTCATTGTAGGAAAGATATCATGATTGATGGAAAGATATCATGATCATTTTTATGATCTATCTTTTTTTGGAAGTCATTCGTAATTAGTGCATAGACATAATAATGACATTAAAAAAGAAGATTTTCATCTACAGACGAAAATATGCGATGTTATATATTTCTACATACTTATTATTGTAATTTTTTCACTATTCTCTTATAAGAATCGATCACTCACATAATCTCGGAGGACCAATATCGAGAATCTCTTTATGGACCGATACTAAGATTTTTTGTGACATGCAAAACAGTAAAAAATCTCCACCTTATCACATTCTTTCCACAGACGAGTACACCGCACACATTTGGACAAACTTCCAAAACAAGATCTTCTGATAATCTATTTGAAATGATGGTTTATTGATTTTCTTATTTGAAATTATTTAATACTAAAATCCTTTATTTGGTAGAAAAAATTTATCTATGAGTTTTTGTTATTATTGTTGTTGTTGTTTAGGTGTAATACTAAATGGGTTAGAAAAGATTTTGAAGCGTTTAAAGTGCAGAAGGAATGTGTTTTTTATTATTCTCCAAAGTTGGGTCAAATTGTTGAGACGTCAAGATCATCGATTTATGATCTTGCAAGATTTACTTTGGACCAATCGACCTAACCTCACCATCTTGATTAGTTTGACGTGCTCGACCAATCAACTTGGCTTGTCCAACCTCATCAAACCATTTGATCAAATTGGCTGTCAAGTTTAATTTGTCCGAGTTGATCGATTTAACTTGCTCTATCTGACCATCCCAATTTGCCCATTCAAACTAATCAAATCTTCTTGCACTGTCCAATTCGTTTAGCCCTTCTTGTTGGCCATCCCAACTGACTTAATCATGTTGTTGCATGCCTAGGCGCTTGATTTGCAAAATGTTTATCTAAGTTTGTTAAATGCATATAATTTTTTTTATTATTTTAGAATTTTGTAAGGGATAAAAATGAAAATAAAAGCATCTATACTAAGGTGTAAATAATAATTAGAGGTGTTTTCTTTATTATATATATATATATACCACCAACTCTAAATATTAGTTTCTTTTTTATCCCCAGAAAAAAATCTAAAATAATAATTAAAAAATTGGGTGTTTTTATTGCTTTTGCAATCTCCGTATCTGAATTTGCACAGAAAAAGTGAAGGAATGTGACTGCCCCCGTCTGAAGAAATTTGCCAAAAATGGTAGGTTTGTCAGTCGTGAGGTCCGTACAAAATTATTTTCCAGTCATGATGATCGTTTTAATTGGCATCGATTTGCACCGACTAATCTGAATTAACCTGCTCGATTCATATATAAAAATTTTCACCACTAATAAATCCTGAAGTATCTACTTACTCTATCAATCTAATATTTTTATATCAATCATTTATTAAATAAAATTCATCGATTAGTTTATAAAAACTAAAATTTATTTTTTAAATTCATCAAAATTCTTGATTCTCATACGTCTAACAAGCTATCTTGGAAAAAAATTAATATAAGCTACTTCATATACCAGGAAGGGACTTTATTAAATTCCATGAAAAAGAATGAGATGCATTAAAAATTATAAATTCCATAATGAGTGAACTTTTTTAGAAAAGCATTGTTGACTATATTACCCGGTCCTATTTGAAATTGTGAAGCTTAAAAGTTGAGAAGTGATGGTTTCGTTGATCGGACGTGTACTTTACTCTGCTCTATAAAATAAATAGTATCGGTGTTGGGTTAGGAAAGGGATCTCCGACGTTAACTCTAGGACGTTCAAGTCAGTTACCAAAATGTGGAAAAAAGTAGAGCAACAGTAGAACTTAAGAATAACCTGTACCTCTGTCATAGAGTCCTGGTGGGCAACGTGCACGCTTCTCAATGCATGAGCATGCCTTCTCAGGTGTCCCGCGAAAGGGCCTTGTCAGGAAAGTACCTCTGACATCATACCATAACAGGATATGCATATCCTCGACACGACAGTAGAATTTTCGATTGTATGATTCGTCTGTCGACTATGCCTATGTCAGCAGCACTATCTCCCAAAATGATGCCGAGAGATACTACAGTGGTCCCATTGCTTGGCCGAGTGGGGTAGCCGCTCGGCTGGGACTCCGCTCCGTCCATGGCCAGGTCCTGCTACTTGGCTGAGCGGGGAAGCCGCTCGGCCGGGACTCCACTCCGTCCCTGCCCAGATCTCGTATGACGTCCTGCTACTCCGTCTCAAGTGTCGACTGCTTTGCGCATCATCCCGAGCCGAATGGGGGTCAGCTCGAACCCTCTCATACCGGTTGGGGCATGAACGCCCGACGACCATTGTCATTGTCCTCCGTTCGGCCCTTTGACATCTTAACATTGACCACCTTGACTTTGACCTCCACCCTAGTAGTTGACCTCGTGCCAGATAGGCTTCCCTTCATCGTCGCATCACAAGCCTACCCCTCAAGTCTAGTCGAAGGAGGCTACAGGTCCGACTGATTGGACCAGTACTAGTCTTCGATGACTTCCACGCTTTTGTCGTTCGGCCTCAAATGGCCCGACCGGGTATATAAACGTCACTCGACCTAAGTCCTTCAAAGCAATTGTGTTTCGGTCGTTCGGTTGTGTGATAATCGCTAACTCGCGCCACTCGGGCAATGAGCGGCAACACTTGGTGAAAAAAATTCCTTTTCCTGCGCTCTTCGACCGAGCGCTTTGACGTCATCCAGATTTCTCAAAGACTGTGCAAATCTCCGATCATTATGACTGAGCACGCGACTATGCTTTCTACCGCCACACGTTTGACGTGACAGACGAATATCCGCCGCCGACGTGACAGGAGCCTATTCGATTTCAGCGGTTGAATCTTCTCCTAGTTTTTCGCAACCCTGGATCGGACGGCTCAAGTCGATCGACCGAGAGGTTTATAAACCTCGTGTGCGTCACCTTCTTCCTCACTTCACACACCTTCGTCTTCGAGTTCTTCGGCGATGTTTCATTTCTTCTGTCTCTCCAGCGATCTTCCAGTAAGCTTCCTCCCCCTTTGAATCAGATCTTTTCGTTGCACTTCTTGAATCTTTTTGTTTTTCGATAGCAAGCTCCTCACTACCCCACCCCCCCTCCCCGGTCGCCGTCCTTGGGCTCTGGTACATTTCCACCGTGTCCAGGTTCGACGGCGGTGACGCTGAGCGTTTGAGAGCCGCTTACGAAATTCCATCTGATATCAAATCGGTCTTCCTTCAGCTTTCAACCGTCCGAACAAACCGCTGCCAGGTTTTCTATGCTTCTTTAGGGACCAATTTATCGCCGGTTTATGGTTCCCTATCCACCTTTTCTTTCCTGCTGTTTGTAAATATTTTCGTATTTCTTTCCATCAATTAGTGTCAAACTCCTTCCGACTGCTATGCGGGGGCATCGTCCTGTTCTGCCTACACGACATTTCTCTTACTTCTAGGCTCATCCACTATTTTTATTATCCCAAATTGTCCGAACCGGGGACTTTTCTCTTCCAAGCCCGAGTGGCCCTAGTCTTCTTTGATAAGATGTCGTCCTCCAACAAGCACTGAAAGGACTACTTCTTCTTTGTTTGCTTTCCCGAGCAGCCGGACTTTCCAACCAGCTGATAGTTAGAAGTGTCGAACCCTCTAGAGCTTAAGAAATACAAGGGTCAATCGAACTACCTCTACACAACTTCAAGCTTGGCCGGTCAGAAGTACCATATCCATAAGTTGCTGCTAGAGGGTGTCCTCTACGTGTTTGGCCTGAGCTCGATCCACACAAAGCTTCTATCCAATCTAGGTATGCTCTTTCTTTCTCCCAACCTTTGAATCTAACTGATTTTTTCTTCCTTTTGTGCAGCTTGAATCATGTTGCGAGCGCGGCTAGTCAGCAAGTGCAAGCTTGCGAATGCAGACATCAATGCTGCGGTTGTAGCCGAGCTGGAGAGCTACGATTTGTAGTTGGTTGGCTCCAACGAGGATCCACTCGGCGAAGAGGAGGGAACACAGGTGCTGGGTAGCGGAGTTGGGAGAAGTCAGACAGTTACTAGCGACGCAGTGGCTGCCACAACGAACCTTCTGCTCGCTCGACCATCGATGGCCTCTATCACAGTCGCCTCAGAGTAGGCCACCTCCGATGAGCCCCTTCGACAATGTAACAGACGTCGAGCGGAGGGGTCCTCTCGATCTGCCACATCTACCTTGCAGACCACAACAACGGTCGTCTCCCGACCCTCCTCCGAGCGAGGTGAGACCTCACTTACTCCTCCTGAGTAGGGAAACACAGAACTACCCGTGTCCGTTTCATTCAACCGGACACCCTCGTTGTCCTAGCTTCCTCAAGGGACGATCTGCGCTCCGCCAATCACATTTATGTCATTGCCTTTGCTAGCGGCGCAGATGTCCCGCATCCGACTAGTTCCTGCGTCCCGATATTCCGGCCGAGCAACTTCAGACTCCTCTGGCCCGAGCAGCCATAGGCAAATAACGACAATCATCCATTTGTTGATGGACGAGTATCGCAGTCTAAACGACCCAGAGTCCCTCACCCCTAAGCACCATATCAAAATTCAAGGACCGCTTGCATAGATCTGGGTCGATGCCTAAGCTCGTGCGATGATTATTGCTCCAAAGGAACTTGCCAACAGCCACACCCAGATATTCACTGGGGTATCTTTTCTTCTTGATCGTCCGTTCGACTTATATAATTCTTTCATCATTGTAATACTGGGTAGAGAGCCTGACCATGTGCCACAGGCTCGCCTACTTAGAGCATGAAGTCCAGCAATTGCGCTCCCTGAGAGGAAAAGAGGTTGCCTCACAAGCGCGTATGGAGTAGATGAGAGCCGAGATGGCTCAGCTAAAGGCTGATCTGAATAAGAGCTTCGAGCTGCTAGATGCGGAGAAAATCAAAAGCGCCGAGCAAGCTACTCGATTATCCCGGCTTAATAAACAGGCCAGTTCTTTCAAGTCCAAAATCCACTCGGCCAACACCAGAAAGCTCTGGGCTATCGAAGACTTGGAGATAAAAAATAATAAGTTTCGGGTGTTGGCTCAAAACCTGAAAGATGTAGAGGCCTCGCTGAATGCCGAGTGAGAGGGTAGGTCGGTCGATTGGTCTGCAACAAAGGTCTAGCTTGATGCCAAGGATGAGGAGTTGGCCCAGTTGAAGGTGGAGGTACAAGCATCTTGAACGACCCTCGAGACTTATCAGGGTGGGGAGTGTTGGTGCAATATTCCCTAGGTCAAGGTTGACCTGGTTGACTAAGTTTGAGAAGGCTCAAGCTTGAGTCTTGATATTTGGGTTTCGATGTTTGATAATACATGGAGATTGCAGGTGCAATCGTTCATTTGGGAGATTATTGGTATAATTCTCCTCTAGTCAAGGTTGACCAGTTAAATGCGAAGAAGAGTCAAGTAGGTCAAGACTGACTGGATACTTGACTGAGAAGTCCTGATGAGTGAAGCCAGGTATTTGGAAAATCTTAGTGAGTGAAGCCAGGTGAAAGACCTAGTGAGTGAAGCTAGGCAGTATGAAAATCCTAGTGAGTGAAGCTAGGTGAAAGTCCTGGTGAGTGAAGCCAGATAGATGGGAAGTCCTAGTGAGTGAAGCTATGCAGAAGGAAAGTCCTGGTGAGTAAGCCAGGCACATGGAAATCCAGGTGGGTCAAGGTTGGCCGGACACCTGGTATTGAGAAGTCCAAGTAGGTCAAAGGTTTTACCGGATACTTGGCACGAGGAGAAAAGTCCAAGTGGGTCAAAGGGATTGACCAAACAGTTGGTGAGGAAGTCCTAGCAGGTCGAGGGTGACCGAATGCTAGGCATGATGCCCCAACAGATCATGGTTGACCAGATATTGGGTTTTAGGGGCTTGGGACTTGATTTGGGCAAATCAAGTTGATTCAATCGATCAGCCGATCGATTGAATCATGTCCAATCGATCGACTGATCGATTGGACTGGTGCCGCAACAAAGGCTTCTCCCAATCGATCACCCAATCGATTGGGAGCCTCTAATCGATCGGGTGATCGATTGGGAAGCTGTCGCCGATTGCACAGAAGCCCTCCCAATCGATCACTCGATCGATTAGGAGCCTCCAATCGATCGAGTGATCGATTGAGAGGCAGGAAGCCTCCAATCGATCGAGAACCCTGAATCGATCGGGAAATCGATTCAGGCGATTTCCAGAGAGCACAGAGGTGCTCTGGATCGATTGACCGATCGATCTAAAGTCTCCCCAATTGATTGGGAGCAATCCAATCGATTGGTATCCGACCGTTGTCGCTGGATAAAGCCGTTGCGAGCGTCTTCTTCAGTAGTTCTTTCAGAGCTCTCGCCCGATTCATCTCAGATACAGTGATTTCTCCACAGAGCTCACCGCTAGATCTTGAAGTTTCTTGGAGCAAGGTGTTCTTGCACTTCCAAGGTCAAGAGGCGTTCCAAACAAGAAGGGGAAGCTAGCTAGGGTTTGCTGTGTAAAATCTTGTAAGGTTTACTTGTATTTTGCTTCTTCTTTTCTTCTTGTTGTTGTGTGAGTTTGCACGAGATTTCTCCACCTTCGACTGCGACCGAGAAGGAGTGTTTTCATAGTGGAGAGTGTGTGTCATGTGTGAATCATTAGATTAGTCACCTCTTCTTGAGGTGGATACCAAATAAATCCTTGTGTTAGTGTTGTATTTTTGTTTCTTGTACATTCCGCTGCATATCATCACCAAGAAACAAGACGACGAGCGCACAATAAGCTATTCACCCCTCCCCTCCCCCCTCTAGCACATTTCGACCCTAACAGGGAGTCCGAGCGATTTGAGCTCATGAAACGGGCCTAACTCCGTTCGGACACTTTCAATGACAAGGTCACTAATCAGGCGCTCTGCCTTTTTAACTTCACGATCGACAGGATGCTTGACCAATTGAAGGATGGTGACTATATTCCCACCACTCTAATAAACAAGGTCATCAGCCAGGACAAGATGACCGAGTCGCTGCCCGACAACGTTTTGGATTACCTTAAGTAAGTCTGCTCCCGCATACCCCGTCTCCTTTTTGTACTGGCTTTTTGGGCTTGTAAAAATTATGCAAGTGTTAATGAATGGTCGCCTGTTTGGTGAACCTTTTTATTTAATGTTACGCCTACGTTCTGCGTCGTTTGACTCTTCCTTTTCATATTTTCTGATTTGCTAACCACTTACCATAATGCGCTTACCAGTGTGGCTTCGTGACTTTCCAATCGACAATGAACTATCCGTTTTCATAGCTGATTGATTAATTCAGGATTGTTGAATGGCCACCTTATAGTGAAAACTGTTGGGTTCTTCGGGTCGCGAAAATCGCTTTTCGCGTCGCGGAAACCCCGAATCACCCAAAGCCGTAGGATCCATGCAAGCAAAAATTTTGAAAACACAAGTACGAGTTATAAACAACGATCTACAGTAGATCTACAAAGAAAAACACTTTATACCTTTGATGCGTGCCCTCGCAAATCCCGCTCGTCCAAGGTACGTGTCGGATCTCCAAAGTATCAAGGTAGATACTTCTCTAGTGATATCCACACGAACAAGGAGTGCTCTCTAGCACTCAAGGATGGAGAAGAGAGCCCCAAGTGTGCTAGCACTTTCTAGGGCTCTTGGGTAGGATTTAAAAGGAAGAAGAGAAAGGATGCAAAAGGAATGTCTTACACTCAAGAAGTAGTATCCCTCCTTTGTGACCTTCACTCTTCCTTTGCTCTTGGAACTCACTCAACCACCTTCACCTTCCCTTGGAACCCACGGCAATAACAAGAGAAGAGGAGGAAGAATCAAGGAAGAAGATGAGACAATTACCACACATCAATACACACTAAATGAAAACCATTTACTCTTTAGTGTGGCCGGCCACACACATAACTCCCTCATTTAATGTGGCCGGCCACATTAAATGGAATGGGAAGTGTTGTAACCTCCATGAGGTGGCATGTGATGTGGCAAGGATGAGTCATCCTTATGATGTGGCAACACATCAAGTCAAACTTGATGTTTCAACTTCTACTTGGTCAAGTCAAACTTGACCAATTGTCTTCCTAGTTGAGTTAAATCCAACCTTTGATTCAAGTCATTCAATTTAATGAATCTCAATTCATTAATATAAATTGACTCAATGAATCAAATTTAAATTAGACTCATTCAACAATTGAATCTAATTGAGTATAACTCAATAAGTCTAATTTGAATCCAATCTTTGGTGCATCATATGAACCTAATCCAATTGGTTCATCATATGAACCTAATCTAATTGGTTCATCATATGAACCTAATCTCCATCCACTTGTTCTTTGTGTGTGACCCAATAGGTTCTTGTAACGTTAGCAATGTTTCTAAACTCCTTTAGAAACATAAGCAATGAGCGGCATCTAGCAATACATCATTGCTACCCAAGTTACAAGAAATGTCAAGATCCAACATCACCTTATGACTATTAATTGTGACTCCTCACAATATATGACAAGTGTCCTTCTATCCTAGACATCTAGATTGATCAATATGAGGCATAGACCGTGTCATCCTTTGATCAATCTAAATCTTGAACTCCAAGTAGACTCACTCAATCAAATGAGCTCAACATCTAATGTTGACTCATTTGGGCATGGCCATGCACTTAGTGGTCTCACTCTATCAAGAATAGCGATGTCGCTCCCGTCATATGGGAGGGATAGATCCCATCTACATCACTCACATCCCTCTGCATAATTCGTTACATACCCAGTAATCGCCTTTATAGTCCACCCAGTTACGGGTGACGTTTGACGAAACCAAAGTACATAACTCCTTATGTAGGGATCCATGGTGACTTCAGGTCTAAGGACTAATAGTCATACTAATAGCCACATGAGAAAGTATATGACACTTATATAACGATCCATGATACTTTCTCATGGCGGGTCATTCAGTATACATTCTCCAATGTATACCCATGTGTCAGCTTGATATCTCTATATCCATGACTTGTGAGATCAAGTCATCGAACTGACCTACATGCTAGTCTTATTGCATTAACATTGTCCCTGAATGTTAATACTCGACTAGGAATGATTTAGAGTAGTGTTCCCTATATTATCTCACTATCGATTCAACTAATCGATTGATATAGGTATGAACCTTCTACTCAAGGACGCTATTATACTTAGTCTATTTGGCACTAATACAAATAAGTATAATAACCAAACAAATGTCTTTATTAATATACAAGAATATGATATACATGAGTCCATACAATCATCAAATGATTGGCTCTAGGGCTCTAACTAACAATCTCCCACTAGCACTAGTGCCAATCAGTATAGGCTCTAAGGCCTAATGACCTAGTGTGACCATCATGATTTCTCTGTGCCAAAGCCTTGGTCAAGGGATCTGCGATGTTAGCCTCTGTAGGTACTCTGCAAATCTTCACATCTCCTCTATCGATAATCTCTCGAATGAGATGGAAGCGCCGTAGTATATGCTTGGTCCGCTGGTGTGAGCGAGGTTCCTTCGCCTGTGCTATCGCTCCATTGTTGTCACAATAGAGCTCAATGGGGTCAGCAATGCTAGGAACCACCCCAAGTTCAGTGATGAACTTGCGGATCCAAACTGCCTCCTTTGCTGCCTCTCATGCAGCAATGTACTCGGCTTCTGTTGTAGAATCAGCTACTGTATCCTGCTTCGAACTCTTCCAGCTGACAGCACCACCATTAATGCAAAATACGAACCCCGACTGCGATCTATAGTCATCCTGATCGGTCTGGAAGCTAGCATCACTGTAACCCTTTACAGCTAGCTCATTATTGCCTCTATATATCAAGAAATATTCTTTAGTCCTTCTTAAGTACTTAAGAATATTCTTGACCGCTATCCAGTGACTTTCACCTGGATCTGACTGGTATCTACTCGTCATGTTCAAAGCATACGAGACATCAGGTCGAGTACATAGCATAGCGTACATGATCGATCCTATGGCTGAGGCATAAGGGATCTGATCCATGCGGTCTCTCTCCTCTCTAGAAGAAGGACCTTGAGCCTTTGAAAGACTCACGCCATGTGACATCGGCAGAAATCCCTTCTTGGAATTCTGCATGGCAAACCGAAGGAGTACCTTGTCAATGTATGTACTCTGACTTAGGCCAAGCAATCTCTTAGATCTATCTCTATAAATCTGTATCCCTAGAATGCAGGATGCCTCACCTAAGTTCTTCATTGAGAAGCAACTCCCTAGCCAGGTCTTGACAGACTGAAGCATAGGGATGTCATTCCCAATGAATAGTATGTCATCCACATACAATATGAGGAAGACAACTATGTCTCCTACAACCTTCTTGTAGACACAAGGTTCATCTTCGTTCTTGATGAAACCAAA
The DNA here is from genome assembly GCF_018446385.1 of Zingiber officinale. Classification (NCBI taxonomy): domain Eukaryota; kingdom Viridiplantae; phylum Streptophyta; class Magnoliopsida; order Zingiberales; family Zingiberaceae; genus Zingiber; species Zingiber officinale. The sequence continues at coordinate 107,568,905 of NC_055997.1, forward strand.
CTGTTTGTTTGCATCATCGAATCGAAGATTCCAGCTCCGAGAAACTTGCTTTAGTCCATAAATGGACCTATGCAGCTTGCATACTCTGCTAGTATGCTGTGGATCGACAAAACCCTCAGATTGTGTCATGTACACATCCTCGAGTAGGTTTCTATTCAGAAACGCGATTTTGACATCCATCTGCCATATCTCATAGTCATGGTAGGCTGCAATAGCAAGCATGATCCGAATGGACTTAAACATCGCTACTGGAGAAAAAGTTTCATCATAGTCAATACCATGAATCTGCTTGAAACCTTTAGCTACCAAGCGACCCTTATAAATAAGTCCATCCATGTCAGTCTTTCTCTTAAAGACCCACTTACACCCAATGGGTTTTACCCCTTCAGGTGGATCAACCAAAGTCCATACTTGGTTGGTGTACATGGATTCCATTTCGGATCTCATGGCCTCTAGCCATTTCTCGGAATCTGGTCTCATCACAGCTTCCTGATAGGTGGTAGGCTTATCCTCTATGAGCACAATGTCATCATGGTCAGACAAGAGAAATGAGTATCTCTCAGGCTGACGACGTACCCTATCAGACCTGCGAAGAGGTATGTCTACTTGAACCGGTTGTTGTTCCTCAACTCCTTGTGGAACAACATCATCCACAACACTTTGTGGTTCCAGTTCAATTTCCATCGAGGCATCAGTGCTATTGTTTGCATCTTGAACTTCTTCAAGATCGAACGTGCTCCCACTAGTCTTTCTAGAAACAAAGTCCCTTTCTAGAAAGACCCCAGTCTTTGCCACAATCACCTTGTGCTGACTGAGAATGTAGAAGTAATATCCCTTAGTTTCCTTGGGATATCCGATAAAATAGCACTTGTCGGATTTGAGTCCTAATTTGTCTGAGACTTGACGTCGAACGTAAGCCTCACAACCCCAAATCCTCATGAAAGACACCTGAGCATCTCTCCCAGTCCATATCCTATATGGTGTCTTTATCACGGTCTTGGATGGAACTCGGTTGAGTATAAAGGCTGCCGTGTCTAGAGCATAGCCCCAAAGGAATGTCGGAAGATCTGTGTGACTCATCATAGATTGTACCATATCTAATAAGGTACAATTCCTCCTTTCGGACACACCATTCCACTGTGGTGTTCCAGGAGGAGTGAGTTGGGATAGAATCCCACACTCAGCTAAATAGTCACGAAACTCATGACTTAAGTATTCACCACCTCGATCTGATCAAAGTATTTTAATACTCTTGCCAAGCTGGTTCTGTACTTTATTCTTGAATTCTTTGAACTTTTCAAAGGATTCGGACTTATGTGTCATCAAGTACACATAACCATATCTACTGAAGTCATCAGTAAATGTGATGAAGTATCTATAACCGCCTCTAGCAGCGACATTGAAAGGGCCACATACATCACTATGTATGAGTCCTAACAAATCAGTCGCTCTTTCGCTGTGTCCACTAAAGGGAGTCTTGGTCATCTTGCCTCATAGGCATGACTCACATATCTCATATGATTCAAAATCAAATGAGTCCAACAAACCATCCTTATGGAGTTGGGATAAGCGCTTGTCATTTATATGACCTAAGTGACAGTGCCAAAGGTAGGTTTGGTTCATGTCATTAGACTTGAACCTCTTGGTATTTACGTTATAGATAGGGCTCTCGAGGTCTAGAATATAGAGTCCGTTTATCAGAGGTGCACTACAATAGAACATATCGTTTAAATAGACAGAACAACATTTGTTCTTTATTATAAACGAAAATCCTTTCTTGTCCAAACAAGAAACTGAAATTATGTTCTTAGTCAAGGCAGGCACATAACAACAATCATCTAATTCTAGTACAAGCCCAGAGGGAAGAGATAGATGATAAGTTCCTACAGCAATAGCAGCAACTCGTGCTCCATTGCCTACTCGTAGGTCTATCTCACCCTTTGTCAATGCCCTGCTATTCCTCAGCGCTTGTACATTAGTACAAATGTGCGAAGCACATCCGGTATCTAATACCCACGATGAAGAAATAGAGATGTTGACTTCTATAACATGTATACCTGAAGTAGAAATCTTATTTCTTTTTTTGTTAAGATCTTCCAGGTATCCAGTGAAGTTCCTCTTCCAATGCCCTGCTTGTCCTTGATATAGTTGACGAAGATGTTCAACCATATCGTAAGCACACATCAACTCATGTTGCTTCTGAAGCTCAGAGTTCATGGTTGCGAGCATTAGACAGGACACATCTAATGCGTCATCTTGATGCTTCTTGTAAGCATCCCGGTCAGCTCGCGTGGCAGTGGCAGTAGGAGCCTCCGGAATGGGCTGCTCCAGAACGTACAGTTTACGTTCTTGGGTGAGAACTATTCTCAGATTCCTGTACCAGTCCAGGAAATTTGCTCCGTTGAGCTTGTCCTTCTTAAGGACATATCGCAGGGAGAAAATGTTCGTATTCGATGTCATGGAAATTCTACAACAGAAATAAATGCAGAAATAAGTATCATATTCCTAATCATTTAATTAAGCCTTTAACTAAATGATGCTCCCACTGAATTCTATAATTCATGTGGGATAAGATCCACATCATACTAACCCTTGAGTTAGCTTTGGCTAATACGCCCAAGGCTTAGTATGATCGGTAGGTAACGATTACCAATTACATCTCTATGCAACTCTTGTTTATAGGATCAAGATCCATATTTATATTAAAACTCGAGTTAGCTTTGGCTAATACGCCCGAGAGTTAATATAAACGTGATTTTGTCCTACCTTTCCAACTATTGGAAGAATGTCTATAGTTGACTCGATCCAACCGAGTAACTAGGAATACTCAATCTAATTGAGTTTGTATTCGCTCATGCGTTGATAGGCGGGACCAAGATTGTCCCTCCGTACCCTACCAAGATAATATGTATTGCTCTACTTTGGCAGATTCAACAATACATGTGATCGAGATAGTGATAGGTATCACGGCACGATTAGGCATTTAGAGTTGGTTCGATCGAGATCTAATCTAATCGAAAAGGATGCATCTTGTGCACGACTTAGATCTAATCTAATCGCAAGGGTGCATCATGTGCACGACTTATATCTAATCTAATCGTAAGGCACTAATTAATTAACTACTTATTAAATATGCATCACATACACAAGCAATTAATTAATCTATTTGTGATTTAGTCATGGCCCTACTACGATCTTCTCAAGCCAATGAGAAAATCGATTGGTCAACCTAGGGTCAACAGCTTCTCCAAGCTCCTCCCTTTGACCACCTTGTGTTGCTCGTGCCCGCCTGGGAACTCCGTCTCGTTTGGACCCTCCACCGCTCCAATTTGTACATTACAATTTGAAACTCGAGTTACATTCGAGTCTAAATCTAATTTACAACAAGAATATAAGAGAAGGCACGACGCGCAGGTCGCGAATATAATACAACACTCGCAAACACATAACGGCACGCAGGCCGTATTATGAATTACAACACAATCCAATCACATTAGGTTTTTGGGCCATGACTATCACAAAATTAATATATAATTCAAAATTATATATTTTTCATAATTTTCTGTAATTTTAAAATTAATTTTTACAATTTTTACGAGTAAAATTTCCCGGCGGACCCGTTTAGCGGTTTCGGGCGCAATCGCGGAACGGATCCCCTTGCGGGGCTAGGGGCAGCGCCCCTACCCGCGATCTAACCATCGCGAGGGTTCCTTTGCGATCCAACAGCGCCTAAAACCGCTGTCCCAAAACGATTTGGGCCGAGACATTGCCGTTTCAGAAAAATCTTCCCGGCGGGTTCATTTTTAGCGATTTCGGGTGCAATCGCGGAGCAAATCCCCTTGTGGGGTTAGGGGCAGTACCCCTACCCGCGATCTAACCATCGCGAGTTGCTCCTAAGCGATCTAATGGCACCCAAGCCTGCTGTCCCAAAAATTTTGGGGCGAAACGAAGCCGTTTTGGAAAAATCTTTCCGGTAGCCGAAGCCTACAAGCGACTAAACACTTGTGCTTCGATTACTTGAGAAAAATACTCATAAAAACCCAAAAATTATAATTTTACAGAAACTTTAGTTTTCATAAAACCAAAAAACAAACTCGTACAAGCCTTGCACGTGGCTCTGATACCACTGTTGGGTTCTTCGGGCCGTGAAAACCGCTTTTCGCGTCTCCGAAACCCCGAATCACCCAAAGCCGTAGGATCCGTGCAAGGAAAAATTTTGAAAACACAAGTACAAGTTATAAACAACGATCTACAGTAGATCTACAAAGAAAAACACTTTATACCTTTGATGCGTGCCCTCGCAAATCCTGCTCGTCCAAGGTACGTGTCGGATCTCCAAAGTATCAAGGTAGATACTTCTCTAGTGATATCCACACGAACAAGGAGTGCTCTCTAGCACTCAAGGATGGAGAAGAGAGCCCCAAGTGTGATAGCACTTTCTAGGGCTCTTGGGTAGGATTTAAAAGGAAGAAGAGAAAGGATGCAAAAGGAATGTCTTACACTCAAGAAGTAGTATCCCTCCTTTGTGACCTTCACTCTTCCTTTGCTCTTGGAACTCACTCAACCACCTTCACCTTCCCTTGGAACCCACGGCAATAACAAGAGAAGAGGAGGAAGAATCAAGGAAGAAGATGAGACAATTACCACACATCAATACACACTAAATGAAAACCATTTACTCTTTAGTGTGGCCGGCCACACACATAACTCCCTCATTTAATGTGGCCGGCCACATTAAATGGAATGGGAAGTGTTGTAACCTCCATGAGGTGGCATGTGATGTGGCAAGGATGAGTCATCCTTATGATGTGGCAACACATCAAGTCAAACTTGATGTTTCAACTTCTACTTGGTCAAGTCAAACTTGACCAATTGTCTTCCTAGTTGAGTTAAATCCAACCTTTGATTCAAGTCATTCAATTTAATGAATCTCAATTCATTAATATAAATTGACTCAATGAATTAAATTTAAATTAGACTCATTCAACAATTGAATCTAATTGAGTATAACTCAATAAGTCTAATTTGAATCCAATCTTTGGTGCATCATATGAACCTAATCCAATTGGTTCATCATATGAACCTAATCTAATTGGTTCATCATATGAACCTAATCTCCATCCACTTGTTCTTTGTGTGTGACCCAATAGGTTCTTGTAACGTTAGCAATGTTTCTAAACTCCTTTAGAAACATAAGCAATGAGCGACATCTAGCAATACATCATTGCTACCCAAGTTACAAGAAATGTCAAGATCCAACATCACCTTATGACTACTAATTGTGACTCCTCACAATATATGACAAGTGTCCTTCTATCCTAGACATCTAGATTGATCAATATGAGGCATAGACCGTGTCATCCTTTGATCAATCTAAATCTTGAACTCCAAGTAGACTCACTCAATCAAATGAGCTCAACATCTAATGTTGACTCATTTGGGCATGGCCATGCACTTAGTGGTCTCACTCTATCAAGAATAGCGATGTCGCTCCCGTCATATGGGAGGGATAGATCCCATCTACATCACTCACATCCCTCTGCATAATTCGTTATATACCCAGTAATCGCCTTTATAGTCCACCCAGTTACGGGTGACGTTTGACGAAACCAAAGTACATAACTCCTTATGTAGGGATCCATGGTGACTTCAGGTCTAAGGACTAATAGTCATACTAATAGCCACATGAGAAAGTATATGACACTTATATAACGATCCATGATACTTTCTCATGGCGGGTCATTCAGTATACATTCTCCAATGTATACCCATGTGTCAGCTTGATATCTCTATATCCATGACTTGTGAGATCAAGTCATCGAACTGACCTACATGCTAGTCTTATTGCATTAACATTGTCCCTGAATGTTAATACTCGACTAGGAATGATTTAGAGTAGTGTTCCCTATATTATCTCACTATCGATTCAACTAATCGATTGATATAGGTATGAACCTTCTACTCAAGGACGCTATTATACTTAGTCTATTTGGCACTAATACAAATAAGTATAATAACCAAACAAATGTCTTTATTAATATACAAGAATATGATATACATGAGTCCATACAATCATCAAATGATTGGCTCTAAGGCTCTAACTAACAAAACTGTTACTTTTGAGCAACATTTCGGGGTTATCCTTTGACGCCGATTGAAGTCTCGGGTTTAATGTCACCACTCGACCATTGCTGAAAATCGAGGATTTAGGGTCACCGCTCGACCGTTGCTAAAAATCGAGAATTTAAGATCACCGCTCGACCGTTAAATGGTGTAGACATGGGTTTAAGGTCGTCGCTCAATCGTTGAATGACGTAGACATAGGTTTAAGGTCGTCGCTCGACCGTTGATGAAAATCGGGATTTGACGTCGTCGCTTGACGGTTGACAAAGACCAGAGTTTAACGTCGTCGCTCGACGGTTGACGAAGATTAGGATTTAACGTCGTCGTTCGATGGTTGATGAAGACCATGGTTTAACATCGCTGCTCGAGGTTAACGAGGATCAGGGTTTAACGTCACCGCTCGATGGTTGATGAAGACCAAAATTTAACGTCGTCGCTCGACCGTTGACGAAGATCAAGGTTTAACGTCGTCGCTCAATGGTTGACGAAGATAGGGGTTTAACGTCGTCACTCGATGGTTGTAATGTGTAGAAAAGAGTTTATAATCGTAGCTCGACTTTTAACTTGGCCGATCAGCTCAAGAGTTTGAGATACTTGTGCTTTTATTAATATCTATCCTGCATCACAAAGACACACATACAGATTACATCAATGTTCACTCGCGCACCTCTCATCTGTCCCTGTAGGGTTGGAGATGGTTCGGGCTCCACGGTCGCTTAAGCTATCTTCCGTCTTTGTCCTCCAGGTAATAGGCCCCCGAGCGGATTTTCTGTACGACATTGTAAGGTCCCACCCAAGGTGCCTCGAGTTTGTTGACGTCACCGACCGGCTTGATTCTCTTCCAGACCAGATCGCCGACTTGGAAGAATCTCAAGATCACCCTTCGGTTGTAGCTCTTCTTTATACGCTGCCAGTATATCATCAGCCGAATGGGAGCCTTGTCCCATGCCTCGTCCATCAAATCGAGCTTCATGCGCCTCCGCTTGGTGTTCCTCTCATCGTAGAGAAGAAACCGGTTAGATTCTACTTCGACCTCCACGGGGACCACCGCTTCCCCATCATACACCAGATGGAATGGTGTTACGCCAATTGTCTCCTTTGGAGTCTTACGGAGCGCCCACAAAACATTGGGAAGCTCGTCAATCCAGCTGCCTCTCGTGTGGTCGAGCTAGGCTCGTAGGCCTCTGAGGATCTTCCGATTGGTGACTTCCGCTTGGCCTCTGCTTTGGGGGGTAGGCCACAAAGGTGAAGGTATGCTGAATGCCATAGCTTTCGCACCATTTTCTAAAACTTCGACTAGCGAACTGCCTCCCGTTGTCCGAGACGAGTCGGCGGGGGATGCCAAACCAATACAGGATATTCTGCTAGATGAATTTGATTACCATTTGTTCACTTATTTTAGCCAGCAGTTTAGCCTCTACCCATTTCGAGAAGTAATCCACCGTGACAAGCTGGAGCCTTCGCTGAACGGTCGCTATGGGGAATGACCCAACGATGTCCATGCCCAATTGGTCGAACGTGCAAGACACTGTGAACGCCTTCATCTCCTCGATTGGCCGGTGAGAGATGTTATGATAATTTTGGCAAGACAGACAGGTGGCTACTGTCCGAGCGACATCCTCTTGGAGAGCAGGCTAAAAATATCTGGCCAGGAGAATCTTTCGAGCCAACGAACGACCGCCCAGATGGCTTCCACAGGAACCTTGGTGCACTTCCTGAAGGATGTACTCTACGTCCTCCAATCCAACGTATTTGAGCAGGGGCCTTGAGAAGACTCTCTTATATAGCTTATCCCCGACCCAGGTGAACCGTCCGACCCTCTTTTTTAATAAGCGGACCTCTTCTTGATCTGAAGGTGTGGCGCTCGATCGGAGGAATTCCATCAATGTTGTCCTCTAGTCACTCGAGAAGTTTATCCCTTCCATCCTGTCGATATGCGCCACTAATGAGACTTGCTCGATCGACTGCTCTATCACGATCGGCGACAGTGAACTCGCTAACTTTGCCAACTCATCTGCCGTTTGATTTTCCAATCGAGGAATCTTCTGTATAATGACCTCCTGGAAGTTTACTCTTAGCTTCTCAAAGGCTTCTACATACAACTTGAGTCGGGAGTTTCTTATCTCTAACGTTCCCGATAGCTGCTGAACGACCAACTAAGAATCTGAATGAATGAGGACTTTTGTGGCCCCAACGTGCTGCGCGGCCTGCAGACTGACAATCAAGGCTTTATATTCGGTTTCGTTATTGGTGGCCCGATAATCAAGCCGCAAGGAGAGTTGCATCCAAGCTTCTCGTGGAGAAATTAAAAGGATACCCATCACGCTGCCTTGTCGGGTGGACGAACTGTTGACATATATTCTCCAAGCTGCTTCCGGCTCGGTGCTCTAGACCTCTGTGATGAAATTTGCCAAGGCCTGAGCATTGATCACTTTTTGGAGCTGATATTGAATATAGAACTCACTTAGTTCAGTTATCCATTTGATTAGCTGTTCAGATACCTCTAGGTTAAGGAGGACTCTTCCCAGGGCGTTGTTTGTCATCATGACGATCGGATGCGCGAGGAAATACAGGCGGAGTCTCCAAGTAGCAAGCACCAAAGCGTCAGCTAACTTTTCAAGACCAGTGTAGCGGGACTCTGCATCTTTCAATATATGGCTTAGAAAATACACGAGATGTTGTTCGTGGCTGTTCTGCTTTACTAATGCCAAGCCAACTGCATATTCGGTGGTCGATAAATAGATCCAGAGTGGCTCTCCAGCACTCGTCTTAGCTAATATAGGCAAGAGGTTAAAGTACTCCTTGATCTCTTCTAACGTCTGGTCGTACTCTTTGTCCCACTGGAATTTTGTCGCTCGGCGCAGCACTTTGAAGAATGGCAAGCTCCTGCCAGGCTCCTGTTTGTGGTTGTTCTGCTTTACTAACGCCGAGCCAACTGCATATTCGGTGGTCGACAAATAGATGCAGAGTGGCTCTTCAGTGCTCGGCTTAGCTAATACAAGCAAGGAGTTAAGATACTCCTTGAGCTCTTCTAATACCCAATCATACTCTTTGTCCCACTGGAATTTTGTCGCTCGGCGCAACACTTTTAAGAACGACAGGCTCCTGTCAGATGACTTGGATATGAACCTAGACAACGCGGTAATCCATCAGGTCAGCCGTTGGGCCTCCTTTAAACTGCATGGCGGTGGCGTGTCTTGTAGGGCCTTGACCTTGCTCAGATTCGTTTCAATCCCCCGCTCGGTGATGATGTATCCCAAAAATCGACTGCTCTTTGGGTCGAACAGGCACATGCTCGGGTTCAGCTTTATTCCATAAGCCCTCAGAGTTTGGCAGGTCTCCTCAATGTTTGCGCAAAGATCAATAGCTCGGAGGGATTTTATTAATATGTCATCGACATATGCATCCATGTTGCAGCCGATCTACCATCGAAACACCTTATTCATGAGCCTCTGGTAGGTGGCGCTCGCGTTCTTGAGTCTGAACGGCATGATGCTGTAGCAGTATGTTCCGTCGGCCATGATAAAGTTGACCTTGTCTTGATCCTCTCGGGCGAGTGGCACTTGGTAGTAGCCCTGATATGCGTCAAACATGCAGATCAGCTTGCAGTCTGTCATAGAGTCCACCATTTGGTCTATCCGAGGTAGCGGATAGAAATTCTTTGGGCATGCCTTATTCAAGTCACGGAAGTCGATGCAGACCCGTCATTTATTGCCCGGTTTGGAGACCAGCACGACGTTAGCGAGCCAACTCGGGAATTGCACTTCCCGTATGTCGCTGGCCTCCAACAGTTTCTCTATCTCCACCTGGATAATCAAGTTTTGCTCCGCGTTGAAGTCCCTTTTCTTTTGCTTTACCGGCCGAGCATCCGGTCAAACATTAAGCTCACGCTGAGCCACACTCGGCGAGATGCCGGGAAGCTTGTGTGTCGACCAAGTGAACACATCATATTTTTTTCTAAGGTAGGCGACCAGCTCTGCCTTCTTTGCGCTTTCCATATTGGTGGCTACGAAGGTGGTTGCCTCCGACCGGTTGGGGTGGATCTGAACTTCCTCCTTTTCTTTGTAAACCAACGTGGGAGGCTTCTCCGCGATAGCGTTCACCTCCAAGGGCAAATTTTTCCGAGCGGCCCTTGCTTCTGATTTGACCATCTCGACGTAGCATCGCCGAGTGGCCAACTGGCCACCTTTGACTTCACCCACCTTGTCGTCCACCGAAAATTTTATCTTCTGGCAATAGGTGAACACCACTGCTAGGAACTGGTTGAGTGCCGGTCAACCCAATATAATATTGTAGGCTGATGGTGCGTCAACCACAATAAAGTTGGTGGTCCTTGTCCTTTTCAGCAACTCCTCCAAGAAAGAGACGACCAACCTTACTTGGCCGAGTGGTAACACTTCGTTGCCTGTGAAGCCGTAGAATGGGGTCGTCATGGGTAACAGCTCGCTCTAGTTCATTTGCAGTTGATCAAACACATTCTTGAATATGATGTTCACCGAGTTTCCTGTATCAACAAAGGTTTGATGAATAGTGTAATTAACGATTACCACTCGGATGATTAGCGTGTCATCGTGAGGGATCTCGACCCCCTCTAAGTCTCTCGAGTCGAAGATGATCTCAGGTCCTTCGGCTCGCTCCTTGCTTCAACCAATGGCATGGATTTCAAGTCACTGAGCGTGTGACTTCCTCGCTCGGTTGGAATCACCACCGGTCGTGCCCCCCGATCGTTCCTATCTCTCCCCGAGCGATGTTGCTCCTGTTCTCCTCTTCTTCAGCCAAATGCATGTTCCGTTCATCGGATACTCGGGTGGGACTTTGATTGTTTCTTTGTTGGGGCTGATGGTGGCGTGGCTCGACCGACCTTCTTTCTTCCCTTCAACTAGTTGATCGGCGCCTATGTCGCCGATCGAGAGATGTGGATCGGTGGTGGTATCCCTGTGGGGTTGGCTTGCTAGCTGCCAAATCATAGCAGCCCCGAGTGTTGTGTGTTGCCGATTGGTAGGAGCAAAATATCGACGTTCACACCTTGCCTTTTGCAACCTTTGGGCGAGCGGCTATCACATGCTGCATGACATGTGTCCTGGACTCGTGTGGCACGGCTCCTCCTGACCGAGGCCCCTTAGGGGGTTGATGATTGCTTGGGTGCCACTGTTCAGACGCTCCTGCGGGCTCGGCTGTCGTCTCCTTCTTCCTCACTACCTGGGTTTTTTCTACATTGATGTATTCGTTGGCCTTCTTTTGTAGGTGGTCGAAGTCTCTCGACGACTTCCGAATGAGCGACCCAAAGAACTCTCCTTCGGTGAGACCCTGGGTGAAGGCGTTCACTAACACGTTTGAGGAGATCGCCGGGATGTCCATCGCCACCTGATTGAAGCGTTGGATGTAGGCCCTCAGTGCCTCTCTGGGCCCTTGCTTGAGCGAGAACAAGTTCACGCTTGTCTTCTGGTGGTGGCGGCTGCTAGCGAAGTGGTGAAGGAATGCCTCCGGAAGTCCTTGGAGCTGTAGATTGACTCTTCCGGCAATCTTTTGAACCTGCATTGTGTCGATCCGGAGAGAATAATGAGGAAGACCCGACATGTAACTCCATCAGTATACTGATATATGAAGTGTGGCCGCATTGTCGAATTTGGCCAAGTAGTCGTCCAGGCGGTGGTTCCGTTGTACTCTCCGATCGCCAGCGGAGTGTAATGTTTTGGCAGAGGGTCGCTCAGAATCCCCTCTGAAAACTACCGATTGAACCGCTCGGGTGAATCATCCTCTCTAGGTGTCTCCCCTTTCCTTGATTCCCGAATGGGCACATCGTTTGAGGAAGACCCCCGGTTCTTGTCCGTTCGGCCCCTTTCCTTTGATGGGGTTCGGAACAGCGCTCGGTGGAAGGGGATAGGCGCATTGGGTGTGTCCCCATACGTACCGGCTGATTTCTTGCTATTACCCCAAGCATATACTCAGTCCGTTCAGTCATACTGCTCAACCGGGTGACCTACAACTGAGACCACAGGCTCCTGCGCTTGGCATTTGGCCATTGCCTGTTGGCGCTGGGCCAACACCTGTTGTTGTTATTGCTCCACTATCTTTGCCGCTCGGGATTGTATTAACATGTCGAGCTCCTCTTGTGTCAGCATCACCGTCACCGTTGTGAATCGTCCAGCGTCCTCCATCTTCCCGTTCGGATGCAGGTTGCGTTCCCACAAACAACACCAAAATAATCCTGTCCAAAATCATGAAGCTAGAAAGCTGGGAGGTGGCAACTTCACTGATCGAACATGGACTTCGCTCTGCTCTGCAAAACAAACGACGTCAGTGTCGGGCCAAGGAAGGGGTCCCCGACGTTGGTCCTCCGACGCTCAAGTCGGTTACCTGAATGTGGAGAAAAGTAGAGCAATAGTATAACTCAAGAATAACCCATACCTCCACCGGTGAAGGACCCCCTTTATATAGAGCTCTGGTGGGCAGCATACGTGCTTCTTGAGGCATGGGCACACCCTCCCAGGTGTCCCACGAAAAGGCCTTGTCAGGAAAGTACCTCTGACATCATACCGTAACAGGGCATGCATATCCTCGACACGACAGTAGAATTTTTGGCCATACGATCCGCCTGTCGACCATGCCTCGTGTCAGCACACTATCTCCCAAAAGGATGTCGAGAGATACTACAGTGGTCTTGTTGCTTGATCGAGCGGGGTGGCCGCTCGGCCGGGACTCCGCTCCGTCCATGGCCAGGTTCAGCTGCTTGGCTAAGCGGGGAAGCCACTCGGCCGGGACTCCACTTCGTCCCTGGCCAGGTCTCGTACGACGTCCTGCTGCTCTGTCCTGAGCGTCAACTGTTTTGCGCATCATCCCGAGTTGAATGGGGGTCGGCACGGACCCCTCTCCCATCGGTCGGGGCATGAAGGCCCGACCAGCCATTGTAATTGTCCTCTGTTCGGGCCTTTGACATTCGGACGTTAACTGTCTTGATTTTGACCGCCTTGACTTTGACCTCCACCCTGACAGTTGACCTTGTACCAGATAGGTTGTCCTCTATCGCCGCATTATTACCGTTATTATGCACTTTAAGATAAATTCAAACATAAAGAACATATGAATAAATAATTGTCTTTAAATTTAGAAGATATATTAATATTGTTTAAAGAATTGTAGGGAGAAAAATGTCATTAGACTAACCTTAGGTGTCTTCAAAGTCCATCCTAAAAATTATATAAATAGAGTTGAATCATAAAATTAGCTTAAAATTAATCGTTAAATGACTATAGGGTGGAAGAAACTTTTTCCATGAAGATATTGATTTCTGATCCATTGTAGTAAAGTTATCTCTCTCTAGCCAACTACACACCACCGCCCACTACTATTGGGTGGGAGATAAAGTAGGGAAGCCCAAGTGACAAGTGTCTGGATAGAGTCTAAAGAGGTGGTGAAACCCTTTGCTGAGTTTTGATCCCCTGACTATTATAGCCTTATCTTAAACACTTATCACTGAACCATGCCCCTGAGGGTGATAATATTGTTTAAAGAAAAAAAATATGGAACCACCACATTAGTGACCTCTACACAATATTGTTTAAAGAAAAAAAATGATTAACCAAATCAGGTAAACTGGGGCGATCGGTCCGATCCCATGGAAGAAGAAGATGTTGGAGATCGTACGACCGACTAGAAGGTGGGTTGAATAGTCGTGCACCCCAAATAATTGCTTCTTTCTATAATGTTAGTGCACAAGCAGAAATGCAAACAAAGCAAGTAGAAAGTTAAACTAAAGATAAGAATAAGATAGCAAACCACTACACGTTGTTTAACGTGGTTCGGATATTAGGGCTCCTACTTCACAGCTATCCGTAAGATGGGCGATCCCTATCCGTCGGTGGATTAGCTTTCGGCAAACTTCGGCTACTCAAGCAACTCCTTGTGGGTGGTGAAACCTCACCACAACATCAACCAAGAACACTTGGGCACAAGGAAACCTTGAGTACTTAGTGACTACTAATTAGCTTTAACTAAGTCTAATTTCATCACCTTAGTCAGTCATCCCAAGCTCCATCTTATAGAGCTTGGGAATAAACAACAAGGTTGTTTACCGCTACTAGTCGACTAGTCCTTGCACCAGTCGATTGGTGTCTGGCCAACGACTCTCTTAACGGCTCTTTACTAGTCGACTGGTGTCAACACTAGTTGACTGATCCCTATCGTTCGAGCACAAAACCTCTCTATGCTCACCTCCAGTCAACTGATCTTAGTACCAGTCGACTGATACAACCCTAAACTTAGGATTTCCCTTCCCGAGTACATTTCTCTCGCACTTGGACCCTCACGACTCACTTGATTCTTCTTTGTAGTCTTGACCTCTTGCCTTCAAGCCTACTACCTTTGGCTCTCATCCCTCGGATGCATTCAAGCCCACGGCTCGTCCCCAATGTCATCCTTCGCATATGCCTAGAAGTCACTTCCCTCGGTACTTGTCCTTGTTGCCTTGTGCACAATCCCTCGGATGCTCCATCCTTCACCGGACCCGAAGCCATCAAGCTGAGTCATATGTGTATCCTGCAAACGTGCACACTCACATACACATATCAAATACAAGGGTGAACCTAACTTAAACTCTTTGTCCAAACATCAAAACACATGGTCGTACGTACTATTAAGATTGCTCCAACAGAAAATATATATCAGGAAATGAGAGATGATAGTTTTATTTATTTAGTTCAACATTGCCTAGTGAGACTCGTTTAATATGTAGCAAAAAAGTGATTCGCTCATCCCAGCACCCCCGCCAACTCATCCCTAGGCCAACACGGAGAAGGTAAATCACGGATGACTACTCACCATTAGTGCAAGTGGCCAAGATATAGGGTAGGGCATGCTCGGACACGTTGAGTTTCAACCCTAAGACCTTATGTGGCAACCTCCCATGTCTTAACTACTGTATCGTCTCGAGGGGATAGACTCGTTGAATATGATTACATGCCAAGAGATTCATTACTTAGGAGATTTGAATCAAACCTAGGTTGATGTCTTTTCTCATTGTATATATTTTTCAAGTCCACTATGTTGATATCTACAATTCGCAGGGTGTTAGACACTATTAAGTTATTTTTGTATTTTATTGGGCATAAATTATTAAAAATTTAAAATAAATTTATACCATCTAGCTCAATAGTTACAATTTTAAAAAAAATAAAAAATTTAAATAATCAAATAAATTTAAATTAAGGGATAAATATCTAAACAAACTGAATTCAAGTTCCTTCAAAAAGAAACAAACTAAATAATTATTTTAATAATTTAATTCATTTTAAATTTAATTTGAATTGATTCGATTATTTCATCAAATAAATTTAGATACGGTAAACGACGATTCAACCCGACTCGTTTAAGATCCTATAAATTTGACCAACGACATTTAAAAAGTATAAATTAATTTTTAAGTAAAAAAAAAAAATAGACATTACAAATAAAAGACAGGGTGAAGTAACTGACGCTGCTATACTGATAATCTTGCTATGGAGTCCCATATACAACTACATTTATCTTCAACCTCTTATAGATATACAAACCGGTCGCAGCTTGTCAACTTCAAAGTGCCTTTCACGGTTGCCGCCGCCAGTGTGTCCATAGCCGTCCCTCTCCGCACGCCACTCACCGCCGACCTGTGGCTGGTGAGCTCGACTTTCTTCATCCTCACTGGAGCCGTCGTGCGGATCGATCTTGGAGCACCGCAACAACGAAGCGTTCCAGGGAGCGGCGGGTCAACAGACGGCTACAACCTTCTACTCCGCCTTCTCTACACTCGCTTTTGCACATAGTAACTTAGTAAGTGACTCGTATCGAGCAATTATGCTCAACTCGATGAGCAATATGTCAAGGATTGTGGTGATCATCTATGGCTGCTTCTGCGGTTCAAGTGCAATACATGATCCCAAATTTAAGTTTCCATGAGGAGATGGATCGTTTGATAAATTCTCAAACTGTTTATGTAATTATGTTCATAGTTATTGCCTGATACATACAACTTCAAGCACTCTGGTAATATAATAAAGCTCAATCGTGCTGTTCATGGAAAGAGGAAATTGTTCCTGGTCTAAAAGCACTAACAGCCAGGGAGCTAACTGCAAATTCAGCACACTATCAGGAAGCATTGCTGACTGTAACCACTACACGCAATCAGATGGAGAGATAAACAGAGGAGTTGGTGAAGATGTGCAAAAGAGACAACAGAAGAAATAAATACACACTGTACACAGCTTTTGTATCTTTCCCCTTTGATTCAGCATATAGCAGAAGAAAAACAGGAAGAAGAGTAATGGAGAAGCAACATACAGCCCTACTCTCCTACTGCTGCTTTCTTCCTCCTCTCCTCTCCTCTCCTCTCCTCTCTTGTCATGGGATAAGGCTTGGAGTTTAAGACACAAAGCAAGAGATAAAAAAAAAAAGAAGGGATAAAGAAAGATGAGAGGAGTAAAACTGAAGATGAAGAAGACGCAGAGAAGTTGGTGCATGTTTTTGGCTCACTTTAAGGTGTCTTAACCATTTCTTTACATGTGTAGCTTGTGATATTGGCTCAATGGGCTCAATCACTATATCTTCTTCAGTTTTTGTGCATAGTTCTTGTAGTTTGTCTCCTCCATCCTACATTGTTTGCCTGGTGATGGAGTAGAGAAGAAGGAGACGAGACAAGTTGTCATATTGTTACCTCCCTTTTGCTATGTGGAATTTTGCTAGCTAGTGCTTCAGTTTTGTCTCCGGTTCTTCTTTGCTTTGTTTGGCCATTAGTTCCTGCAACTAAGCAAGCATCATCATATTCCTGCTATCATTTTCTTGTACCTTAATTAGCAGAGCCAAATGGAAAAGAGATGTGCATGATAGATCACGTAGTGCTTTTAATACTCTGAAAATCATTGGAACCTCTTGCCATTGGGTCATAATGTGAGCAATTATTCGTCCACTCGGATGAGTCTAATAGTTAACGCATGAGGTATTGCCACCATGAGATCTGAGGTTTGAATTTCGACAAAGCCGAGGTAAATACCTCCTTTATGTGCTAGTCACTATTCCAAAGGCTAGTAGCTGCCATGATTTACCTCTTTCGTGTTGGTCCTGGGACGGATTGGCGGAGGCGTTGGGGGCGAGCGTATTCGCCTTTTGCCACCATAATATGAGCAATTATTCACTATTCCAAAGACTAGTAGCCGCCCGTGATTTACCTCCTCTGTGTTGGCCCTGGGACGAGTTGGCGGGGGTGCTGGGGGCGAGTAGTCCAAGTACCAGTCGATTGGTACCTTACATTCACTCACACTCATCCTTTCCAGAGTCGCCCTTGAAGCCCTCTTTCTCGGCTTTCGTCCCTCAGATGCACCCGAGTCTACGGCTCCTCTCCGTGTCATCCTTCACGTTGCTTTGAAGTTCGCTTCTCTCGGCTCCACTCCATTGCTCTTCGTCTAGCGGTCCCTCGGATGTCTTCCACACCATCCTTCACCAACTCAAGAATCCGAGCCCTAAGATGAGCTTCCCAAACTTGGTCGCACCAACTTCCTCATGTATTTCACTAAATCCTGCATGACTCAAACACATATCAAATACATATGAAAGTCTAACTTAAACTGTTCGACACACACATTAAAATCATGATCGTACCGATCAAACCTAGGTCGATTACACCAACAATAATAACCCGACCCACTATATTAACTTGGTTTAAACCAAACCAATTTAGTTCAAAACAAAAACACTCTTGGTTTATTATTAAATAAATTAATTTTGATTCATAACTAAACCAAAAAGATTCGACCTTGCCTACCAGAAGAAATATCTTTCATATTTATTCCTCATCTAGTCCTACCAGACTTAGTTTCTTTTAATTTGAGAATCCAATTCTCAAATTTATTTTAAGTTTTTCAGATATACTTATAGTGCGTATGATCTAATAAGTTCTCAATTTATGTTAGTCGTTCATAACTAACCGTTAATTATGAATCGATTATGAGTGATACCTAGTAGTACATCATGATCCCCAATTAATCAAAAAATCATAGTTAATCCCAGAACTATTCTGAACCTTTTAGCAGCTACAATTATCAGTGTGTCTATTCCTTTCACTCATCTTATACTCACTTGGTTCAGGATATGATTAAGTGTTAGTCCCCACTAGATTGATTACGTCACACCTAGCCCAAGTAATTGTTCCTTATCCTATACATTCAAATTACTCAAACACATGTCCAAGAAGATTATCCTCTTGACGTGTCATATTTGGCCAAAGACTTACAAATAATAATCCTGACAAGAGATTATAGGGTATGTGTCTTTTTATAAAAGGAGTGGTAAATCATCAGTGGGCTACTCAAATACCTTCTAACATATTGACTTATATCTCCTAGGAGATGTTTACTAAAATGTCAAAGTATAAGTCTCCATGACTAAGATAACATAAATACATCAATTCTAAGAAAACTTGCAATCGAATTGCAATGAGATCTTTATCGACATATATAGAAACATATGAAGTCACATACTAGATCGCATCAAATGAACTAATTAATCTTAATCAACATCTATATGTTAACTCTTAACATCCCAATATTCCAGCTAGTGAGGACTTGTTGCTTGAATAAACTAAGGAGCATAAGTTAGATTTAATGATATTGATCAATCTCATCAATTCATCGATTAGGAAATATTTCAATACGTATATAATTACACATAAAAAAATATCCACTAATTATGATATAATCATAATTTTTCTCACATACTATACATTGTATTGCACATTTCATTAATTTAATTTAAGATCAATATCATATACATATAAATTACATACTCAAATAAAGAATTCTATTTATTCAATAAATAATAGACAATTGTATTAGGACACTTCTCAAATATAATATTAACTCAATTCACATAAACTATGACGTACAGTGAGAGACCTTTGGAATGAACGTAATATTACCTTTTAATGTGAGCAATTAAATTAAGATAAGGTTGCTACTTGTCTGATGCATCAAGCAGTTATGTGATAATTAATATTTTAAATTAAAATGGAGGGGGAAATTAAGAGATGAGAAACTCTATTATGTGATAATTAATGTACATTAAATTCCTCATCAGAGTTGCCATTCCAAAGAACGACGGCTCAGTTTCGGATGCAACCAAGTCTGTATCTAAAACTGTAGATTTCAGACTAATACCGTTACATATTTTTAGATAATCTATACTTTATTTCAAGCCCTTTTTCTCTTTCCAAATTCTCTTTCCCTAATTAAGATCAATGTCTATTCACCCTTGAGGAAGCTTTTGCACAACTTCTCCAAGAATTCCTTATCAGCTTCAGCTTCCTCCAAGCTTGCCTTCACATCATCAGCAAAGCAATTCTACCAAAAAGCAAATAAATTATCAACACGAACAATTCATAAACTGAGATAATGAATCAAGTATGGACTTTAGCTTACACAGATGGATTCATTGGCTAGGAGGCGATCGATGAGGCTATGCAGTATATCTTTATTGTATTCAGGATGACCTTGAATGCCCAATATGTGATCTCCTATGGAGAACATCTCGATTCTGGTCTTATCAGAGGAAGCAATCACTTCTGCTCTGATCGGAACTTGCCACACCTGCTTATAATTTTCATCTTAATTAATTCATTAGTATGAAAGGGATCTTGGTAGCACACACAAAGTTGATATATATATATATATATGCTTCACTTTAACACTCATATACCTCATCTTGGTGGCATTCGATGATCGAAACACATTTCGGAATGACTTCCAATCTCTCAGAGAACTTGAAATGTCTCGACTCATCCTGCATGATCACCTTCCTGATCCCAATGTCCCATCCTCCACAAGCCTTCCCCACTTGCCCACCAAGTGCCCTGCACAACACCTGCAAGAGGCAAAAGTAAACAACTAATTAAACAGCCATGAACTCAAGCATCATGCCAAACTCTAAGCACAAACCGATTCCTTAAGTTAATAATTACTTGATGGCCGAAGCAGATTCCCAGCACTCTCTTGTGCATGGCATCAAGTGTCTGGATGAGTGAGCACAGCCTCAGAATCCATAAGTCATTGCCATAGGCATCGTAGGGGCTCCCGCTGACGACGAACCCTTCGTACTTGTGCAGGTCTTCCATGGCCGGGAACTCTTCCTCCACCACCCTGAACAAGTCCCAGGTCTCTCCTTCGTCCTCGAAGGCTTCCAAGAATACATTGAAGTAGCCATTGTACTTCTTCTTGACGTAATCCGAGTCCTTGCAAGCCAAGAGCAATGCATACCTTTTCTCTTGCTCGATCTTCATTTTGGGTTGGGAGGTTGATTGAAGTGGAGAAAGACATGAGGTGTTATTATATAGAGTTGGTTGTCTTTGTCAAGTAGAACATCGAACAAGTTCGCAAACATCTTATTCATTTATTCTATATCACAAACCATTTTAGTAGGCAAAGTATATTAAAAACTCATTATATATAACACATCAAAAAAACATCCACATATACACCATGAGCTGATTGTTTATTCTTGATATTGAATATGCCAATGACTCAACCTATACTAAAGTTCATAACCTTGATTCCATTTCCTTCATCTTGCACGAGTTCCAAAAAGGAAAATCCAACTTAATTAGTTGTGGATATGCTCAGCATCCATCCTTCAACCAAGAAGAAGAATAAGGACTAGAAGTTGAGCTTATGTTATAAAGAATGGAGAATCTGACTAGAAAATTAGCTTCATGCGACCACATGTTGTTAACATCTAGAATCTTGCAACCTAGCCCTGCATGTCTACTTGGAAGACACAGAATAATGTGGAGTCACATTGAATCTAGCCAGATTTCGGGCTTTGAATCCAGCTTGAAAATGGTAATCGAGAGAATTTGTTTTCCTTTTTTAACCTGATTAGTTTATTTCTATCTTGTGCTAGAAGTAGGATTACACGCAGGATTTGGTATGGTAGTATATTGTTGAGTGGGCATCTGTGGCCAAGTGACATATGCAGCATTTATTCTTCCAAGAAATGTGAAAAGTTGCATGTTGCTTGGTTGATGGCAAGTGCTCCACAAATTTGGATTTTTTTTTCTTCCCGAATAGATTTGTGAATGTGATATATTAGATAGGAATGATGAAAAAAGTGATTATACTTTTAGCACTATATTTAATTAAAAGCATGTTGTACTAAATATGAAAAGTTTTAAATTTTCATTCAAGAACAAAAGAGGCATAATGATTTGTGCGATTCATGCCTATGTTTTCAGTACTATTTAGCTTGCATTAGTTTCATTATGAGCATATTTTGTATAGTTTATAACTTTTATATTCTTTTTATCTTTATAGTTTAGAAAACTATTCTTTGTGTATTTTATTGACAGGACATGAAATTTGGGCTCAATTTGAGACCAAAAGCCTTGGAAGCGTGCATTCCAGCATGATACACGATCTAGTCGTGTCCCTTGACTGTCGTGCATCAACTCGTAGAGCATAATGAGCAACAAAACGTCAACCGGAACTCTAGAATAGAACACGTGGTTTGACCATGTCCTCTGACAGGATCATGTTCTGCCCTAGCACTTGATGGGAAGATGTCTAGAGTGTCACATGACTGTGGCACGATGGCGAGGCCCCTGTTTTTTAGTAAAGTCATACCAGACTTGATAATCTCTTAAAGTTATAGAAGAGCCAAAGGAGCTTCTGTTTGAGAGATCGAGGATTTTCTTGTGACACGTAACCTTAGAAGAGAGTCGTCTTCCAAGGTTTCCCACAACAGGTAACCATAGGAGAGAGTCGTCTTCCAAGGAGTTTCAAGGATTTCGTTCACTAAGGAGGCAAGGAGATTTTTAGAAGACGATATTTGACATCTACAATTGAGCTTTTTTCACTCTTCTCTATTTCATTGAGTTGTAGTATACCTAATTTGATGTCTTCATATTATATCTCCATTTACATATAGTAATTTCCTTAATTTTAGGATTAGGGAATAATCTAACATTGATTTGATAATTATGTGTTGATACTTTTCTTTTTATCACATGCTATATTGATCCTTGATTTAGTTGTTAGCGTACTTAACGTGTTGATAGATCTTAACTGACATTAGTACAAATTTTAGGGTTAGGTGGAAGAATTGATAGGCAAACTCCGATCTCGAACCTATAATAACTAGACTCAAGAGGTTGTTCACGAAAGTAGTCCAAATCCTCCGGAGGATACCATTGGTCATCACAAAACTAAGGGGTTTATCCCAATTCAATGTTATGAAGTAATGGTAGCGGTCTAGAGGATTGCAGGGTTCTCATGATAAATGCCTCCAATAGAAAGCGATTACCCTACTACCGCAAAAGTAAGGATCGTGTTTGGAGAGATACACCGGTGTAAAGTCGAAAGCGAGCATCAGTTCAACATTGAGATAAAGGAGAGATCCACAACCACATTATCAAGGATAGCTCTTTTACAATAATTCTCGATTTCGGTTCATTTAGATAGCCTACTTTACAGTTGGACTAGTACTCTACTTCATGATCAAAGGATGATATTTTATACCTAGAAGAATTACACAAACATTAATATAGACTATAGAAACTGAAAAGGGAATTTCTCATTATTTAACATCAATGTTCAACATTCAACCAATGTAGGGAGGAATAATTTACAGATTGAAGACTTACAATTGCAGTAAAGATTTTAAAATGCAGTTAGTTCCTGTAAAATAATCTGAATCTTGGTGTTTTCAGCACACTGCACAACAGAAACCATGGGGATTTATTTGGGAGGTTGAGGATCTTCCAGCCACTTTGCACGGAAGCCTGTGCCTTTGCAATCGGGACAAGCAGTAGAACCCTGGAACAATACCAAATGACTTTGTGGATATAAAAGTGGAAATGAAAGGTTGTATTCGCAGACAAGAGTACCTTTCCCGCGCATATAATGCAGGTTGTATTTCTTGATGGCACTTCACAAAGCATTTGATTGCCGAGGATGAAGAAGCCGGTGCCAGCACACCACTTGCATTCGACATACCCGTCCGATTCACAAGTAGAGCATGCTATTGGTCTTGGTTGCTGCTTCAGGCAAGGGAACATATGAGAGATGCATCATTCAGCAGGCTTAACATGAGAGCAAATGTTGGACAACCAAAAAATCAAGATGCCACAAGGACAGATAGCAAAAGATATTAACAAAACCGATATTTCTGGAAAATTTTCTTGTTCCATGCTATAACTTAACTATCTTAAGCATAATCATTGGCTCACGTGTAGTTAAACTTTTAGTCCAGTCATCAACAATTGTCACCTAGGCCACATTATTTTAGTGGCTTGCCCTTTTCCAAAACTCGCAAAGGGTAAAAGAAAAACAAGACCCAGACAAGGAAAAGATGCATGGAACAAGATGATTAAAATCCACTGTTTTGTGTCGGAATTCATCAAAGATATAGCCCTAGCTGTCAGCTGTTAGCTTAAAATTTAGCTGGAACACAAGTACGAACCCATAGGACAATAATAATCTTTTCCATGAACAATCTGAAGTAGCCACAACAATCTTTCTAGCAACTTCATTCCCTTCAGTAACCCACAGCTAGCAGAATAGCAGTAATACAAGTTCCAGATAAAGCAACTAGGCCAATCATATATATCTTTGCTTAATCTATAAGCATAAAATAGGCAGAACAACTGGTCTAATTATCACAAACATTATGAAGTTACAGTTGAAGTGTTTTTCAGAGTTCTTGACTTTAATTTCCCATGAGTGATAACCAACTAAACCATATTATTTATCATAAGGTTCAATTTTCTATTACTCTGGAATAAAAAAATTTAAAAAATAAAACATCGTACACACACAATACTTTTTACAGAAGACATACGACAATATTTTAGAGTCCTATGAGATCCTTTTTAGGAGTGATCTAAATTTTCAGGATATGTGACAAATCTAAGTCAACATATTGCTCCATTCAACAATGGGAAACCATTACTTAATGAGACAATTAAAGAAGAAAAATAGAGAGAAAAAAGGATTTCATATGACTTTTGTTTACATAAAAAAGCATGGGATGGAGTCTCTAATGAGGTATTGTTACAGATAGTTCGCTAAAGAATGAAGTAGTAAGAGCAGTTAAAAAGGGGATAGAATCATAACTCTCAAGATAGTGGTAGTAAAAGAAACTATTAATGTAATTAACATATATGTACCTCAAGTAGGATTAGATGAAAACACTAAATCTAAATCTTGGGACGACCTAGATGAGCTATTACGAAACATTTCATCAAACAAAATGATTTTAATAAGAAGAGATCTAAATGTCCATATCGGAGTGAAAAATGAGTATGATAGGGTGTATGGGAGTTATGAATTTGGAACAAGAAATGAAGGAGGAAAAACTATATTGGATTTCGCTATAGCATATGACCTTATACTAGCAACTATTGAGGGAAAACTTTGAGAGATATATTTAAGATTGTACAGACATATATGTAGATAATAGATGCTCGGCGATGTGAAATTATGATAAATATGCATATCAAATGAGGAAGAGGAAGATTAAGACTTAGTTAGCAACAATAAAATAAGATAAAATTTATTTATAAATCGATGATCTAGTAGATGATAGAATTCAATGGTGTAGGATCCATATAACCAACCCCATCTATTGGATAAAGCTTGGTTATTGTTGTTGTTATGAGTCCTTAGATGGTTATTTTGGTGTGTTTAAGAAGAGAAAGGAGCATCTAGTAATTATATTTATGTAATGTGACTAAATGGCATGTATGATAATACTAGTGTTAAAGTTATTGGAGCATCATAAATGATTTTTTTGTTTGGTACATTTGCATCAATGTCGAACTCTAAGTCATCAATATTTGACAGATTTACATATCAAATTCAAAAATAAACCAAGAAAAAAAAGATAAAATAACAATGTGATATTATACGGGAGGAATTAAGTGTAGCTCCAATAAATGATAAAACAAAATAAAATTGATTAACACGGAAGGGAATGTTCAAAAAGACCAATATGATAGTTATACTGGTTGAATCAATTAAAGACAAAGCAGTAAGGGGTACAGGGAGATTATAAAAACTTTTGTTAAAGTAATTAAAAGTGATTTGAAAGATCCGAACACTATTGAGCAATATAGTTTTTCATACAGTTAAATCAAAGGAAAAAAAAAGAAAGGGACAAACACAGCTTACTGATCATGACCACTGGCAACCAACTATTAGATGTTCTAAGTACTAGCACTCGTTGCTATGTCCAAAGGTCAAATGAATATAGGAATTATCTGAGAGGTTGAATACAGAAAAACAACAAGGAGATCAACATTTTTTAGCAATCTTAATTGAATGGAAGACATATTTGAAATTAAGGTGAAACGGGTAAATTCTTTCTAACTGAATCTGCCAGAACAGGTAGACTGTGTATCCTTTGCCCAGGCAATTTGGGATTCGATATCTACAATGACACAAAGAATCCACGATTCATCAAAATTCTGATTTTTGACTGATAACGCAGGAATGAGATCCAATTGGGGTAACCAAAAAGGAACAACGACACATAAAACCATTTCCATCGATAATAAAGGGGCAAAAGTGTCGCCTTAACCAAAAAAAGGGACCCTAAACAACCCTAGCATCGCAAAAAGGCCATAACGTCATCTGCAAAAGATCACCTTGGAGATGATCCAGGCACGCTCCATTCTCTTGGAGAATCCGGAGGAGCTCTCGGAGGAATCGACCACGGACGCCCTCGCTTGAAGAATCGACACCTTTCGGGAACCTCCAGAAGGGGCGGCAGCGGAGATACCCTGCAAAAATAATCGCATAGGAGAAACTAGGGCCCTATCTAGCGCAGCCGGCATGGCGCAGGGGAGGGAGAAGCAGGCGGTCGCCGTCGTCGAGATTCAACCTCCGCCTCCGGCGGCCACTTCACCTGATGTCTTATACGATTCTGCTAGCCCTCGGCCTAATATAAATTGTGATCATGTTCATCTTTACGCTATAAGCGTTTGGCAATGGCAAGTGCCAACCGACCAAGTCGCTGGATCCACGATAGAGTTGGATGTTCCAACGGCATAGCGGAACAAAGACTAAGTGGAACAGTCGTGCAAGGCTTTTGTTCTGTTTTTTTATATATAAAAATCAATATATTTTATTTTAAAAAACTAATCGACATTGTATTATATAATTGCTACGACTGTATAATGTAAGTATGTAACTCTTTTGAATGAAAGAAAGACGTATATTTTACCATTCCAATAAAAAGGGATCCTCTTTTAATTCTTACCCAATTTTTTTTTTACAATAGTCGAGTTGAGATTTACCATAGTATATGTCTAAGAACATATCATTTCCAATCATTAACTAATTAAATATCAGTTATCATGAACGATCTGTTCCAATTTATAGAATTGTCGATCCCGGCAACTGTTCCAGACTATGAAAACTTCAACAGACAGAAACATACCCAAATGCTCATAATTGTGCCTCACTTAATTCAAAGATTCAAGCTGCACTTGGCTTCTTCCAGGTGGTTCCTGAGACTTCAGTAGATCAATGGAGCACTCTTCTTCTTCTCCATTGCCTTGCGACCCAAATCTGCCTGCAAAGGAGTTCCTTTCTTTTCTGCTTCGCTTCAATTCCATGTACTCCAAGAACAGCGCCACAGCTGCACCGACCAAAACCCACAGCATGAACGCCCAGGTCGCCGCATCCACTGCCTCGCAGTCGTATGCGTCGGCCACTTGCTTGAGCCCACTGAGGATTGCAACGATTCCGACAAGGATTGCAGATCTCCCGATCCAGAAATGGATGCTCGGCCACAGAATCGTCGCCCCTGAAGCAACCTCGCCGCCGGCGGCGGGTGGTTTCGGTCTTAGATAGGCGTTGATTGGCTGTGCGCAGGCCATCGACATTGCCGCGATGCCAATCGCGGAATGGGTGGAGCTGAGGACGAGCCCTCGGAGTTCGAAAGCGGCGGGGACGATGGCGATTAGGGCAAGGGCCAGTCCCGACGACTGTAGTCGGAGATGCCATTGTCGGCGAAGGTACCTTGCGGCTAATACTCCACACGGCAACAAGATGCCCCAGGAGATGAACATGAAGAATCCGTGGGCGGCGTACGCCAAGGGAACCCCTTTCACCTCTTCGACCGTGCCATGTGTCAGCAGAACCCTAACGGCCCTGTCGCTGGTAATGGCGTGCATGTTTCCCCAGCTTAGCCGCGTGTCCGACCACCGGGCACCCCGCGCCCACACGATCGGGAGAGGAAGATCCGGATCGATGTGGTTTTCGCACTCCGGCCAGCCGACGCAGGGGGACGAAAGGGGGCGACGGAACTCCAAGGAAAGGAGCCCCTTTTCGGACTGGAATCTCGCATCCGCGAGCTGCTTCTCGCTCGTCGGATGCAACCTCGAAACGTCCTTGCCGTCGATCCAGTATGTGCTCACCCTTCCGTTCCCGTCTGCGTCCGTCCACCCGACGTAGGCGTGGCTGTTCACCATACCGTCCCCGATCGCGATCGCGAGGTATCCGCTGGTAGAGGTCTTCTTGCTCCGAGCCGCGATGGAGATGGAATCGGGGTGCAGAGTCCAAAAGAAGGCGACTTGGTCGTCATCAAGAAGGACGGTGTGGTTGTAAGCCTGCGATAGGTCGGGTCGGCGGAGCTCCGAGGCGACGGAAACGGCCACAGCGACGGCGGCGAGGAGGAGGAGGAAGTGGAGGAAGGAGCCGCAGAATGAAGTGGCGTTCGCCATAGGAGAGCATCAATCGAGATCGAGGATCCCCTATAGCAGAAGCAGAAGGTTAGGGTTAGAGTTGGGGATCGGTGAAAGGGTTGGAACTGGGGGAGGTCGATGATGATGGAGGATAGGAGACCGCCCGTTGTCGCCATTGCTGTGGTTTAAAATTCTTTAAGGTTTTGTTTTTGTTTTATTCTTTGGCATTGGGAGTCTTTGTGACGAAGTGAAGATGGATACGATTAGTCGCAAGAGTGGGCCCGGAAAATAAATCCTATCATCGTTAAGACAGGCACAGGGAACGGACCCGAAAGTCCGCGGCCTCTTGAACCCCTTTAAATGGAACAAAAGTGCGGCCACACCCTAGACCTGACCCGGGCCGGGTCTGGCCCGGGCCAATAATCAGGTCTGGCCCAGGCTAGTAACTGGGTCAACCGGTCAATTGCTTGTTGACCCAGTTTACCGGGCCGAATTGGAACTGACTCAATATGTTTCATAGGTCAAAAATCAATGAACCATCGGTTAATCGTCGATTTGGCCTGTAAGTTTACACAAGGTTTTTTTTTTTTTTTTTTTTTTTTTTGCCCGTTGGAGGCTCCTAGCCGTTGGGATTATGGGTTAATCGGTGGTTCCTAGCCGTTGAGGGTAGAGGTAAGTATTTGATTAATTCGATATATAAATTAATTAAATTAATTGAAAACTTATTTAACATTAGTTAATCGAAATGAATCAAAATTTTACTAAAATCGAATTAACTGAATTAAATTAAAAATCGGTTATTTCAGTTAACACTGAATTTATTAAAAAATAATAATAAAAAGAATTTATATAAAATTAATATCAAATTAACAAAATTAATAGAATTAACTGAATATTTACCCCTAGTTTAGGGAGAGGTAGGTTTTTTTGGGTATTTTTTTCAATGGTTAAGATTATTTTATCTTTTTTTTATCAATGATTATGATTTAGTGTTCGTTACTATCCAAACTCTATAAATCGAGAGTTCATTTCATCATTTTCACAGATATCTTTTCTACTCTTAATCTCAATTTCGTATTCTCTGTATGTTTTCATTTTCATTTATACGCACTTTCGTTTCCAATTTAAATTACAATGGAAGAAGACCATGGAGGCGCATCATCTCAAGTTTGGAAGGGAAAGAAAATAGTCAATCTACAAGAGCACCCCAACATTCAATCACTGATAATGAGATTGAACACCTTTCGAATTTGACACATGAAACACAAGGAGGTACCGATGTAATTACTTCTAAGATTCAGGAAATTTCTCCTCTAAAGTTTTATATTTTCACTAAACATTTTGAGAAGTCACTCTTCCGTCGGGAGAATTGTGTGCAAAATGTAAACATTACAATGCTTTCTACAAATTCCAAGCCAACGACGGCTATAAGTCATTGAAATGACATGTAGAAACTAAGTACCCGACTGAATATGGACTCAACTATTTTCAAGCACAATTATCTAAATTTTTTTCAACTACTGGTAGTACTGATTTCAATTTATTTTTATATTTAGATAATAAATTAAGAGAATCATTAGCTAAATTTATTTTCGTAGAATATCTTTCTTTTAGTTTTGGATCTAAATGCACATTTGAAGATTTTTGTAAATAATCTCTTAATTCATGTGCTAAACGTATTCCTAGAACTACATCTATTTGTACAATTAAAAAATTAGTAAAATAGGAAAAAAAGAATTTAATTGATGAATTTAATAAATTAAATAATAAAGTTTCTTTATGTTTCAATATTTGGAGTCAGGCCCGGCTCAATGCATTGGTCATTAAGGCTTATGCCTAGGGCTCCAATATTATTGAGTCCATTGATTAAATAATTAAGTAAAGACATTAAAAAAAATTAAATTGAGTCATTAATATTAATTAATGATAGCATACACATTAATAAATATCATGCTAACCCATTAATGATATCTTATTAATTAAGTCATTATTCCTATTTACACATTACAAGTATCCTTATTTCTTCGTAATTACAATTAGTTAAGATTTTATTTTATTAATCTTATTTCCTCATAATTGCATTAGTCAAGATTTTATTCTATTTAATTATATATCTTATAAAACTAATAAACTATTTCCTTCTCAATATCTTTAAAAATACCTAATTGTTCTTTCACCAATGCTTCGTGTCTATTTCTTTTCTCCTCATTAATTTTGTATGTTTATATATTCTTTCGCCAGTGTCTTTTTTTTTCTCATCAATAATTTTGTACATGTATGCTCTATCGCTGATGATACTCTCCAAGAACTCTCTTATCCTCCCTCGCTGATAATATTTTTTTTCTCATTTTTTTTTCTTCCTCGATAATAACATGAATCATAGATTTTTCTTATCCATAAATGTAAAGTAAAATACTTCATAAAAAAAATTCAAAATTAAAATTAATAAAGTTTTCTAAAAAAAGATTAAATAATTTAATAGTGTTAAAAAAAATTATCTAAATATTAGCATAAAAACTAAATTTTATATAAAAATAATATTTTTTAAAAAAATAAATAAATCATTTTTTTTAAACCGGCCATTCTCAATCCCAAATTCAAATGAAAAAAACTTGAGAAACAAATTTAAAAATATATTAAAGGATTCTTTTAATTTATTTTTGCCTAGGGCCTCGGGGAATCTTGAGACGACCCTGTTTGGAGTGATCATTGGCAAACACATTCGTATATGGGTGTGACTTGCCATTAGATCAATAACTATTAGAACCTCCAAAAAAGATTGTTAGCTTATAGAGTTTTTGATGAATCACATAATACTTATAATACCGCACAATTATTATATTTAATTTTAGAAGAATATGGATTAACTTATAAAATATTTTCAATATCATTATATAATGCTAGTTCCAATACTATTTGTATAGATGATCTAAAATTTGTTTGTCAATCTATTATTAGTAGTTTATTTTTTTCATATTCGATGTGTATGCCATATTTTAAATTTATGTGTTCAAGATGGATTAAAAATTTTAGAAAATTATATTAAACCAATTAGAATTGTAATTTATTATTTATGGTCACATTCATCTATAATAAAACAATAAGCTAGGTTTTGTAAAACTAATGGAATGAGAAAAAATTTCCACGTGATGTACCAACACGTTGGAATTCAACATACCAATTATTACAAAATTTATTTCAATATAAAGAATTATTAGGTTCATTTTTTCACAAAATATTAACACTTATATATATTAATTTTCATAATAATGAAATATTTTCGGTGTTTATTATCCCACTTAACAATTAGTTTAAGAAAATTTTTCTAATATAGTATTAGTTTTAAATGAATATATTAATAATGAATCTTTATCTTCTTGCATAGTAGCTATGAAAACTAAATTAAAAAATTATTTTTATTTTATTTCTAAAATTTATTAAATTATATTTATTTTAGATCCTAGATTTAAATTAGAAGTTTTACTAGTAATGTTAACTTTATATTATGACGCTTTAATTCTAATTAAAGATTCTTTTTCTCCTGATCTAGTTAATATTATATATAATGTTAGAATTTATTTATATGATATTTATAATCAATATTATACAAAATATGGAGCACAAACTAATATTTATGAAATACAACAAACTACTAGTAGTAATTTAAAACTTAAAAAACACAACTTTTATTAAAAAAAAACGGGCGAAACATCCACGAGGATCCTCAAGTTCCACGCATAAACTTGAGAATTATTTTACAACTTTTTTTGATTTTAATGAAGTAGATAGTGAAAATTTTAATATCTTAAAGTGGTGATCATAGAAGGCTTAAAGCTTTCTCGCCCTCTCCGTGATCGCCAAAAAAAATTTAGCTTATCTAGTGTCAGTTGTTACTGTGGAGCAGACATTCAGTGTCAGCTACAACATATTAGATGAATGACAATTAATTTTATCTCCCGACTCATTAGAAGCCCAAGTATTACTCGACGATTGGACTAGAGCCGAGAAAAAAATCCAAGGAATGCAACTTTCAGATGACGAAGTTGAAAATTTTGATACCGAAGGAACAAATGCAACATGAACGGGAAATGGAAGTGAGTGACAACGTCTCTTTCAAATGTAAGGGATAAAAATATAAAAGAACTATGTGGGCTTTGATTCCTCTATACCCTAAGGGAATACGTACACAACTTAAATGAGTGCAAACCCTTTTTTTAAAATCAATTTAAAATTTAAAATTTTTTAATATAATAATCTTGAACCGTGACGGACCGTGAACTGGTAGTTTCGAACTGTGAATCATAACCGTCTTCGAAGTTTAAGATTAACGGTTAACCTGCCAGGAATCGTTGAATCAGCGGTTCGGAACTGACAATTTCTGAACTGTCGAACTGTCGGTTCTGAACCGTTGAACTGTCAATTCTGAACCATGGTCAACCACACCCTCTCTAAAAATGGACAAATCTTGAACACATTTATCCTATGTAACCGTCGAACTATCAGTTTTGAACTGTGGTCATGTCTACCACACCCTCTCTGAAAATGGACAAATCTCAAACACATTTATCCTATGCAACAGTCCTGTGTACGGAGGAGATCAAACATTATAGAATCTAATAAAGTACTAGATGGGTGGGATAAATAGTACTTGTTTCGATTTTTCACTTTTTCGAAGAAACTCGAGAGAAGAACAATGTTAACATACCTTTTTTTTACTTGGTTCACAGTCTGGTGACTACTAGTTCAGGACCTGCACTTGTTGAGTGTGTTGGACAATTCACTAGAAGCTAGAAGGTTTACAAAAAGGAATCTGAATATAAAGTACAAGTAAATGAAAATCGATACCAATATAAATGTGTAGTAGCTTGAACGTTCGTTGTCAGAGTAGTGTTTTAGTGAGATAGAGTAGTTTTTGGAGTAGCACGCAAGTATGGAAGTTATAGCAAATAATGTGTTTTGGGTTTTGGTTGAACCTTTCTTTTATAGTATTTTTAGGCGCCTTAATTCCTTCCAGACGCCTCAATCAAGGTTGATGTGACATGACCTCAGTGAATCTCTATCCTTCAAAACTTATCCTAACCCAGGCGCCTGAATCCCTTCTAGCCACCTAGAAACTAAGGTGCTTCGGGCAATCAGAAATTGCCACCTCATCCTATCGTTAGACTGGGTTTAGGGGGCTTGGATCCCTTTAAGGTGCCTAGATTAGTTGATTCCAAAATTTAACTCCTGCATCACAGATTTAGCACATAATAATAATAATAATAATAATAATAATAATAATAATAATAATAATAATAAAGTGAAAAGTAGTCCGTCCAATTTGGACTATCTGATTTTGACTTTTAGATTTCTAGTAAAATCCTAGGTCGGACCGACACTTACTGTTCTATCTCGAGAAATGGGTCATCACCCACTCCTCTTAAGAGAGTTTACATGTTTGCTAAACATATAGTCTTACAGATATATTTGGATTTTTACTCAGCATCTGATCTTGAATTTTCAGACTTCCCGTTAGATGTCTGGTCCTCGACTCATCTAGATGTATGCCTGGTGTCATCGACCCCTAGGGTTTCCAACCTAATGTTCTCGACCCCCGGGACTTCTATCTGACGTCCTCGATCTGCCAAGTTTTCTTCCCAGTTCACTCAACTAGGACTTCTTTGCCTAGCCTCAATTAGGACTTTACTACACACTTATATAAGCTAATTAAAAACAATAAGTTTTAACTTTGAATCTTTACCAACATCAAAACCAGGTTCGATTAACTGGTAGTCCAGCACCAACACCATCGAGGCGTTTTTTGCATCCGCTGAAAATTGACCCCAAGATGTCTTAGGGTGTGTTTGGTTCAGGGATATCGTAGATAACCAAGGTTATCCACCTACAATAATCAGCATAATCATGTTTGGTACGAGGTTTTTTTGGATTATAAAGTTTTTCTTGATTCTGAAACATCAGCAAACATCATCAATCTTGGTATCGAACCCAGAATCAGAAAACCATGGGTCAACCAAGGTTTTTCTCAATTTTGAGGTTAAGCAATTTTTTTTTTTTTGAATTTACCCTCGGAAGGATCGGAGTCGTCGAGTGAGCTGGGTAGTATCGGATCGGCAATAGGACGGTGTGGAGGTGGCAACAAGCAGATCACCACAAAGCTTCATGTGGTGTGCGGAGGAGAGGTGGCTGGAGGTGGCAGCGGCAGGTGGCAGCGGTAGTGGGCGGCTGGCGGTGCCGGATCGATAATGGGGTGGTGTAGAGGTGGCAGCAGGGCAACATTCCTTCACGCATGTAGATCTCTGTGAAGCTTCCTGTGGCAGCCGAAGGTGGCAGCAACAGCAGTGGGCGACGAACATGGCAACAATGGGCTACGATGGGCAACAGCGACGGGCGGGCTGCGAGCAGCAGCGGCAGTGGCCAGTAGCGGCAATGGGCAGCAGCGACAATGCAGTGACCAGAGGTGGTAGTAGCAGGCGATGGTGGGCAGTGAGCGGCAAGCTGTGGTAGGTGGTGGGCGGCAAGTGGGCAGCGACAACTGAGGAAGATGAGGATGGTTTTTTTGTTTTTTTTTAACTTAGGTATTTAATTAAATTTTTAATTAATTAAGTCAATCTCCTAGCTATAGTTTGAATAAATTAAATTGATATAACCTAAAATCCAGTAAAATTATCTAAAATATTCTAAAGTAATAAAAATAATCTAATTTTATTTGTTTATATATATACATATCACTCTTAATAATAATATTATCATTATTAAACCAATGATAATATAATAAAATATCACACGAGGTTATGTACTAAAATCTCCAAACAAACTAGGTTTATTACATTACTTAAATTGAACCAAATATTCTCTTGTTATGTTTCATTCTTATAACCTTGGTTATGCGATTACCTAGTGATATGATGTGTTGTGAGTGACCCCAAAGATAAGGTGGGGTCGAGAGTCAGGTTGATGTGGAGGTCAAAGTCAATGTAAGGTGGTAGTCAAAGTTAAGGCGTACATATCCGGATGAACTACCTCTTAGAAGTAGATCTCCAAACATAAACTTGGGCAGCCCTAGAACCGACCGAGTATGCGGGGCCTAGCTCACATATCGCCGCTCCTTTGGCATCTCTTTCACTACTCTCTCGACACTATTATTGTTGCTCAGCCGATCTCGCCGCAGCTACTAGGTCAAGGTTATGCATCAAGCCCAACGGTCTAACTTTGTGGTCGGGAGTGATTCAACCTTTGCGATAGACTGTCTGGTCAGTTGTACCCACACCTCCTTCGACTAGATTTGAAGGGAAGACTTGTGATATAGTGTGTTGTGAGTGACTCAAAAGGTAAGGTGGGGTCGAGAGTCAAGCTGATGTAGCAGTTAAAGTCAATGTAAAGTGGTAGTCAAAGTCGCGATGTACGTATCCGGATGAACTACCTTTTAGAAATAGATCTCCCAACATAAATTCGGACGGTCCCAGAGCCGGCTGGGCATACGGGGCTCAGCTCTCCACTTCTCTTATGCAAGTTTCTCAACATACAACAGTCTGGCCCTAGAGCCAGCCAGACATACGGGGCTTAGCCACCCACTTCTCCTGTGCAAGTCTCTTAGCATACAACCAGTTGGACCCTAGAGCTAGACGGACATAGAGGGCTTAACCCCACTTCTCTTGTGCAAGTCTCTTAGCGTACATTTGCCCGAACCCAGAGTCAGTCGGACCTTCAGACTCAGTTCCCCATCTCTTTGGCGCACGACTCCTAGTCTACATCCGCCCCCGCCACATAGTATGTTGGACCTACGAGACTTAGCTCCCTGCTCTTCATACAGGCATGGTTCTCAACTTAAACCCGGTTGACTCTAGGTCGATTGAACTCCTATAAGAGACAACATTGTTAAAGAATTGCAACAATCTATCAAAGAATATTCTATTAGTGACATATATACACAATGGAGCATTCTTTGGCCTATAAGAAGGTTGTTGTACATCCTCCACTATCTGACATATTCTGACATCTGACATTCTTTGTCATCTCATTAATACGAATCACTACAAAAAATAAAGGATTTCGGGACAAAATTGGGGACGAATTTTTTAAAAAAATTCGTTGCAAAAATTTTTGCGACAAAATTTGGGACGAAAATTTTTTCGTCCCAAAATGGTTGATGCCACATTTTGGAACGAATTATGGATTGTTGCAAATTTGGAGACAAATTTGGGGACGAATTTGGCGACGAAAAAAGTTTTTGTCCCCAAATTCGTTGCAAAAAAGTATAGAAATTTGCAACGAAAACTGTTTTTGTTGCAAAC
Organism: Zingiber officinale; assembly: GCF_018446385.1. Taxonomy (NCBI): domain Eukaryota; kingdom Viridiplantae; phylum Streptophyta; class Magnoliopsida; order Zingiberales; family Zingiberaceae; genus Zingiber; species Zingiber officinale. The sequence continues at coordinate 107,605,019 of NC_055997.1, forward strand.
TTAGGAACAAATTTAGGGACGAATTTACATAAATAGTTTGTCCCTAATATTGCAACGAATTTGGGGACAAATTCGGTGACAAAATTATTTTTGTTGCCATCTTTGTTCCTAATTTTGCAACGAATAATAAATTTGTTGCAAAACTGGCAACGAATTTGGCAACAAAAACTTGCCAAATTCTTTGCACATAAGATAAATTTTCGTCCCAGAATTCGTCCCAAATTCTGGGACGAAATTTGGGACGAAATTTGTAGATTCGTCCCAAAATTCGTCCCAGAATCTGGGACGAATTTTGGGACCAATCCATAATTCGTCCCAGATTCTGGGACGAATTTTGGGACGAATTTTGTGGATTCGTCCCAAAATCTGGGACGAATTCTGGGACGAAAATAATTTTGTCCCAAATTACGATAGAATTGGGACAAATAATTTTCATTGCCAAATTCGTCCCTATTTCAAATAATTTTTTTCAGCTTCAATTTCTTTCTACAATACAATCCAAATACATACAAACCAAATTCAAATAACAAATAATATGCATTCAACACATCCTAATTTAACATTCAACACATCCAAATTTAGCATTCAACACATCGATCAACTCATAATTCAAGAAGTATAAAGTTTTCAACAAAGTTTACAATATCCATCTTGTTCTAGCTACTAGAAAATATGATACAAAGTTCAACAACCTAATGTTTTATAAGTTCATCATCCATCCAACAACACTAAGAATACATATAGTCATCTTCATGTGCCACAAAATCTTTGATTCCCATCAAATCTCCTTTGCCTACATAACAACAAACAAATAAACTAGATCATGTCTAACAAGAAAGATTGTAAATATTATACGATATGGCCATGTAAAAAGAATAATTGGAAACAAAACATAAATGTGAAATTCCTTAAACATTCTAATAAAAACTCTAATTCTAATAAAAGTCATATTTACCAACGATATAATCATCCATGTCATAACAACGGTAAATAAAATTATAAGAATTATTTTGAAGCTAAGTACATGTATCGTAACTACGATACAACCTAATATAATTGACACATCATATAGAGAGAAAGAGAGAGAGATATTGTGAAGTATGGTATTACCCAATCCGTTATATTGTGAATCTTGCTCATTGATGATGCACAGGTTCGGCTAATTGCTGCTCAAGCCTTAATCACTATTGCAATTAGATCTGGAGAGCCTTATCGACTACAAATATATGAATTCTTGCATGCTTTATCTCTAGGTGGTGTTCAATCTCAGTTTTCACAATCACAACTTAGTAATGGGGAAGATCAAGGTGCTAGTGGTATTGGTATTGGGTCTTTAATTAGTCCTATGCTAAAAGTACTTGATGAGATGTACAGGGCACAAGATGATTTAATCAAGTAACTTATGACAAATTTATTACAAGCGAAGAAGTTAGAATGTTTATTTTATGTTGATCTATGCTTGTTTCCTTTGATTTCTAGAGATATGCGGAACCATGACAACAACAAACAAGAATGGACAGATGACGAGCTAAAGAAACTTTACGAGACTCATGAGAGACTTCTTGATTTCGTTTCATTGTTCTACTTTGTCCCAAGGGGAAAGTATCTTCCTCTTGGTCCTACCAGGTAATTCTGACTTGCATCTTTTGGTCATCGTAAAGCACACTTGTTTTGCATAGTGCGGAGTTTATATTCATACCCAATCCGTTATATAATACTAATTACATGTCATGTCCTAGGCCCTCATGTGAAATGTGGACGCAGAATGCTAATTTCTTGTGGAGTGGGAGATCTGTATCAAGTGTCTAGTTGGTTGAGCTTTTCATTCATTGCTTCCATATTGTGTTCTTGTTGGGTTTAACAATGTGGCAATTGATTCTTTGGATATTGTGAAGACCCATTTCTTCCCTGTTGGCGGCCACATAATTGTTAAACTAGGTGCTACAAAAAATTATTATAATGACAATGCATATAGTTCTAAACACATTACATTGAGTGGAGGTTAAACGAGAATAAATACACACCACTAGACCTGATTAGTCATCTGTGCTGAAAAACAACAAACTAGTGGTCGTTTGGGGGTCAGGGCCACTACAACACTAGCTCCTGACTAGCTGTGGGAGCAGGTTCAAACATAGAGGACCATCATGACAATGATTATGTGGCTGATAATGCTATTCAAGTAAGCATAATGCAGAACTATATGGCAAAAATGCAATATCAATTTTGGTTGTAACTAACGCAAATAAGAAGATCTAGCATACCTTTTTTCACATACTATAGTAGTTGTCTCCAGCTAATTCCCTTCTTGTTGCTTGTAAGGTCGTAAAACAGCCAAAGAATTGCCAAATCTGTTCAATTTGGCTGAGTTGAACTAATTTCACCATCTTTGACCAATTCCCTTCAAGATTGAGAGAAGAAAATTGCTTACAATGATCTTGTAATAGCCATCCGGAGGGCCTGCCGGAGGCCAGGCCAGGCAGCGCCGGCCAGACAGCGCCTGGCCGCGGCCAGCCCGCGCCGGCAGGGAGTCCAGCGACGCCGAGAGAGAGAAATCTGAGAGCGTTTAGCTTACCAAACGAAAACCTTCCACCGCCGATCGTCGTAGATCACGCCGTCGTCGGTCGGAGATGTGGCCGAAACCTGGAAATCGCAGATGGGAAGAAGGGGGAACGGGGGCGAGAGAGGAAAGAAAAGAGAGAAGGGAAAAATAATCGGGTTGGGAATTAGATCTAGGGTTTTTAGGAACAAATATTTTTTGTTCCCAATTTCGTCCCTAAATTTGGGACGAATTTCTGGATTCGTCCCAAATTTTGGGACGAATCCAAGATTCGTCCCAAAACTTAAAATAATTTTAAAAAAAATAAATCAAAGACCGAAAGCTTATATCATGACCTAGAGACATCGGAATTTGATGAAACAAGTTTCTATGTGTTCGTATCATTGGCCTGATCATAAATATGTCACCATCCATATTTTTTAATTAATATTTTAAATGATTCAAATTATTAACCCCAAATTAGGTCAAATTTGAATTAAAAAATTCCAAAAATAAATATATTTGTGAAAAAATATTTTTATGTATATATTTACGATCAGGACAACGATACAAACGCATAGAAATTTGTTTCATCAAATTCTGATGTCTCTAGGTAGATATTTTTTATGCATATATAGGTTGCTATTAACTAAAAAGGTGTTGTGCAGTGAACGATTGTAAATTAGTGTCTGAAAGCTTATATCTTGACCTAGAGACATCGGAATTTGATGAAACAAGTTTCTATGCATTCGTATCGTTGCCCTGATCGTAAATATGTCACCATCCATATTTTTTAAATAACATTTTAAGGGATTCAAATTTTTAATACCAAATTAGGTCAAATTGGAATTAAAAAATTCCAAAAATAAAAATATTTGGTAAAAAATATTTTATGGATATATTTACGATCAAGACAATGATACGAACGCATAGAAATTTATTTCATCAAATTCCGATGTCTCTAGGTCCGTATATAAGGCGTCCCATTTTTTTTTTTTTTAAAAGATATTTAAATTTTTGGGACGAATCTCTAGATTCTCCCAAATTTTGGGACGAATCCAGAGATTCGTCCCAAACTTTGGGACAAATTCCTGGATTCGTCCCAAAATTTGGGACGAATCCAGGATTCGTCCCAAAACTTAAATTAATTTAAAATAAATAAAATCAAAGACCGAAAGCTTATATATTGATCTAGAGACATCGAAATTTGATGAAACAAGTTTCTATACGTTCGTATCATTGCCCTGATGGTAAATATGTCACCATCCATATTTTTTAATTAATATTTTAAATGATTCAAATTATTAACCCCAAATTAGGTCAAATTTGAATTTAAAAATTCCAAAAATAAATATATTTGTGAAAAAATATTTTGATGTATATATTTATGATCAGGACAACGATACAAACGCATAGAAATTTGTTTCATCAAATTCCGATGTCTCTAGATAGATATTTTTTATACATATATAGGTTGCTATTAACTAAAAAGGTGTTGTGCAGTGAACGATTGTAAATTAGTGTCTGAAAGCTTATATCTTGACCTAGAGACATTGGAATTTGATGAAACAAGTTTCTATGCATTCGTATCATTGCCCTGATCGTAAATATGTCACCATCCATATTTTTTAAATAACATTTTAAGGGATTCAAATTTTTAATACCAAATTAGGTCAAATTAGAATTAAAAAATTCCAAAAATAAAAATATTTGGTAAAAAATATTTTTATGGATATATTTACGATCAGGACAATGATACGAATGCATAGAAATTTATTTCATCAAATTCCGATGTCTCTAGGTTCGTATATAAGGCGTCCCATTTTATTTTTTTTTTATAGATATTTAAATTTTTGGGATGAATCTCTGGATTCGTCCCAAATTTTGGGACGAATCCAGGATTCGTCCCAAAACTTAAATTAATTTAAAATAAATTAAATCAAAGACCGAAAGCTTATATCTTGACCTAGAGACATCGGAATTTGATGAAACAAGTTTCTATGCGTTCGTATCGTTGCCCTGATCGCAAATATGTCACCATCCATATTTTTTAATTAATATTTTAAATGATTCAAATTATTAACCCCAAATTAAGTCAAATTTGAATTAAAAAATTCCAAAAATAAATATATTTGTGAAAAAATATTTTTATGTATATATTTACGATCAGAACAATGATACAAACGCATAGAAATTTGTTTCATCAAATTCCGATGTCTCTAGGTAGATATTTTTTATACATATATAGGTTGCTATTAACTAAAAAGGTGTTGTGCAGTAAACGATTGTAAATTAGTGTCTGAAAGCTTATATCTTGACCTAGAGACATCAAAATTTGATGAAACAAGTTTCTATACGTTCGTATCGTTGCCCTGATCGTAAATATGTCACCATCCATATTTTTTAAATAACATTTTAAGTGATTCAAATTTTTAATACCAAATTAGGTCAAATTGGAATTAAAAAATTCCAAAAAAAAAAATATTTGGTAAAACATATTTTTATGGATATATTGATGATCAAGTCAACGATACGAACGCATAGAAATTTATTTCATCAAATTCCGATGTCTCTAGGTCCGTATATAAGACGTCCCATTTTGTTTTTTTTTTTAAAGATATTTAAATTTTTGGGATGAATCTCTGGATTCGTCCCAAATTTTGGGACGAATCCAGAGAGTCGTCCCAAACATTGGGACGAATTCCTGGATTCGTCCCAAAACTTAAATTAATTTAAAATTAATTAAATCAAAGACCGAAAGCTTATATCTTGACCTAGATACATCGGAATTTGATGAAACAAGTTTCTATACGTTCGTATCGTTGCCCTGATCTTAAATATGTCACCATCCATATTTTTTAATTATTATTTTAAATGATTCAAATTATTAACCCCAAATTAGGTCAAATTTGAATTAAAAAATTCCAAAAATAAATATATTTGTGAAAAATATTTTTATGTATATATTTACGATCAGGACAATGATACAAACGCATAGAAATTTGTTTCATCAAATTCCGATGTCTCTAGGTAGATATTTTTTATACATATATAGGTTGCTATTAACTAAAAAGGTGTTGTGCAGTGAACGATTGTAAATTAGTGTCTGAAAGTTTATATCTTGACCTAGAGACATCGGAATTTGATGAAACAAGTTTCTATGCATTCGTATCGTTGCCCTGATCGTAAATATGTCACCATCCATATTTTTAAAAAAACATTTTAAGTGATTCAAAATTTTAATACCAAATTAGGTTAAATTGGAATTAAAAAATTCCAAAAAAAAAATATTTGGTAAAAAATATTTTTATAGATATATTTACGATCAGGTCAATGATACGAACGCATAGAAATTTATTTCATCAAATTCCGATATCTCTAGGTCCGTATATAAGGCGTCCCATTTTGTTTTTTTTTTTTTAAAGATATTTAAATTTTTGGGACGAATCTCTGGATTCGTCCCAAATTTTGGGACGAATCCAGAGATTCGTCCCAAACTTTGGGACAAATTCCTGGATTCGTCCCAAACTTTGGGACGAATCCAGGATTCGTCCCAAAACTTAAATTAATTTAAAATAAATTAAATCAAAGACCGAAAGCTTATATCTTGATCTAGAGACATCGGAATTTGATGAAACAAGTTTCTATACGTTCGTATCATTGCCCTGATGGTAAATATGTCACCATCCATATTTTTTAATTAATATTTTAAATGATTCAGATTATTAACCCCAAATTAGGTCAAATTTGAATTAAAAAATTCCAAAAATAAATATATTTGTGAAAAAATATTTTGATGTATATATTTATGATCAGGACAACGATACAAACGCATAGAAATTTGTTTCATCAAATTCCGATGTCTCTAGATAGATATTTTTTATACATATATAGGTTGCTATTAACTAAAAAGGTGTTGTGCAGTGAACGATTGTAAATTAGTGTCTGAAAGCTTATATCTTGACCTAGAGGCATCGGAATTTGATGAAACAAGTTTCTATGCATTCGTATCGTTGCCCTGATCGTAAATATGTCACCATCCATATTTTTTAAATAACATTTGAAGTGATTCAAATTTTTAATACCAAATTAGGTCAAATTGGAATTAAAAATTCCAAAAATAAAAATATTTGGAAAAAAATATTTTTATGGATATATTTACGATCAAGACAACGATACGAACGCATAGAAATTTATTTCATCAAATTCCGATGTCTCTAGGTCCGTATATAAGGCGTCCCATTTTGTTTTTTTTTTATAGATATTTAAATTTTTGGGACGAATCTCTGGATTCGTCCCAAAATTTGGGACGAATCCAGAGATTCGTCCCAAACTTTGGGACGAATTCCTGGATTCGTCCCAAAATTTGGGACGAATCCAGGATTCGTCCCAAAACTTAAATTAATTTAAAATAAATTAAATCAAAGACCGAAAGCTTATATCTTGACCTAGAGACATCGGAATTTGATGAAATAAGTTTCTATACGTTCGTATCATTGCCCTGATCTTAAATATGTTACCATCCATATTTTTTAATTATTATTTTAAATGATTCACATTATTAACCCCAAATTAGGTCAAATTTGAATTAAAAAATTCCAAAAATAAATATATTTGTGAAAAAATATTTTTATGTATATATTTACCATCAGGACAATGATACAAACGTATAAAAATTTGTTTCATCAAATTCTGATGTCTCTAGGTAGATATTTTTTATACATATATTGGTTGTTATTAACTAAAAAGGTGTTGTGCAGTGAACGATTGTAAATTAGTGTCTGAAAGCTTATATCTTGACCTAGAGACATCGGAATTTGATGAAACAAGTTTCTATGCATTCGTATCGTTGTCCTGATCGTAAATATGCCACCATCCATATTTTTTAAATAACATTTTAAGTGATTCAAATTTTTAATACCAAATTAGGTCAAATTGGAATTAAAAAATTCCAAAAATAAAAATATTTGGAAAAAAATATTTTTATGGATATATTTACGATCAGGACAACGATACGAACGCATAGAAATTTATTTCATCAAATTCCGATGTCTCTAGGTCCGTATATAAGGCGTCTCATTTTATTTTTTTTTATAGTTATTTAAATTTTTGGGACGAATCTCTGGATTCGTCCCAAATTTTGGGACGAATCCAGAGATTCGTCCCAAACTTTGGGACGAATTCCTGGATTCGTCCCAAAATTTGGGACGAATCCAGGATTCGTCCCAAAACTTAAATTAATTTAAAATAAATTAAATCAAAGACCGAAAGCTTATATCTTGACCTAGAGATATTGGAATTTGATGAAACAAGTTTCTATACGTTCGTATCATTGCCCTGATCATAAATATATCCATAAAAATATTTTTTACCAAATATATTTATTTTTGGAATTTTTTAATTCCAATTTGACCTAATTTGGTATTAAAAATTTGAATCACTTAAAATATTATTTAAAAAATATGGATGGTGACATATTTACGATCAAGTTAATGATATGAATGCATAGAAACTTGTTTCATCAAATTTCGATGTCTCTAGGTCAAGATATAAGCCTTCGATATTTGATTGTCTTTTTTTAAAAATAATGTCATTTTTGGAACAAATCCTGGATTCGTCCCAGATTTTGGGACGAATCCCGGATTCATCCCAGATTTTGGAACGAATTCTGAATTCGTCCCAGAATTTGGGACGAATGTAGTTTTTGTCCCAAAATCTGGGACGAATTCTGAATTCGTTCCAGATTTGGTGACTGATCCGGTAGTAAGAGCGGGCCCCCCCTTCTCTTGCAAAGTCAACGCCAAGTGGAAGTCACCGGAACAGCCGCCCACCCAGAGGAGAGTGTGGTCCGACCGGACGGACGGCCATAGATGGCCGGTCCGACTGGACTGCCGGCCGGCCGATGGAATCGAGTACCCGGAAGGGTCCGGCCGGTTTGCACTTATAGTTGGTAGGCACCCTGTCAAATCGGGGTTCCGACGCTCAGTTAAAAAGGTCATGGACCGAGCTGACCTTTTGGCCGATTACAGTCATAAAGCACCCCTGTTTGTTAGTCTCCACAAAGCACAAGTAAACCACTGCGGATGTCCGGTCGGATGTTTAGGTATCTTTCCGCTCGGACTACAAGTTTGGAGCAAAGGAAAGGGCCAGAGGATTTCTTTCTCTGACAACCTGTAGGTTTCACGTGTGTGTCATGCTCCAAATCTTGTGACAGGGGATTCTGCTGTCCCATCGAGGGCATGCTTTGACTGTAGCGATATGGGTCAGGTAAACTTTCTGACAGCCGCGTACCTAGGAAAGGACAGGTAAGCTTTCTGACAGCCGCATACCTAGGATAGGACAGGGGACACTTATGCACCTTGGTACGCGTGCCCAAACCTTTCACAAAGAACCTCAGGTTTCATCGACAAAGGATTCGGGTATGTACTCTGAGACTTCTGGAGCCACCTTGTTCATCGTGATTTACCTGACTTGAGCGTCGGAGGGTCGTCGCTGGGAATCCCCTTCCCGGCTCGACTTCTGTGCAGGATAGCCGGAGCATCTCGACACTAGTTGGAGACCTACATCAGCGAGCCTTGGAGCGCCACGTGCCCAGCGTCTATTGACTTCTGGTTCGGACAGGATCAAATTGGCGCCGTCTGTGGGAACGCTCCTGCATCCGAGCATAGACAATGGACGAGGCTGGACGACAGCACACGGTGACGCTTTCAAGGGAGGAACTCGACGCTCTGGTCGAGATAAGGGCGTGGAACAAAAGCAAAAAGCATCCGCCGAGCGGGCGGAGCAACAAGCAACGTCCGCGTCGGGGGGCCGAGCGGAAGCACCTCCAGCCACCGTCGCATTCCACCGGGCCTTATTTCGCACCCCTGGAGCCACGCCAGCCCGGAGAGATATAGGATCTTCCTCAGATGAAATGCCAAGGCGGGATGACAGGAAGGGGAAGGCTCCCCGGACGGACTCATCTCCCGAGAGGACCAACCGCCAATTTTCGGAAGCCATTCTGCGAGATCCTCTGCCCAAGCACTACGTGCCCCCTACGATCGGCGAGTATAATGGAACAACGGACCCGGATGATCATTTGGGTAAGTTTGATAATACCGCCACGCTCCACCAATACACTGATGGAGTGAAGTGCCGAGTCTTCCTTACCACGCTCTCGGGATCGGCCCAGCGGTGGTTGCCGGACGGATCCATCACAAGCTTCAAGGACTTCCGAACGGCCTTCCTCCACCACTTCGCCAGCAGTCGGCGTTATCAGAAAACAAGCGTTAGCTTGTTCGCCATCAAGCAAGAACCAAAAGAATCGCTTCGAGCTTACATCCAGCGATTCAACCAAGTGGCGATGGACATCCCAACAGCCACATCGGAAACGATGATGAACGCCTTCACACAAGGCCTTGTTGATGGGGACTTCTTCAGGTCGCTCATCCGAAAGCCGCCCCGAGACTATGATCACATGCTACATCGGGCCAACGAATACATAAACGTGGAAGAAGCGCAAGCCGCTCGGAAAAAAGAAGCTCCAACCGAGCGTGCACTTGTTCATGCCGAGCGGAAGCAGCACTCCGCTCAGCAACCACCTAGAGGACCAAGGGCTGAAGCAATTCGATCTCCCCACACCAGATCGCACGTGCAAGAAGTGGCTGCCGCTCGGCCCAAGCCAAAGAAGAGGTGGACCCCAATGTTCTGCAAATTCCACCAAACGGATACGCACAACACGAGGGATTGCCGAAGCCTTCCCTTTGTGTCCAATCCTGTTCCCCGGAGAGCCGAACGACGGTCTCCTCCCCTCAACACGAGGCAAAGGACCCAGGAAGGCGACCGGACCCGCATAGAGAGGCGACATCACCATACGTCCGATCGGCATAGATCCCCAAGACAGGAGAGTCGCCGGACGTCCAGGGAACGGTCCCGACCATCCACTCGGGTGGAAGAAAACAGGAGCAATACTTCCCGGGACGAAATCAACGTTATTGCTGGTGGGCCGACCGGAGGAGACTCCAACCGAGCAAGAAAGGCAGGCGTTCGGCAGATCCGGTCGGCTGTAGCCAAGAGCGGGCAAGTGGACCGGAAATCACTTTGGGCCCGGAGACTTGGAAGGAGTAGAAGTACCCCATGATACTGCTCATTAAAGCGGTAATAGCAAATTACACCATTCATCGATATTTGTTGACACAGGAGCTCGGTCAACATACTATTCAAGAAGGCGCTCGATCACCAGAATTGATCGAGCCGAGCCGCCTAATGACGACCCCGCCTACGGGTTTACGGCAATGAAGTTCACGGTCGGACAAATCCGGTTGGCCACCTCACTGGGAGAAGAGCAGCTCAGCAGAAAACAACGTGGTGGTTGACTCTCCCTCATCCTACAACGTCATTTTGGGATGACCGGTTCCGAGCGGTTGTCTCAACCTTCCACCGAAGATAAAATTTCCGTGGAGGACAAAGTGGAGAAGTGCGGGAGATCAACTAGCAGCTGCATATATAGAGATGATCCGAAGCTTCTTCCGCTCGGAAGGTCCCCCGAATCGAGGTACACGCCATAACCGAGAAACCTCCTGCTTTAATTTATGATGAAAAGGAGGAAGTTCAGATCCATCCGACCCGATCGGAGGCCACCACTTTCATCGCCTCAGATCTAGAGGAAAAACAGAAGAAGAAGCTGATCCAATGCCTCCAGCAAAATCATGATGTCTTTGTTTGGTCGACACACGAGTTGCCCGGAATTTCGCCTAGCCTAGCGCAACATGAGTTGCATGTCCGACCTGACGCTCGGCCAGTAAAGCAGAAAAAAAGAGATTTTAGCGCCGAGCAGAATGCCATAATCCGGGCGGAAGTAGAGAAACTTCTGGAGGCCGGCCACATACGCGAGGTGCAGTTCCCGAGCTGGCTAGCCAACGTGGTATTGGTCTCCAAGCCGGGCGGCAAGTGGCGAGTTTGCATTGACTTTCGGGACTTAAACAAAGCATGTCCCAAAGATTTTTATCCTCTGCCTGGATAGATGGTGGACTCTACTACCTACTGTGAATTAATTTGCATGCTCGACGCCTACTGTGGCTATCACTGTGCACCGCCGCCAAGATCAAGAAAAGGTGAGTCAGAATGGCCGACGCACATATTGCTACAATGTGATGCCGCTCGATTGAAGAAATCGGGGCCACCTATCGCTTGATGAACAAGGTATTCAAGGAGCGGTCAGACGCAGAAGTTTACGTGGACGACATTCTTATCAAATCCGTCCGGCGGATCTTTTCAAGAATATGGAAGAAACCTTCCGAACTCCGCAAATATGGAGTCAAGCTAAATCCCGAAATGCCTGTTCTAAAGGAGGGCGTTTCTTGGGGTATATAGTGACCGAGCGGGATCAAGCAAATCCCAACAAGGTGAAAGCTCTGAAGACATGCTTCCTCCCGAAACACAAGGGAAGTGCAACGGTTGACCGGTCGGATAATCGCTTTGTCCAGATTCATCTCCAAAATCGCCGGCCGAGCTGCTTCTTCAAGATCCTACGCAAAGCTACTAAGTTCCAGTGGAACGAAGAGTGTGACCGAGCATTTGAAGAGTTGAAAACATATCTGAATTCCCTGTTAGCCAAGCCGATCGGAGGTGAGTCATCAGATATGTATTTGTCGTCAATCGAACACGTCAGAGGCTCAAGACTTGTGAGGGCGAGCGCTAAGAGCAATGTATTTTCGAGCCATATTTTGAAAGATGAATCTCGCTACACCGGCTCGAGAAGTTGGCCTTTGCATTGGTTCTAGCCGCTCGCTTCGACCGTATTTCTTGGCCCACACAATCATTGTCCGGACGAGCACCACTCGGAAGAGTCCTGTTGAATCGGGCGTCCGGACGGCTTATCAAGTGGACGGCAGAATTAAGTGAGTTTGACATCCAAGACCAGCCCCGCTCGGCGATTAAAGCCCAATCCTTGGCTGATTTTGTGACCGAAGTGCAGAGGCCCGAGCCTAAGGGAAGATATGTGGATGGGTCTTCCACTCGACTCGGAAGCGGGATTGGGATATTACTTATCTCACCGCAAGAAGAAAAGATGCACCTATCCGTCCGGCTGGACTACAAGGCCCCCAACAATGAGGCAGAGTATGAGGCCCTTACAGCCGGATTACCGGCGGCACGACATGTGGGGGCCGGTCGGGTAACTCTCTATTCGGATTCACAGTTGGCCGCTCCGCAACTTTCCGGCACCTTTGAAATCAACTGTGTTCGGCTTAAACTCTACGCTGAGAGAAACTCAAAGCTACTTTCCGAGAGGTGCTTATTCAGAAGATTCCCCGAACGGAGAACCAGGCGGCCGATGAGTTGGCCAAACTCGCGAGCTCAATAACGCCGATCGCCATTCAGCACCAATTGAAAAAACGCTGATGGTGATTAGCGGACTCAAGCGATTGACAGACTCCTTTGATTGAGTTCCTCCGATCGGGCAGCGTACAGGCCAACCAGGAATAGGCTCGGTTAATAAAAAGGAGAGTCGGATGGTTTACGTTAGTTGGAGACCACTTATATAAAAGGACTTTCTCAAGACTCCTGTTGAAGTGCATCAGAGCAAAGGACATTCAGTACATCCTGTAAAAAGTTCACCAAGACTCTTGTGGCAGTCATCCGGGTGGCCTTTCATTGGCAAGAAAAATCTTGTTGGCGGACTATTTCTGGCCTACTCTCCAAGCTGATGCCGCTCGAATGGTAGCAACCTGCTTGTCTTACCAGAAATATCAGAACATACCATATAGATCTACAGAAGAGCTAAAGGCATCTATTGTCTCTTGTATGTTTAACCAGTGCGGTATGGACATTGTGCGACCCTTCCCATTGGTGATCTGACAAAGGAAATTTATTCTTGTGGCTGTGGACTACTTCTCCAAATGGGTGGCGTCCCTCACAAACTTGTCTCCGACAATAGAAGGTAATTTCACGGGTGGAAGCTCAGAGAGTGGTGTGTAGGTTATGATATTACGCAGGCCTTCACGTCAGTAGCTTACCCCTAAAGTAATGGCCAGGTAGAAGTCACTAATAGAGAAATCCTTTGAGGGCTTTGGACTTAGCTCGACCACATTGGGGGAAGCTGGATAGATGAACTGTCGAGTATGCTGTGGGCCACCACACCATGCCTAGGGATGTTACTGGCATAACCCCGTTCCACTTAGTATATGGAGGAGAAGTAATAGTGCAAATCAAGATAGGAATTGAGTCAAATCACATGCATCTTTACGACGAGGAGAACCCTAAATGATGTCTCATGGAGTTAGATTTAATAGACCAAATCAGGGACAAAGTAGCCATGCGGCTAATGACAAATCGGTAGAGGATGAAACAGAACTACAACAAGAGGGTGATTCCCAGATCCTTCCAGGTTGGCGACTTAGTCTGGAAAAAGGTCAAACTGGTCGACGACGTCACCAAGTCAAAGGCCACGTAGGGAGGATGAGACAGACGGCGGCTAGATAGGCCGTGGAGCGAACCACCTCCCCTTACAAGGCGGGGTGAAAGGTGTATCAGTAAATCACCCTGTGTATTTCATTTTTCGACTAAATACTTGAAATGCAGAGATGAAAAGTCAAAGGAGCGAATATAAGGCATTATCATCGTAGCGCGAAGGCCCCCAGGCCGATCGGCCGGGAGGTTTATGTGGTTAGACTTGTAAGCAAATAACCCGTGCCGTTCGGCCGGAATTAAATTGGTCATGCCAAACGCTCGAAGATCGAAGGCCCCGTACCCTTCGAACGGAGGTATATTATCCGAGCCAAAATACTCGATGAAGTAGAGCCTGAGCCGTGCGGCCAGGAGGGCATTATCCAAGCTGGGGGAAAGGCGAAGAGCAACGCCGAATGGAAGTGTCAAAATTAGCCTTGACGGCCGTCTAGCCCAGACGTTAAACCGTAGAGCCGCGCCGACCGGCTATAAATATCCGCGCCGACGAGCACCGTCGTTAAAAATCAAGAGACGAGCCGGCGTCTATAAACCCTCCGAGCGGAATACCGACGAGCTCCGTCGTTAAAGATCGAGAGCCGCGCCGACCGGCTATAAATATCCGCGCCGACGAGCACCGCCGGTAAAATCAAGAGGCGAGCCGCGATAAACCCTCCGGCGGAATACCGACGAGCTCCGCCGTTAAAGATCGAGAGCCGCTCCGAACTATCCAGCAATATCCGACGAGCACCGTCGTTAAAAATAAGAGACGAGCCGGCGTCTATAAACCCTCCGGCGGAATACCGACCAGCTCCGTTAAAGATCGAGAGCCGCCGACCGGCTATAAATACCGACGAGCACCGTCGTTAAAAATCAAGAGACGAGCCGGCGTCTATAAACCCTCCGAGACCGACGAGCTCCGCTGTTAAAGATCGAGAGCCGCGCCGACCGGCTATAAATATCCGCGCCGACGAGCACCGTCGTTAAAAATAAGAGACGAGCCGGCGTCTAAACCCTCCAAGCGGAATACCGACGAGCCCGTCGTTAAAGATCGAGAGCCGTCTATAAACCATCCGAGCGGAATACCGACGAGCACCGTCGTTAAAAATCAAGAGACGAGCCGGCGTCTGTAAACCCTCCGAGCGGAATACCGACGAGCTCCGTCGTTAAAGATCGAGAGCCGCGCCGACCGGCTATAAATATCCGCGCCGACGAGCTCCGTCGTTAAAAATCAAGAGACGAGCCGGCGTCGATAAACCCTCCGCACGGACGAGCTCCCGCGTTAAAGATCGAGAGCCGCGCCGAATCCGGCGGAATACGACGAGCACCGCCGTTAAAAATCAAGAGACGAGGGCGTCTATAAACCTCCAGCGGAATACCGGCGAGCTCCGTCGTTAAAGATCGAGAGCCGCCGGCGAGCACCGCCGTTAAAAATCAAGAGCCGCGCCGTCTATAAACCCTCCAAGCGGAATACCGACGAGCTCGTTAAAAATCAAGAGACGAGCCGCGTCTATAAACCCTCCGAGCGGAATACCGACGAGCTCCGTCGTTAAAGATCGAGAGCCGCGCCGACCGGCTATAAATATCCGCGCCGACGAGCTCCGTCGTTAAAAATCAAGAGACGAGCCGGCGTCTATAAATAATCCGAGCGGAATATCGTCGACACTGCGATTATTCGTATTCCCCGCCGATTCAGACCGAAGCTATTTTCCGATCGGACTCGAGGTATAAAAGGTTCGGATCGGCTTATAGCGAGCGATTCTGGCTAGCAGCCCAGATTGATATTCGGCCGGACGGAAGAGCTGTGATAGAAGACGAGCGGACCGTACAAGTGTTAGCCAGGGAACAGGGCAAAAAGATAGGGTACACGAAAGGAAAGCATTTCATTAAAATTAGAACCTTAGGTCGAGTGGCCTAAGTACAAAAAGGTGCATGTTCAGCCGAGTGGCGAAATTACAAAAATTACTCGATGTAGTCGTAGAGGTCCCTCGGAATGTTGCTCAGGAGCTCCACTTGATCGCCGGCTGGAATATTAGTGGACTCCGGAAGAAGGCCCTTCGACTTCAGATAGGTCATAGTGGCCGTAATTGCCAGGTCGAAAGCCGAGTACATCCGCTCGCAAATTTTCTCCGAGAACTCGGGCGATCGGATGTAACTTTGTCGGAGAGCGGCGACTCGGCTCGGCTCGGCATCCTGGTATTCCTTGAAGGTTGCCTGGGAGCTTATGAGGGCCTCATTCAGACGTCAATCTTCTCCGCATCGGCCGAGCGACCCTTCCCGATCGAGTGCTCCGTCGGCTCCTTTATCTTCAACTCCAGGCCCCGGGCCTCCACGTCCAGATCGGAGATGGCTGTGTTCTTCCGAGTGGTGGCCGAGTTATCTTTGTGTCAGCGACTTGACCGCCGCTCGGACTCGGCTAGGGCGTGGCCGATCACTGTTTTCTTCGCCAGCCCAGCGAGTTTGAGTTTTCTTCACTTTTGCAACTCGGAGTAGGAAGGTCCTTGGGAGCCGCTCGCCTGCCGCCCATAGTTGCCTTATCTCCTCCTCCGCCATAGCCAGACGGTTGGAAACTGCTATCTCTTCCACCCACCTCTGAAACGAGAAGTCGCAGTTGTTAGAAGCCGAGCGGAAATATTTTAGGTAAAACAAAAAACAACGAAGAACTTACCCCCGTAGCCGCTTGCATGTGGCTATTGGCTAAGTTCTGGAGAGGGATCAGTGCTACGCGCGCCCGAGCGTCGGCCCACATCTCGGCGAGGGGCCCTTTCAAAGTAACAGTGTGCTCGGGCACGTTCGGCCGGTCAGTTGGAAGATGAAGAGTAACCCGTATTGTGCGGCCGTGACCAGGGATCGCCCGACCGGGATCAGAAGCTGGCGCAGAAGACCGCGAATGGATGGTCGAACGTTGGACTGAACGGCGAGCGGGGGGGAGAGTGTCGACCGGAGTGGCCTCGACCGGAGCAGTCAGCTCGTCCCAGTCAGAAGGCGTCCGGTCAGATGAAATGGTCTCAGGCACCGGCGCTTTCCCTTTCGCAGTCGAGGCGGCCCGGTCAGAGGGTTGGACCGCGGAGGTAGCCGAGCGTAGCGGGGTCTCCACTCGGCGTCTCTTTTGCAGCGGCTGATCCTCCTCCCGAACGGACCCTTCCTCGGGGGCCGTTGGTTCCCTGGAGGGGGTAGCGCCGCTGTCCACATGCTGTTGAGAGGCCTGAGCGGCCGATTCAGCCTGGGTGCCGCTTTCTCCTTCGTGAGAACCGACCGGCTGAATACCCAGCGCCTTCATTTCTTTGGCTGCCACAGCCTCCAGCGCTGCTGCCTTTCTCTTTAGAACGCCGGCCATCACCGAGTCCATGACGATGTCAGCTGCATGAAGAGAAAAAGAAATCAGTTAGCAATTAAAGCAAGTGCCAAAGCAAAGTTCTTACCGAAGCCGGTCGGAAGTGGGGTCCGTATAGGACTCAGCCCAAAAATGTACATCACTCCCTCGTGAAGAAGCTTGTTGATGTCAAGTCGTAGACCGGCTAGTACATTTGCGGCGTGAAGATAGTCCGGTCGGGTCTTGAATTTCTTCAGTTCGGGAGGGGGAGGTAGACTGACTTGCCACTGGGTCGGAAAGTTTGGCTGACTGGGCATGCGGAGGTAGAAATAATAGTCCTTCCAATGTTTATTGGAAGTGGGTAGTTTATTGAAGAAGACAAACCGGGCCGAGCTTGGAACATAAAGGTGCCCGGCTCGGCTTTAGGATAATAGAAATAAAAGAAGACCTCCGGTCGGAGGGGAATGTTGTGAATCTTGAACAAAACGACAACGCCACAGAGGAGGCGGAAGGTGTTTGGTACTAAACTTCCGAGCGGCACGCCAAAATAATTGCAGACGTCTGCTATAAAAGGATGGACGGGGAACCGCAGACGGGCGGTAAATTGGTCGCGAAAGACACAGAAACCACCGCGCGACGGTCTGTGTGGCCGAGCGGCGAGACCACTAGCGAACCGATATCCTCGGGGATTTCGAAATTGTCAGCCAAAATATCAAAATCCCGTTGTTCGAAACGAGATCGCATGGTAGTATACCATGGGCCTAAGGATTGTTCTTCGGGATGAGAAGAACTGGCCATGATCAGGGCAGAAGAAATCAAAAAGGAAGTTCCAAAGACGAAGGAATGGAATTTCAAAGACTCGAGCTAGGGGAAGAAATACGGATTAGATACCGGAAAGGAAGGAGGAGAGATCTAAAACCTTACTGAGGGGAGATGAATCGAGGAAAGGCGCCGGAGAGCGTCAGAAGGCAGCAACAAGATCGCCGGAGCTCCACAGCGCAGAGAGCAACAGTAGAGGTAACGGAGGCGTGTGAAGGCGAGAAGGAAACGAAGAATTTATAGGGTGAGGGCCGGTCGGCCTCCACCGTCGGATCCAGGTCACGGGAATCAATGCATACATCTAGCCGTTTATTTCGAATTGCTTCGGTCACATCAAAATATCATGCAACCGCCTCCGTACTCTGATGGCATTGCTCCACGTGGCAGTCAATCATTCGGAGCATTTAATGAAGGTATGATCGACATTGATGTCGAAGATTGGCGCAGAACGCAAGGAGATCCGGCGAAAGCCATCATTGATTCATTCAAGGATACCTCTGCCGCTGCCCGGGCGGAGAAGATTAGCATGGAAGAGCCGTTCGGCTAGACTCATCAGTCGGACTATCGCCTCCTTCGACTAGACTGAAGGAAGGCAAGTGATCCGGTGGGGCCCCCCCTTCTTGCAAAGTCAACGCCAAGTGGAAGTCACCGGAGCCCACCCAGAGGAGAGTGTGGTCCGGACGGACGGCCATAGATGGCCGGTCCGATCGACCGCCGATGGAATCGAGTACCGGAAGGGTCCGGCGGTTTGCACTTATAGTTGGTAGGCACCCTGTCAAATCGGCCGACGCTCAGATTAAAAGGTCATGGACCGAGCTGACCTTTTGGCCGATCGTCATAAAGCACCCCTGCTTGTTAGTCTCCACAAAGCACAAGTAAACCATCGCGGATGTCGGTCGGATGTTTAGGTATCTTTCCGCTCGGACTACAAGTTTGGAGCAAAGGAAAGGGCGGAGGATTTCTTTCTCCGACAACCTGTAGGTTTCACGTGTGTGTCATGCTCCAAATCTTGTGACAGGGATTCTGTCCCATCGAGGGCATGCTTTGATCAGAGCGATATGGGTCGTAAACTTTCCGATGTACCTAGGAAAGGATGTAAGCTCGACACCGATACCTAGGATAGGACAGGGGACACTTATGCACCTTGGTACGCGTGCCCAAACCTTTCACAGCTCTATATAAAGAACCTCAGGTTTCATCGACAAGGGATTCTGGTATGTACTCTGAGACTTCTGGAGCCACCTTGTTCATCGTGATTTACCTGACTTGAGCGTCGGAGGGTCGTCGCTGGGAATCCCCTTCCCGGCTCGACTTCTGTGCAGGATAGCCGGAGCATCTCGACACTAGTTGGAGACCTACATCAGCGAGCCTTGGAGCGTCACGTGCCCAGCGTCTGTTGACTTCTGGTTCGGACAGGATCAGTGACGAATTTAGCAACGAAATTTTTTCTTGTTGCAAATTTGAAACAAAATTTTTTTGTTGCAATTTTCGTTGGTTATTTGGGTCGAAATTTGTTTTCGACCCTAAATTTGTCGTAATTTTGGGACGAATAATTTTCGTTCCAAATATTTGTCCCCAAATTTATGTTTTTTTGTAGTGAATGTTATGTGAGGTGGTATAAAAAAGGAGTTCTCTTTATTGGCTAGGTACGCTGAGATACACATGCTCATGCATATGCACGCCTACGCATCCATATTTACTGTTCTATTGTTCATCTTCTCTATTTTTCGCTTGGTTACTGTTCCCACTTGAGTGTTAGAGTGCTTACGCCAGGAATCCCCTCCCTGGTTCTCGCTCTAATGTTCCCATTGACTCCTGCCTGTGGTGTGTGTAGGTATGTAGATTCTAGCTCCAGGTTCATAGATTCTAGCTCTAGGTTCGTCCACATCATCAAGGTCTTCATCCCCTCACCGTCAACATCGGAGCCACCAAGCTAGCGTACCATCTCCCCGCTTTCAAATAGGATCACCTAGTAATCACATAACTAAAATTATATGTGATAACTTAAACAAAATACACTTAAAAAATAATGATCTATACATATATCAACTAAGACAAAACATGAGGACAGTAATTAGATCCCTAAGTCAAAACATGAGGACAGTAATTAGATCCCCTTATTGGTATAAGTTGCTAGAGATGATTAGATAGACACCGATGATCTCCTGGGGTTGGCCATGCCTATTTCAATCCCAAAATTTTAACCTAATTTAATTTAATAAATTATTAAATTTAGTAGTAGTAGGAGGTAGATCCTAAATGATTCATAGAATAACTTATTTATATTAAAAATCAACTTTTAAAATATTCATCCGAATAATTTTATATGTATTTAAAATTATTAGACGGCTCAAAAAGTAGAATAGATTTGAATTTTGTAAAATAAAAAACAATCATGTGTATAAAAATATATATAATTACAAAGATAATTTTATAAAGTACTTAACAATATAAATAAATAATTACGTGGATATATTTTTTTTAAAAAAAGGTTTAACGTGATAATAAAACAATTACAACTATAATGGAAAAAAAAGTTAAACTTAAATTTATAAATTTACTATAAAAAACATGATGATTTTAAAAATTATTATAGATTTAGTAAAAATTGTTCATGTAGTCCTATCCCTTCAACATATATGATGAGATGATGAGCCATATTTGGTAATAATAGATTATAGATGGATACCATTTAAGAATCACTTTGATTTTGACGGTTTTAGGAAAATGAATGAAAAAGAGTAGATTGCAGAATCTCCAGTTCGTGCCGAATCAAAAAAATTGAATTGGGGTTTAAAAGTAGATCAACACATACACATTCGATATCCAAGTAAACCTCCTCAACTTAGAAAATCCACGATATTAAAAAGGAATATTAAGACAAATATAGGAACAAATAAAAACCCAAAACATAAATGGAAAATTAAAAGCCAAATCGACTGCTTTTATTGCCAAACTTAAATGGAAACATTGCAAAAAAAAAACCTCCCTTTTATTCATGGCCAAAGAGAATTAAAAAACGGAGTATATCCAAATCGCATGGATTCCACGGCGGTGCGGGTGTCGGAGATGCAGCAACCGCGGCGAGGAGGAGGAGGAGGAGGCGGAAATGGTGCCGGTGCCGGTGGAGAGAAGCCGCCTGAGTTCGGCGGCATGTCATTGGATTTGAGTCTTCGCCACAAGGATCCGATCCAGGAGGAAGATGTGGCTTCGTCGACGTCGGCTCCTCTGCCTCCGCCTCTCTTCGAGCTCAATCTCATTAAGGGATTGGACTTAGTTCGGGAGCCGCAGGCGGCTGCGGCGGTGGCAGCGGAGGAGTCGCCGGAGTCGGAGCCACGGGTGTTCTCGTGCAACTACTGCCGGCGTCAGTTTTACAGCTCCCAGGCGCTCGGAGGGCACCAGAACGCCCACAAGCGCGAGCGGTCCCTCGCAAAGAGCACCGCCGGCGTCGGAGGCAGCGGACTGGGAGGTCTCGCTGGGGGCCACCGGTTCGCGCCCGGAATGGCGGCGCTGCCAGTGCTCCACGGCGCGTACGGCCTGCATCCGCTGGGGATCCAAGCGCACTCTATGATGCACAGGCCCTCATTCGGCGGCAGCGGGCCTCTCGGACTTCTCAACGAGGGTTGGCGTCGGCGGCCGCCGACGCTGCCCATGGAGCAGCAGCACCCCGGCGTCGGGAGGCTTGATGACTCCTTCATGAGACCCCCTCCGGGGCTACCAGCGAGGTTTGGCGAGCCCACTGCCACAATTCCCCGCGCTAGGAGCCGCTGGGCCAGCGCTGCCGCCGGCAACGAAGTCAGCGAGGAGGAGGAGGAGGAGGAGGAGGAGGAGGAGCATCACCTTGACTTGACTCTCAAACTCTAGCTAGGGACTAAATCAAGGCGACATTTCAGAAGTCAACGTTGACCTTTTGTTTTTCTTTTTTTGCCCACAGATTTGTTTCTCGTTATTAATCCGATAATTGCCGTGCAAAGCAATAAATCTCTTTTAAAAATCTTTGAATGTGTGGTAAGGTCAATCTCTTCCTGAGCTCCTTTTGTTAATTGTCATATCGACATCACGTTAAAAATAAAAAATTTTATATATCTTTTTATTGTTAAAAACCTTTTAACAATTCCTCCGTAGATTTTACACTTTTATATTATATATTTATCTAATCTTTCTATTATACATTATATATATTTAAATTTTAATAAAATTTAAATTCACATATTATTAATTAAAATAACATCAATAATTAACGTTTCCTGATTTTTTTTAATATTTTAATATATTAATTTTTTAAATAAGAAATAAAAATATTTAATAAAAAATTTTTAAAAAACAACTATCATCTCCAATATTTTCCACATTTCATTTTGAAATATTATTAATAAAAATAAAGTAAAATAAAATAGTAAGTGGCAAAAACTATGGCAATAATCAAGGAGGACGAGTATTTGAATGGATACGCATGTATTAAATGATGAGTGAGAATATTTACAGCGGAAGGAGTAGAGATTACAGATAAGAGAAATAAAGCGTTTGCCACGTATTTGGAACACGTGGCACAAAAAGATTAACGGCAAGGAAATAAAGAGACCATTTAAACTTACGGTAAGTTAGCTTGTCATAATAGTCACATGGCAAAACAAGTTGGCTCACGTGTTTAATGTGCTTAAATTTTGGTGGCTAGTTATATAGGACTGGAAGGGACTTACGGTTGCAATTACTAAAGACTAATTAATGAAGAAGATGAATAACTTGTATTGATTATTAAGGACAACAATTGTACACAAACCTGATTAGGATGAGTTTGGAGCACTTGGTAAGTAAATTAAATTGGTGAAAATTGAATAAAAAAATGATAATGTAGAAAATGCTAAAGAGCTAGATATAAATAACGTAGTTTGTCAATTCCAAATAATTAACACTTGAATACTTCTAAGAAGGTATATCAATCAGCCTTTTTGCGAAGGCTCTCTCCAATTTCTCACTAGTCGTCGGACTTCCCATGTCATTTGTATTTGTACCAACAAGTAGATTGTCTACAAATAGAAGCTTGCTGCAACAGAAAGCTTAGAGCATCCACGAAAGAGCTCACTGTGACGTGTCATGAGGAAGAAACCTCCCTCCCATAGTGGTAGGGAGGTTTTTCACTCCATACGCCGAAGCGATCCGTAGTTAAGGAGCTACTTCATCGTGTTTTTCTTTTTTTTTTTTGTATATTAATTTTTTAATAATTATAAAAATTTAAAAATAATGGTTAGAATAATAGTCTTTGTATGTTATGCCGTTGAACAACGGCTATTTTAGCCATTGTTCAACGGTTAATTTTATTTTTTTTAATTTAACTTTTTTTATAAATATATGATCGATTTCATATTTTTCATTCATCTCCTCGTTATATTTGCTTTCGATTTCTTTCCTCAACTCTCTATATTTTTCAACCACAAAAATATCTTGATTTATTTCAAATGACTCAAAATCCAGATCGATCTATGCTCCATGAATTCTGGAGAAATGAATTAGCGGAAGATGCAGAGGATATAGATGAACGAAGAATGCTCCAACTATATGAGCAGCAACAAACGGTGCGTTAAAGAGCTCAAAGTTCTTCCAGTAGAACACAAAGGAGAAGGTATTTTAATCGGGATCGTGAAGTTGGACATGCTCGTCTTTTTAATGATTACTTTTCTGATGATCCGGTATATCCTGATGACATATTCCGACGTCGATTTCGAATGAAAAAAGAGTTATTCCTTCGTATAGTTGATGCCGTGAAAAATCATTTCGAATATTTTCAATGAAAGGTCGATGCAACGGGGAAAAAAGGTTTGTCACCACTTCAGAAATACACAACAGCTATTCGTCAATTGGCGTATGGAGTCCCTGCTGATCATTATGATGAGTATCTACAGATTGTTGAAACAACTGTCATGCAATGTTTATTCAACTTTTGTCGATGTGTAATTAAAGTGTTCGGGGCCCAATATTTAAGAAGACCTAATGCTGCTGATATCCAACACTTGCTTGAAATGCATGAGCAGAGACATGGTTTCCCTGGCATGTTGGGCAGTCTTGATTGTATGCATTGGCAATGGAAAAATTACCCCGTTGCTTGGAAAGGCCAATTTACTCGAGGAAATCATGGTGTCCCAACAATTGTGCTCGAAGCCGTTGCATCTTCGGACTTGTGGATATGACATGCCTTTTTTGGGATTGCAGGGTGACGTAATGATATCAATGTGCTTAACGAATCACCGTTATTCAACGACGTCTTACAAGGGAATGCACCCGAGGTTAATTTTATGATTAATAATACACAATATACAAAAGGATACTATCTGACCGATGAGATCTATCCAGAATGGGCTACTTTCGTCAAGAGCTTTCTATGTCCCCAGGATCCCAAAAGAAAAATATTTAAGGAACGACAGAAGGCCACGAGAAAGGATGTCGAGAGGGCATTTGGGGTGCTCCAATCACGATGGGCAATGATAAAAGGTCCAGGACGATTTTGGTACAAGGATAATTTGAAGGACATCATGTATACTTATATTATTTTGCACAACATGATTATTGAGAATGAGGGAGATGCAGTAGTCAATTGGTCGGACGATGAAGGAGATTCTCAATCACAAATATTTCAAGGCTCCACTCAAAAATTCCAAGCATGCATCCATAGAAATTACGAGCTAAGTGATAATCAACTACATCATCAACTTCGAGCCGACTTAGTTAAGTATATCTGGGCACGCTATAATTGTAATCAGTGAAAAAATAATTTATTAATTGCGATATATGTATTGTGATATTTATGTAATTTTTTTAATTATGAAAGTTATTTTGTGTTAGTAATTTATGAATTTAAATTTTATTAAAATTTAATTATATAAAATGTAAATATGAAGAAGAGATAATGAAATATATATAATGAAAAGTGTGGGACCCATGAAGAAGTTGTTGAGAGGTTTTTTTATAGTGGAATGAGGTATGAGGTTTTTAACTTTTGATGTGGCGCAGACATGGCAACGAAGGAACTCACAATGAGTTCTAACCACTGTGGATGCCCTTATAGCCCCTGGCTTACTCTGTCTTCAAACACAAGGACATCCACATCACTAGAGTGAGCTTCTCGCTCTTTGGCATACTCTCTTGTATTCGAAGGAGTAAGGACATCCAAATCCACAGCACTAGATGAATCATACTTGGGACAGATCCGAGAATTAGAATTGAAAGATCTGAATTTAATGAGGTGGGTTGAGGTTTGGGCGTGTAAGGAATGAGTTTTTGTGGACCAAGAGGGTGTTTGGCTCAATTTATTAAAAGTAGCTTATAAGGTCGCGTAACTTATAAGTTATTTTAGTAGTTTATAAGCTGTTAGGTCTTATTTTTAAAATATATATATATAACCTATTTGATATTTTAATTTATAAATTTTTAAAAATTTAATGATATCATTAATATTTCAGATAAAAATTGTAGCTAAAAATTGATCAATAATATATTTGACATTTTTATTTTTTAAAATCTTAAGAAAAAGATAGAAAAAGTTAGAACAAAACTTTATTTCATACTCCGATTTTACTGGATCCTTAGATAGTAAGAGATCCACTTCGGGCTATATCTTTATGTTTGTTGGAGGAGTTATATCTTGGAAGAGTGTCATGCAAACGATAGTAGTCCCTTCTACTATGGAGGCAGAGTTAGTAACATGCTATGAAGCATCCAATCACAGGATTTGACTGTGAAACTTCCTCATAGCATTGCAGATCGTTGATGACATTGGCAAACCACTAAGGATCTACTGTGATAATAAAGTCGTAGAACTTTAAGTCAAGTCAAGAACTGCTACTGATCGCACTAGTAGTAACCACAAGAGAATTGCCAACGCATTCCTCAAAAGATATTTCCCTGACCTTATCACTCCCACCGTCTTCAATAAATTTGGTGTTTCCCATTTTGAAGAAGGATCTATTAGAGCGACGATAAATGTGAGTCTTATATCAAAACCAATCCACAACTATTCCCTAATCCTAGAACAAGGAATCTACTCCATAGACGCCGGAGAAAAACCCGAAGACATAATGTAATTAAACATACAATTCTCAAACATGAAGAGAGGAAGAGAAAATATGCTTATCCAATGACGACGAGTGATCTTCGGATCCAATCCTTTGCTTCTGGAGTTGATGTGATGATGAAGGATCGCTGGACGGATGTCCTGGACGGCGTGGAACGACACCAAGGTGATTCTTCTTTTGACGGCTCGCTTCCCCCTTGAGGAGAAGGGTTAGAACCCTTTTATATGCTAGGGCACGACCGCAGCGGCACGACCGTGCGATATGGCACGGCTGTGCCCTTTCTTGTCTCTGGTCGCCTGCACGGGCGTGCCAATTGGCACGACCGTGTGAATCTCGGGCTCGGCTCCTGGGACACGATCGTGCAGGATTGCACGACCGTGCACTGCTTGGTTGCGGTCGTGGGGGGCACGGTCGTGCAAAATAGGCCTAGCTTCAGTTGAATAACCCCAAGCGTGTAAATGTCTAATGCTAGGCTTTCTACCCATCCACATCTCGAATGTGGTTTTAGTTACCGCCTTACTAGGTATTCTATTGAGTAGGTAAACTGCAGTCTTGAGTGCTTCACTACACAAGGATTGATCTAGTGAAAGTCATCATACTTCTTACCATATTTTTTAGGATTTGATTGCGATGCTCAGGTACATCATTCTGACTAGGCGTACCATGCATGATGTATTGAGGCACAATCTCACACTTAGTAATGTAGTTCACAAAAAGTCTTAGACATTGTTCACCTGATCCATCATATCGACCGTAATATTCACCTCCAACATTAGATTGGACGATTTTAATTTTCTTACCTAGTAGAAGTTCAACTTCGACTTTGAAAATTTTAAACATGTCCAAAGACGTACTGCGACTTCTCATGAATAAGGTACAGATATCCAAATATAGAATAGTCATCTATGAAGCTAATAAAATATGTGTGTCTATTCCAAGATACTTTAGGGAATGATCCACAAATGTCCATATGTATTAGCTCCAAAACGTCACTATAACGGTTAACCCCCTTATTCCTTTTGTTAGTGGTCTTCCCCTTGATACACTCTATGTAGTCATCAAAGTCTGACATGTTAAGGGAATCGAGAATTTGATATGACATTAACCTTTCTAGGCGTTGTTTGGATATATATCTTAAATGTCTATGCTACAACATAGAAAAATTCTTGTTAGTCAATTTGCGTTTTGTACCTATACTATGTATTATTACATTGTCAACTGTAGGAGTAAAGGTGTTCAATTTATAAAGTTTAGCAACTAAGGAATCATTGCCAATCAAAACTGAATTAAAGAAAATACTAAACATTCTATTTCTAAATGAATAATAATAACCTGATTTATCCAAACAAGAAATTGAAATTAAGTTTCATATGAAAGACGGTATAATAAATGTATTCTCTAAATCTAGAAAGACATCAGTTCCTAAATTAAGCCTAAAACATCTATGAACTATACTTTAGCCTTCTTGTTATTCTCCGTATAGATGTATATTTTGCCATCAAGTAGATGACGACTCCTAAGACAACCTTCCATAGTGACACTTATGTGAGTAGTAGCGCCCCACGGGGTTATCTCGGCTGGTAAAGGCGTGGAAGTTTGCCACTGAGAACATGGGTTCGAGTCCGCAGGGCAACGGGGATTTATTCCCTATCCCTGTGCAAAAAGTCTCGGCCCACTGCGTACTTGCCACCGAGCTACCGTGATTTACCTCCCTCGTGATGACCCTGGGCAGGGTGCGGCGGGGGCCCTGAGGGCGAGGGTTTCGCCTTTTGCCATTGCCACTTATGTGAGTAGTAGCACTAGTATCTATCCACCAAATGTTAGTGGGTACTATAGTTAAATTAACTTCCAAACTAATAAAATTTTGAAAACTCCTAAAATCTGCAGTCTGTTTTTCTTTTTCTTTATTAATTCTCTTTCTCTTCTTGCTTGAACCTTGAGATCTAGATGCTAGGTGAGCACTTTTAGGTGTCTCACGCCTCAATCTCTCTCTTATGTTTCCTTTTTTAGTATACCGCATGATTAACAACTTCGTAAGAAGTGTGGTAGTGCCAACCTTTTCATTTGAGGTGAATCGATCTGCCAATTGGTTTAGAAAATTCCTAGCATCTTCTCCCCCAGTTATCAACTCTTTAATTGGTGCCGACATAGATAGCCTCATGATACTTAGACTCATGTTATTTGATCTCTCCCACAAGTGAAATTCAGCCCTCTGCTCTATAGTGCTAGCACTTGTCAGAGGTACGAGGCGATCATTCTTTAATGCATAGTCTAAGTCCATGCAGCCTAAGACTACAATCACGTATTCTTTCAATTCAGTAAAATTCGAACTCGTTAATATTGGAATGTTATTAATACTAGCAATTACATATTGCACTAAAATTAAAGAGAGAAATATATTTAAACTCACGATTTAATTAAAGCCAAGGGCATGTAACTAACATAAAATTATACAAATAAAATTTTAAATGCATATAAATGAGCTCTTTATAAGATATTAAGTACAACAAAATATGTCTTCCTTTGGGCCGACACATTATTTATTAGCGATACTCTCTGATATAACTCAAATTTTAATTGGTCACACAATATGTCTTCTTTTGGGCCAACCCTTTGTGCACATAATATTATATTTTATATGAGTTATATTTTGGTCTATAGATTATAACAACCCTAATCAATTACATAATATATTTTTCTTTTGGCCAAATTTTGTACATGATCTGAACAAAATAATATTTTGTTCCATAGTTGCAAGCTACCTTGTGCATATATCTGGCATAAAAGTAACATTCCTTTCGACCGATTACTTTTAGCATAAACATACGTCTATCAACATAAAATGCACTAAACCTAACTAAAGTGTCTTCTTTTGGACCGATATATTAGTTCAACTTAGTAGCACATTGTATAGATAGAGTTAAGAAAATTCTAGGAACTTTATTCAAATAAAAATTACTTAATCAACCTTAATAACATAAAATTAGATCTATTAATCGATTAATACTTTATGATAATCAATTGATATGATTCACTTAATTATTTAAATCGATCCGAAAGTCTTATATATATATATATATATATAAACTTCCTTTAAATTCTTTGATTAAATTATTAATTAAATTCCTTTTAATTGATTTTAATGATACCATCACGCACGAAACATCATTTAATGCGATATAAAATCATTCTTTTAATACCATTTAATCAATTATTTTACTACCATTTAATCCTATCAAGATATTGTTGTACACATAAATCAATTTAATCGATTGAAAATAAATTTCAATCGATTTTAATCCTATCAAGAAACAGAATTAGAATTGTAAGCACTAGTCGGACTGTTTAACGAAGAAAACATTCTTGATCGATCAAAAATAAATCTTAATCCATCAAAGCAATTCTTAATCGATTAAGAACAAATCTGTCGCAACTTAAGGCTGATAGTCGATTAAAATTTTTTAATAGATTTGAGTAGTTTAATTAATTGGCTGATCGATTAAAAATCGATTTGATTATGTTGTCTTAATCGATTAATTAATTAATTGATGTCAACTAAATCGACTAACTAATTGATTACGGATAATTCTATTCGTTAATTTTGACTTGATGATGACGAACTAATTGAATGTGGACAATTCTGTTCGTTAATTTGACTTGGTAATCGTGATCACATTTTTATCAAAAATTAAATTAAATGTGACGATTCTTTCATCGTTTTTCGTGGTTTTTATAGAACTACATGTAAGATCAAGCTTTTTTTAGGTTTTTTTTGTGTTTCTATTGTCTTGATTTTTCATTTCCAAACTATATTGCAAACCAAAAAAAACATAAGAAACTGATTTCATATTTAACATAAATATATGACTTCAAGATAATATATGAATCAACTTATACATATAATTTTTATTAAAAGTATAAAACAATACTAAAACTTGACAAAAATATGATTCTATCGCTATGTTAAGAATCAGGATTTACTTTTTGTAACTACTGTTGGAAAATAAAGATATAGAAAGAAATTAGATAGAAAAAATTAAATTTTAATTGACTTAGAGAAATTATGCATGGGGAGAGAAGAAATGGAAGAAAGTGTTGGAGACTTCGTGTGCCGGGGAGAGAAGATGATAGAGTGTACCATGAAAAGAAGTCAGAATAGAGAAAGAGTTGTTAGGTCTGTAAATATTTGTAGAGGATAAGATGAGGATTAATAAAAATATACAAGAATATTTTAGAGAATAAAATTATAAAATGAGATTTTTTTTAAAAAAAAAGGTAGGGTCTCTTTTATTTTTTTAAAAAACAGTTTATAAATCGTTAAATAACTTATTTTTACAGTTTATAAGTTGTTTGAAAAAATTTTACCAAACAGATTTGAAGAGTTTATAAGCTCTTATAAACTATTTTGTATAACTCATAAACTCAGTCAAATACCCTCTAACCCTCTGTTTAGATAGGGTGAGTAAAGGTTCATTAACAAAAGGGGATGGGAGGGAAAGAGAGGAGAAGTAAAGTATTTATATTCTCCTTGTTTGGGAGGGAGGGAAGGTTTATTAACGTAACATGTGTTATCTTGTTTGGGAGAAAAGTGAGGGTAATTAAGGTTAAATATATAAAGTTATAAAATTACCCTCACTTTTGTTAAAAATTTATGCGTTCAAGAACTTAATGCATCTTGCATATATTTATTGGTTAAGACTTACACATTCAAATATTTGTAACTCATTTGTTAAAGTCAGCGTTAGTGTTGAAGTCAATGTCGGAGTCAAAGTTGACATCGATATCGAAGTCGACGTCAAAATCAGCGTCGGTATCAAAGTTGACGTCGGCATAGACGGAGTGCGAGCGTCGGACGGTGCCAGTGTTTTTCGTCGCAACATAAAGAATATCTAAAACAATAATTTTTGGAATTAATATAATAAAACAGGGATAAAATTAGAACATAATTTTTTTTTTTAATTCCCCTTACCTATCCTTACACCTCAAACCAGGATGTAATAAATTCTTTTGTTTCATAGGTAAAGAAGGTTAAAACTTATTCTTCTTTACCTCTTCTTTTCGTACTCCTCCCAAACAAGATTTCAAGTTTCCTTTCCCCTTCTTTACCGTTCCTTCCCCTTCTCTCACCTCCTCTCATACAGTGCATAAGTAAATGCATAGACTTAATAAGGTGGGTTGAACTTTCGGGATAGGAGTGGGCTTAGTTAAAAAGACTTCATTTTCGATAGCGTTTTTAGGAAATATGGTTTGTTACTTGTTGTGTTGATCATAGTTTGTTGTTTTGATTGAAACAAAGCATCTGAGATGTGTTTTTGTGCCTTGATGACCGAAGAGAATAGATGACAATTGGTTAGAACAGAAAAGAGATACGTGAACCTCAGGATGCATGGAAGGATTGCAGTTATATCGAAAGGGGAAGGCCTCACAATGCGACTACGAGGTGAAGAAACAGAGAAGGTTTTGATAGAGTTCATGACTCAAAGAAAGATTTAGTTAGGGTCGAGGAAAGAAAGAAACAGAGCTACAACTGAGCTCGCGACTCAAAGGATTACAGCAGAGCTCAAGGTCTGAAGGGAATTAGAAACTCACATAGTAATTCCATACCTTTAGTGAGCTAAGCTGCAATTAGTTTCACGAGTGAGGAGGAGAACATAATAACAACATGAGAAAGAGAATTTAGATCTTAAAGTTGGTCAAGTTCTCTTAACAGGGTGGGTATAAATAGGTTCAGCAATTTATTCAAAATCCAATCAAACAAAACAAAATATTTATAAAAAATGAATTTCTAAATTTATAGAACTGAACAATCGAATTTCATCTGTTCGGTCGATTGTTTTATTGCTTTATGCCCTTTATCTTTTACTTACCCATAAATATTAGGATTTATGTTTTAAAGTTAGAGGTAGAGAAAAAAACTTCATATTGAACATTAATTATCTTCCAACTTACGGTGCATTACCCTTGCAACCCTAAGCAAGTTTGTCAAGAAACTCCACGTCCGTGCTCATACATTTTACCAGATTTCACAATGCCCTAAAATTTTGTCATTTAGGACAAATGTTTCTTTTCAAAACACTATGTATGGTACCCTGTGAACAATTTCTGCATTCGTAAGGCGCCTATTTTCCACACGGATTTAAATTTATGTATTTTTCTTCAAAAATTACTATACACACGTAAAACGAAGACTGAATGACTTATCATATCTTCCTATAGATACAATAAAGTTATTGATACGATGGATATGAGTAGCTCCCACGTAAAATTAGAAAATCAATCTTCTGATTAATGAGGCCGTCAAAGTCTAATTGTAAGTCAACTCGAAAAAAATTATCGATTGGGACACAAAAGATCACCATCTGATCAAACAACCCTAATCTCTAAGGTCATGCTCCCTCTGTATCTCACTCAGCTAGGTCAGAGATTATCATTCGATCAAATAACCCTGATCCCAAGGGTCATATTCCCTTCGTATCTCATGTTGCTAGCTCAGAGATGGCCATCCGATCGGACAACCCCGATCGCAAAGGTCATGCTCCCTCTGTATCTCACTCTTCTATCTCAGAGACCACCAGTCGGATAGATTCCACCATTTTCCTATAGTTATGCTTCCTCTTACTCTAATATACAACCGAACAATTCTTTTATAACTTTCCAATTGAATCCTCCCAACTCTCGAGGCTTAGCATCCCTCAACTCTCTATAAGATGGGTAGACATATAAGCAAACCCACCAGCCCATGATCAGAGATTGAGCTCCCTCTTTTATCAACCCATTATCCCACTATTTGAGTTAGGCCCAGAAAGCCCATTGGGCCTTTCAACTCATGAATCTATTTTGTTGGATTAAGACACACTTGGAGGTGGGAGAGGGAGGAGGTGAATCACGTGGTTTTGAAAAACTTTTTCTTTTCGATTTTAAAATAAGTACGTAGCGAAAAAACTTGAAAACAAAAAGTAAGTAAAAGGACAAGTTCAGTTTTACTTGGTTTGGAGCCTTAAGCAACTCCTACTCCAAGACCCAAGTCTCATTGACCTATCGATGGTAATCCACTAATAACCTCTTTCAGAACTACTGGAAGAGGGGATTGAGCACAAATGAATAGGAATAAGTGTAACATACTACATTTTTCGTTTTGTAATAATTAAGTACAGAAATTTAAAACTTTGTTATCCAACACTCTTTGTAGACAGTTGGCTTGAGCTCGTTGTTGGACAGTTCCTTAGTTGGCCATAACAAAGTCGTAATAGGGTAGTAGCAGGAAGTCGGAGCAGTCAGAACCCCAATCGGATGCGTAGAAGCTTGTGGAATTGATATGTTGAAAGAGTTGGAAGAGAAGACCTTTTATAAGGTGTAGAACACACCTTCCATAGTCTTGAAGGCGTCTTCCATGGGCAACAATCTATCCCAAAAAGTCCTTCTCCTTATCATCGACGTGGTCTTGGAAAGCGTCTTCTAAGCTCCCGAATGCGCCTTCCATAAACAGTACTGAAGACGCCTTCCGTCGCTTGGAAGGCGTCTCGAATACTATTCACTTGAGGCTTTTTATGCTACCTCTGCCCTGAAACAAGTATTAGTCCAATACAAAGATATTTAACTTACAAAATAAGGTTAACACAATAAAAATTATGATTAATTTATAACTTAGACCCTGCCCTCCGGACCAAGATCTAGTTAGAGCCTCAATTTAAACTTCTGAAATGGACCTAAATTGGACCAACACCTACTGTCCCCTCAACCAGGGCACGCTCTCACTTAGTCTCTCTCCTCAGTGACTTACATTCACTTACCAAGTGTCGAATTACCTCTTCGATGTCCAATATGACCCACCAGCTCTTCCTATCGAAATCACACATACGAACTTTGTGAGATATCGAAAAATTAAATAAATAGGGTTATTTCAGAAATAGCCTTATAAAATTCTTCCGGAATTTTTAAAAATTTTCTGGGAATTTTTCGGACCTTGTACGACGGGTTTTGAGGGGAAGCATTAACGAGTTCGGATTAAGCCTGTTTGGGATACCCGGTTACCCTCTGTTTGGGAGGAGGTGAGTAAAGGGGAGGGAAAGGTAAACATGGGTAAAATGAATTTTTACCCTTGTTTGGGAGAGAGTGAGCTATGAAGGGGAAGGGGAGAGAAGGGTAAAGCTTCCCCTTGCATGCTCGGGAATAAGCGAAATTCCTTACACCCCAAATTGGGGTGTAAGGAAGGGTAAGGAGAAATTATTACAATTATATCCTTATTTATTTTTTCACATGCAGATTTATTAAAAAAATAAGAGGATATTTTTGTAAATTTGTATATTTAATCTTCATTCCATCTCTTTCCTCTCACATAAACTTTCCCTCCCTTCCAAACAAGGACAAGATAAATATATTACTTTCCCTTCCTTTCCCTCCCTTCGCCTTCCATCCCCTTCCATTAATGAACCTTACCTCACCCCATCCAAACAGAGGCTTAAGTGAGGTTCTGTTCTTTTGCTGTGGTGTTCTTTGATCCAATAGCTTAGTTTAGTTCTGGCAGCATCTATTCAGGTTAAGGTAAGGTGATTAGAATTGGTGTTGGATTCCAATCTTGATCAGATTAGTTAATTCTTGTTGGTGTGATCCGATTGATTCTAGTAGGTGTTGTATGCTGTGATGCTGGAATTGTGATCGTAAGGTGATTTCCAGCAGCATCACCTGTGGCTTTCGATTAGTGAGGTGAGTTCTTCTCTCTATGAACTACTTAGTTGTGGATGATGTGTAGATTTAGGTATGATTTGGATTACATGATTACTAGATGGTTAGTGATTATGTTTAGATTTATTTGGTTATATTAATCTAATGGAATGGTTGGGGTTAGGGTAATTAACTCTAGTCAACCGTTGGATTTCTAATCTAATTGGTGATTAGGGATTACGTAACTAATCCTAATTAACCATTAAATTTAATTATGTAGATTGAGGTTGTGTTGATTAGGGTTTTGCCCTAATTTAGTTTTAGGGATTTTATTTAGCTATTCTTTAAGATTAAGCTAAATAAAATATATATGTTGTTTGACACAGGACTTTGATTCGAGACAGATGTCTCGACATTAGATTTGGCGTGATACTACCTGCTATTTGAGGCAGGTACCCTTTGACTTATCTCTTGATAGTGTCTTATGATATGTGCAGTTTATATATACTTACTAGTGTTGGTAGTTAGTACTTCCCTGGTTTATTTTAGTTGATACCTGATATATGCTTCTACTGATAGCTGATATACCTTAGTCTAGAATGTTTTTCTTTCTAGCTATGTTTATCTGTGTTCATAGAGTTAGAGGTATTTATTGTGCTTTCCTCTATACTGGATTAGTTGATAGATATGTTGGATATGTGTTGTTGAATTCATGTTGTTTGTTATCCTTGTTATATATGTGTTTATCTTTTTGGCACCTACACATATGGAGGAGGATATGTTCAGGTATGACATACTGTAGCCGCATGCACCATATCGCATGTTTGCATGCTGGACGATTGACGACTCCGTTATTGTTGAGCTCGTCGGCCGGCTACATGGACCTCTGCACACGTGTTCACTGCATGGGTAGTGGCACAACACTCAGGGTGTGTATGGTAGGTTGCTCGGTAGTGCTCCGCTGGGGTGCTCATGGGTAGTACGATGACAGCGTGGTAGCACGCCGGGGTCCCTCCCCGTCATTGCGTACCGGGAGATGAGAGCATTGCGCTCCCTCACTATGTTTGAGGTAGGAGGATAGGTGTACTCCGACAACATCCCGTTCACTCGATCACTCATCAGGGGTAGTGATGACAGAGTGCACGGTGTTACAGCCCTACCCACTCGGTCTCACCATCGCGTGTGAGATGGCTGACTGGCGTCAGGGGTGACCATGTCATATTACATTATATACACAGATTGCATTTATTGTGATTGTTGCATATTGGATGGTGCACTTGGGTGACTGCATATGATTGACATGCATACAGGATACATGCTTATTTGCTCTGACTATCTTTATCTGTGTATGTCCACAATCATTTGCCCAAGCCTCGCAGGTGAGTACAGTTTATTTCAGTATTGCATTTCTTATTATTCTTGCAGTAGACTGTATGACATGCCTATTGTTGGTTACTGTAGTTTATTCAGTTATGCATACCTGTTTACTGTTAGGAGACTGTACTATATGTTGTACTGTTAGGATACTATACCGTATGATTGTTGCTGGTAGTTATATGTTGTTGTACATATCTATTGGATTACCTGCTGAGTTCTTTGGACTCACACCGTTATATTACTACCTTTCAGGTTGAGGCCGTCAGGAGAAATTCCAGTCGCTAGCCCCCTTGTCGCGAGGATTTTCTGTAGTCGATCTCTATTTTCGTTACTACATTTTTACACTTGTGATGTGAGTTTTGTATTGTGGACTTTATGTTGAACCTTTGGGTTTGCTACTTTTGTTTTCCGCTGTGGATATTTTCATTACTTCGTGGATTTCGTTTTCTTCGTTGTAGTGGAGTAGGATGTTATACATATATCTGTGATGATTTCTATATCGTCTTTTCTTTTGATATAAACTACGTGGATTGTTCATATTAAACTGTGTGGAATGTTGATATAAACTGCGTGGTTTGATTATTATTTGTATAGTATTGTTCCGGCCGTGTGGGCCGATGTATGGATATATGTATTCTGGATTCATATTGTCATCCGTACAGGGGAGATGCTGTCGAAATTTCTTCTGACAGGGACTACCTGGGGCGTGACAAACTTCGTCAACTAGGAATCAAACATCCCGATCTCCTACCGAAATCGTACATTCGGACTTCCTCTCGTCATGAATCGAACATTCTGACTTCCTGCCAGAATCTCACATCTGGACTTCCTACCTAGTGTCAGGTCCTCTTGACCCATCAAGTTAGTCAACCTAGCACACTCGATAATAAGGTTAGATCAACAACACATCTAACTTTAATTCATTTGTCATTCATCAAAACTCAGGTTTGATCATCTGTGCCAAATGCACCAACAATCTCTCCCATTTTGATGCAATGACAACCTAAGTTAAAGTTAGAAAGAAAATATGTAAAACATATATATAAGAAATGATTTTAAGTGACAAAAATTGAAATAATTAAGTTTAATCTCTTTATCATTGTAGGGTTAAGTTTTCCAGAGTTTTCATATTTTCTTTAGTTTTCTTACTTAAACCCTAACCTTCCCCCTTTGACATTCATCAAACTAAGCAGATAAGTATACCAAATTACAAATACACAAGTAATAATTTATTCAAAGTCATCACAAAAACTTGCAGGTCTATTAGATTGAGGAGTTAACAAAATTTTCAAAAGTATTTCGACAAAAATTTTCTAATTTTTCAAAAAGTTTTCAATATTTTGAAAATTAATTTTGTAAAATAAATCATTTTGTAAAAATAAATTTTGCAAGAATTATACAAAATAGATTTCAAAATATTTGTTAAAATGATAGTTTGTTTGAAAAGTACTTAAAGTTTTAATTGTTCAAACTCCTTTTGAAAAGTTTTGTAAAGAATTTGTTTAAGTAAAATAATTTTAAAAGTATTTTCAAAAATAGATTTTCAAAACACAAGTTATATTTTAAAGTTTAAAAAAACATCCTTTGAAGAATTTTAAAAGAAATTTCCAAAAGTATTTTCGAAGCCAATTTCAAAATATTTAAAGTATTTTTAAGCAAATTTCAAAAGACTTGCATTTTATTTTTCAAATCACATGTTTGAAAAACATAAGAATTTTACAAAACAAGTATTTGAAAGATATTTTTGAAAGTATTTTTGTAAAATATTTTGAAAGAAAATTTTAAAGAAATTTTTACAAGTAATAGGAAAATAAATAAATTATTTAAAAAAATCATTTTCAAATATCCTCCTCCCGAGTCTAATATATTTTTGTTTTAAAAAATATTCATCTAAAAATTTATCTAAAATGTCTAACCCTTAGTTATTAACTAACTATTAGAAGATATCAGTGTTTACTTGGTTAGTCATATTAAGTAATATAGCAGTTAGTGTTTGACTAAAATAGATTACTTAACCTAATAATTTAGATATTTTTCGTCCAGACTTATGTTGATGCATTGATATTTTCATCTGAAGTTCAGGCAAAAGGTCTATGCATCTCATGCTGTTTTAAGTTTTTTGAATAAATAATCGAGGTAGACCTAGTGTGTTTGTGAGATGCTTGTTACTTAGATTTATAGGATCATGCCTTCTATGGGTGCGATCTAGGCTACTCTAAAAATTAATTTTCTAGATTAATTTTGAAATAGTAAGAAAATAAGAATTTTTAAAAAATATAAGTAAAGAATTTTCCTAAAATTTACAAACTATTTGAAAATTATTTTGAGGAAAAACATATCCTACTCTAAAAAGAAATTTTCTAGATTATCCAAATAAAGTGGTCAAAAAGTAGCTAACTATATAGATCAAGTCATACAAATACACAATATATAGCAGTGCACTAAATTCAATCAAGTTTGGTCATCATCGGTAAGTGGAGGTGGGAGATGATCATGCACTCGCAAAGCTCGAAGAATCGATTGCATCTGTAGGTCTAGCTACCAAAATTTGATGGTTATCTCCTCTCGGAGAGAGGTAAATTTGGTGGTCATCTCCTCCTGGAGATCGCTAAATCCCTCTGAGATTGACTTTCGGATCTATGCGGAAGACTCCTCAAGTCGAGCAAGTCGGTCCACTACAGATAACGAAGTCGAGGGCTAGGTCGAGGTTGATGGCTGGGTCAGAAGAGGTCCAAAGAGCTCCTCAGCCATAAATGATGGCATCTCCTCACCCTCTGCCGGAATGATAGGTGAAAATCCTCCTCGGCCTCTCCTGGAATGTCTGGCTGCGATCTCACTCTCCAAGCCAGTCCCCTATGCACTAATGCAAGCTGACGCTGACCAATCTCATCATATGCGCTAAGGGAAGTGGATGTACCCTGGGTTATGTCTACCCCTATGGTTCAAAATATGTAACACAAAATGTGACAGTAGGGCATATGGACCTGTTATCTAGTGATGAGATTGGATGCATGAATGACATTTTGAAACATGTGTAATGTAATATTGATGTCTAGGCATTAGCATAGTGCATACAGGAAGAAAGAGTGGGAGGGTTGCATCATCACAACATTGTGAGATGTGATCGGAAAAATATAGGTGGTCAGGATTTGATACAGGATATAGTCTTGAACTCTAAGAGAGAAAAACCTAAAGTCAGTCACAGTAGATAGTCTCTTGTTATGCCTAAAGGATGTCCACATATCTTAATAATGGC
Organism: Zingiber officinale; assembly: GCF_018446385.1. NCBI lineage: Eukaryota > Viridiplantae > Streptophyta > Magnoliopsida > Zingiberales > Zingiberaceae > Zingiber > Zingiber officinale. The sequence continues at coordinate 107,644,471 of NC_055997.1, forward strand.
ATGATATTGTCCACTTTGGGCTTAGGCTCTCATGGCTTTACTCTTGGATTCTATCTAAAAGGTCTCATGCTAATGGAGATATCCTATATCCTTTTAAACCTATGATCTTTACCAAATCTTTCCAATGTGGGACTTTGATTGAACCCTAACAATCCTCCCCTCAAACGAAGGACCACAATTACTCTCATGGTCCTAGCCTCCCTGCGAGCATCCAGTCACCCTGACCTGCTCTGGGTCTCCCTGTAAGTATCCGCATCTGGTCACCTTGACCTGGTCCGGGCCTTCTCATGAGCATTCGGTCACCTTGACTTGCTTCGGGTCTTCCTGTGAGCATATGGTCATCCTGACCTACTCGCCTCCTCGCAAGAATCCATCTTGACCTACTCCAGGCCTCTCGGCAAGCATCCAGTCATCCTGACCCGTTCCAGGCCTCTCCGCGAGTATCCGATTACCCTGACCTACTTCGAGGTCTCCCCACGAGCATTCGATCACTCATGACCAGCTCCGGACCTGCCCTCAACTTTATTCAAGGCCGACCCACATTACATCTAGTCTGGACCATGACTTTGATACTATTTGTTGTGCACAAGGATGTTCACATATCTCCATAATGACATGATATGTCCACTTTAGGCTTAGACCCTCATTGTTGGGATCTTGACGTCCGCTAGAGGGGGGTGAATAGCGGCTCACCCAAATCGTTCGCTTCCTACGTTGTTAGCTTGCGCAGCGGAATAATACAAAAATAAACAAGCTAAACAAAATACAAGACAAGAAAGAATGCAAACCAAGCTACACAATCATTTACGTGGTTCGGAGATAAAGCTCCTACTCCACGGCGTGTCCGTAAGGTGGACGATCCCTATCCGTCGGTGGATTACTCCCCGGAAGACCTCCGGCTAGCTCAAACTCCTTGTGGGTGGAGAAACCTCACCACAAACTCACCAAGACCTCTTGGACACAAGGAAAACTCTTGAGCACTTGTAGACTACTAATTAGACCTTAACCAAGTCTAATTTCGTCAACTCAAACCAAGCTCCCAAGCTTTGGTTTTATAGCCCGCGGGTTGAAATCCCCGCCTACCAGTCGACTGCTCTCTGTGGAAATTCGACCGTTACACCCCAACTGCAGTCGACTGCTACAGTCCTGCTACAGTAACGCTACAGTCCTGCTACAGTAACGCTACAGTACTGCTACAGTAAACTCTAATTCTTATATTTTATTCCGAGTACAATCTCTCAGCACTCGTCCCTGCCCGACCAACCTAGACCTAGCCTTCTAGCCTCCTCCATCAGCCTTGCGTCCCTCGGATGCCTCCCCATCCTTCACGTCTTGCCTTCTGGAGCTTCCATCGGCCTTGTAAATGTTGTCGGGTCTTCCTTTGCCAAGAGGTCGCGCCTCCGGGACTTCATCCATTGCCAAGTTACACTTGGACTTACGTTGCCAAGACTACATGCTTGGACTTACACCGCCAAGACTCATCCTTGGACTTTTCTCCTTTGCCAAGATCACACTTGGACTTCCTTGTTGTACCTGTATCCTGCACACTCACAATGCATATCAAATACAACAATAAAACTAACTTAAACCTTTGCCCAAACATCAAAACCTAGGGTCACTATATTGCTCCAACAATCTCCCCCTTTTTGATGTTTGGCAAACCGTTTAAGTTAGGGAAATAATATATCAATAATAATGCAAATAAACATGCAATCTACACATGCATAAATCATGGAACCTAATCCTAGGCTCCCCCTTCACCTAAGCTCCCCCTTGAGTTAGGATTTATTGCAGAGGTAAACTTCTCCCCCTTTGCTAATAAATGAGCAATCGCTCCCCCTTCACCTAAGCTCCCCCTTGAGTTAGGATTTCTTGCAAAGGTATGTAGGTTTCCCACTTAAATCTAAATTTCTCCCCCTTTGCCATACATCAAAAAGAGCTCCAACAATATCCCAATTATCGGACTCTTTGACCTCTAATGACCATAGACATCATGTATTAATTTCTCATAAGATTACATACATGTTCACCTCTCTTTTAGTCATTTTCTAGTGCTGAAAAACAATTTTAGACCGTATCAGTCGACTGCAAGAAGTACCAGTCGACTGCCCCCATGAAAACGAGCTTACAGAGACATTCTGTGCTCGTGAACAGTGTTACCAGTCGACTGGTACACTATTCATGAAAAAATCAGCCTTTTCTGGCCAACTTCAGAAATGCGCCAGAAATTCCACAGACCTCCAAAAATCCCCAAATTTTGTGGAGAGGTCTATTATATCAATATATACTTGGGAAAAATATATATAAAAATATATCTATCACCAATCCTAAGATTGATATAAAACACAAAACTAGCTAAAAAGTTCAATTGAACCTTGACCTAAAGTCCAAGTTTTGGCTTTCTCTTGATGTATTTGCCCATACTAAACCATAATGCATCACTAGCATTAGTTTATATGGCATCTATATATCAAAAACTAATTTTCATGTAATATGAACCCAATTCATATTTCTATGCATGAAACTTAACTCAATTGTGCCAACCCACTATGTTAGAGACTTAAGTCCCTTTCCTAACCACTTGGCACATTTGATAACCCATCTACCATGGGTCCCAAAGGCTCTTCCTAACCTTAGGAATCTTAACCTTAGTCATCTCCCTTGGTGACTCATCCACTATAGCTAGGTCACTTCGATGCACCTCGGGTGACACTTGGCCTACTAAACTCACCTTCTTAACCTTAGACACCTTGTCTTTGATTAATTTCTTCTTGTCCTTAATCTTGGACACCTCATCCTTGCTATAATTATATGCTACCCTAGCATATTCCTTCTTATTGGCCTTGGATGACTCTCCCTTGTCCTTGGCAACACCTCCCATACCAATGTCATGTGCTACCTTAACATTTGACGTCCTTTTGGTCTTGGAAAAGATTTTTATGTTTTAAAGGAGTAACTCCCCCTAAAAACATGGTTAAACTTCTATCATTACACCAACAATGACTTGGGGTTCCTAAATAATTAGGAAAGCCAAAACTTGAAGTTTTGAGGTTAAAAATTCAATAATGAAACTAACCTCAACCGAAACTTCACTTTGGTTTTTCTTAACCAAACCATACTTGTTTTCATCATGAAAACTCATGTAGACATTATTTAGAGTATAATTTATCAAGGAAAAATAGTTTTCTATGAAAATACTTCCTATTTTCAAAGATTGACACAAATTTGAAAACTCTTGAAAATTTCAATGTTTTCTCCTAGTTTGTGTCTAACTTTCCAATGATGATTACTATCAAAAGATAGTCTTCACCAAGGTTTTTCAAAAGTATTTTGAAATCATTTTTAAAACCAATATCCAACCATGTTCTTTGAGCTCAATGCACATGACTTGTACATTAGCTTTCCCAATGATTGGAAGACACATAACTATGTGTTTTGATGAACCTAAAACTCAACAAGATGCACTAGATCAACATCTTGAGTTTAGTTCACCATCTTAACATCTCACTTGTATCTAACGTGTATTAAAACACATACAAGTCACCTTATAGTTTTTTGTGAGATGTATATTTGGTCTTGCCCTAAACTAAGGGATCATGCATCTCTATCTAGGCATTGTAAAAATCATGATCATCCATCTAGGATGCCACTTGATATAATCCCTCTTGTTGGGATATTTACCATTTATAATAGATGCCATTTGTCCTTAAATAACAAGGGAATTAAAGTAATGCATGATGTTACATGGCATACATCAAAATAAGCAATTTTCAAAATGAAAAGCAAGCTATAGCTACATGATGTATGTATGACATGACATGGTATTTTTATATTTTTCATAATAAAATATGAATGCTAAATATAAATATGATGTCATGACATATGATAGGCAAACAAAACATGGCAAGTTAGCATAAATAAAATTTACCTAGATTACCTATCTAAGTATTCTTAACCCTAGCTAACTCAAAATTTAACCCTAAATTGCCCATGATTTTCCATGAAAATGCCAAAACCCAATTTTGACATTTATTTTCCTTTCTAAATTTGTGCCATTTTAACTTAAATAAATTTCTCAAAGTATGGTACATTTTACTCTTTCCAAGAGTAAATGAAATCAAATTAAAACTTAGATTTGCCTTTTACCTTTTAAGAAAATATCAAAACCCCAACTTGGCATTTCTTATCCTTTTCTAAATGTGTCAATTTAAATTAAGTTCAAAACCTCAAAGTTTGACACATTTCACTCTTCCAAAGAGTGAACATCTTACATTATGACCTAGATTTTTCTTTAATTACTCTAAGAATATACCAAAATCCCAATTTGGTATTTCTTATGTTTTTCCACATTGCGCCAATTTAATTCAAACATAATTCCTTAAGATTTGCCACATGTTACTCTTTTCCAAGAGTGACAATTTGGATTAAGGTTTACATTTCCCTTAATTCCATAAGAAAATGTCGAATTCTAAATTTGGCATCACTTTTGCTTCTCTCTAGTGTGTCAATTTAAATTAGATTTAACTCCTCAAATTTTGACACATTTTACTCTTTCAAAGAGTAACATTTATCATCCTTTTCATTTTCAAAGGTTAACAATCACTTTGAAAATGCTCTCAAGTGTCAACTTTCCCAAGGTTGGGTTAACTACCTTTCCAATTGGAGTTGACACTCTCTAAACCCATCTAGGGTGTAGAGAATATGTTCCTAGGAACCCAATACCTATTGGTGCTCCTTGGATGCTCTAGGTACTCACTAGGGATGACTTCCCTAGATACCTTCCTAACGACCTTTCTTGGCTTCTTAGAAGCCTTGGTCACTTCCACTAGGTCACTTCTAGGGTTAACTCCCTTTGTAACCTTATTTGTGACTTTATTAGGCCTTTTGGAGCCTTAGTCACATTGGTCTTGCCAAAAATACTCTTAGGGATTCCTTCCCTAGTATCTTTAACTTGACCTCTAAACCTAGGGTTGGTCCCATAACTATATGGAACCCTATGAAAGGAAGTCACATCCTTCTTGGCTTTAGGTTTGTATCCCAAACCTCTATAGCCATTGGATGGCTCTTGTCTAACTTTTCTTAGGTTATGCTCATTTTGACCCCTAAGAATATTTTCCATTCTTGTTAAGGTCCTTTCTAAATTATCAAGTCTTGTCCTCAAGACTTGATTTTCACCCCATAAATCTCTAGATTTTGGTTTTTCATTGAATCCTTGAGCATTTCTATTTTTAGGTATATATCTAAAATCCTTGGTGTTATTGCCTAAGTTGTTATTTACCTTCCTAACCTTAGGTGTGGTAAATCTAGCATAAGGAGGAATATATTTATCCTTAAGGTTATCATGCCTCCTATTCTCATGATAAATAGCATTAAGATGATAAGAGTTATTTCTAGCATACTTTTTATCATATGTCAACGGAATGAATTCATTAAATGATACCTTGGTTTTTACCTTGGAAGCTCCCTTCTTCTCCCACTTCTTCAAGTGCGTCAATTTCTTGAGCTCTCCTCTCCTTGGGCACTTTGTGTGGTAGTGACCCCACTCACCACATGTAAAGCACCTAATGTGCTTCTTCTCCTTCTTCTTCTTCCTACAACTCACATTAGTTTCTAAATTAACTTTAGTGAGTTTAGGGTTTACCTTCTTGAGCGAAGGACACCTACTCTTGTAGTGCCCCATCTTACCACACTCAAAACATTTGATGTGGTCCTTTGTGCTCTTCTTGGTAGTTGAACTAGAGGGTTGAACTTCCAAGATCTCCTCTTCCTCGAATTTCTCTTCTTCCACTTCACTTGAAGATGTGGACTCTTCCACTTCTTCATCTCTTGAGGATGTGGAAGATCTCTCCTCTTCCACCTCTTCCTTCTCTTTCTCTTCCTCCTCTTCCTTTTCCTCATCGAATGTTGACCTCTTGTCAACATCGGATTGGTCCTTCTCTTCTTGGACCAATGAGCCATTTTCCTTGGGCTCTTCCACTTCTTGGATTTTTATAGGGTCTTCATGATAGGCAATGATCTTTTTCCAAAGATCACTTGCATTTGTGGTTTCACCTACACTCAACAAAATATTAGAAGGTAGTAAATTATTCAAAATTCTCGTTACCTCCTTGTCTGCCTCCGATTGCTCTCGTTGCTCTTCGGTCCAATGCCGAGGTCGGAGGCGTTTACCCTTCTTGTCCGTAGGAGCTTCAAATGGGTCACTCAAGATAACCCATTGGTTCCAATCCATTTGGAACCATGTCTCTAACCGCTTCCTCCAATAATTGAAGTCTTCTTTGTCGTACGGAGGTGGAATTCGGATATCCCATCCGAGTGGTCCTTCGGACTCCATCTTCTTCTTCCTCTAGCTTCTTGCTCTCTTGGCGGTTAGTCCGTAGAAGAGCGCCCTCGCTCTGATACCAATTGTTGGGACCTTAACGTCCGCTAGAGGGGGGTGAATAGCGGCTCACCCAAATCGTTCGCTTCCTACGTTGTTAGCTTGCGCAGCGGAATAATACAAAAATAAACAAGCTAAACAAAATACAAGACAAGAAAGAATGCAAACCAAGCTACACGATCATTTACGTGGTTCGGAGATAAAGCTCCTACTCCACGGCGTGTCCGTAAGGTGGACGATCCCTATCCGTCGGTGGATTACTCCCCGGAAGACCTCCCGCTAGCTCAAACTCCTTGTGGGTGGAGAAACCTCACCACAAATTCACCAAGACCTCTTGGACACAAGGAAAACTCTTGAGCACTTGTAGACTACTAATTAGACTTTAACCAAGTCTAATTTCGTCAACACAAACCAAGCTCCCAAGCTTTGGTTTTATAGCCCGCAGGTTGAAAACCCCGCCTACCAGTCGACTGCTAAAACATGCAGTCGACTGTCCTCTGTGGAAATTCGACCGTTCTGCCCCAGTCGACTGCACCAGTCGACTGCTAAAACATGCAGTCGACTGCTACAGTCCTGCTACAGTAACGCTACAGTCCTGCTACAGTAACGCTACAGTACTGCTACAGTAAACTCTAATTCTTATATTTTATTCCGAGTACAATCTCTCAGCACTCGTCCCTGCCCGACCAACCTAGACCTAGCCTTCTAGCCTCCTCCATCAGCCTTGCGTCCCTCGGATGCCTCCCCATCCTTCACGTCTTGCCTTCTGGAGCTTCCATCGGCCTTGTCATTGTTGTCGGGTCTTCCTTTGCCAAGAGGTCGTGCCTCCGGGACTTCATCCATTGCCAAGTTACACTTGGACTTACGTTGCCAAGACTACATGCTTGGACTTACACCGCCAAGACTCATCCTTGGACTTTCCTCCTTTGCCAAGATCACACTTGGACTTCCTTGTTGTACCTGTATCCTGCACACTCACAATGCATATCAAATACAACAATAAAACTAACTTAAACCTTTGTCCAAACATCAAAACCTATGGTCACTAGATTGCTCCAACACTCATGACTTTGCTCTTGGACTCTCCTTAAAAGGTCTCATACCAATAGAGATATTCTACATCCTTTTAAACCCATAATATTTTTCAAATTTTTTCAATGTGAGACTTTGATTGGATTCAAATAATCCTCCCCTCAAACAAAGGACGACAATTACTCTCATAGTTCAGGCCTCCCCGTAATCATCCGATCACCCTGACCTGCTTCAGACCTCCCCGTAAGTATCCGATCATCCTGACCTGCTCCAGGCCACCCCGCTGTTTTGGGTCTCCCTGCGAGCATCCGGTCACCTTGCCCCCCACCCCCCCCCCACGCAAGTATCCGGTCACCTTGACCTGCTCTAAGCCTTCTCGCGAGCATCCAGTCATCCTGACCTGCTCCAGGCCTCCTCATGAGTATTTGGTCATCCTAATCTACTCCAGACCTCCTCATAAGCATCTAGTCATCCTGACCTGCTCTGGGCTTTCCCACAAGCATCCGGTCATCCTGACCTACTCCGGGTGTTCCCACAAGCATCCGGTCAACCTGACCTATCCCGGGCCCACCCTCAACTTCGTTCAAGGTCACCCCACATTGCATCTGGTCTGAACCATGACTCTGATATCATTTATTGTGCCTAAAAGATATCTACATATCTCTACAATGACATGATATTGCCCACTTTGTACTTAGGTTCTTATGACTTTACTCTTGAGTTCTACCCAAAATATCTCATGCCAATGGAGATATCCTATATTCTTTTAAATTCATGATCTTTATCAAATCTCTCTAATGTGGGACTTTGATTGAATCCCAATATCTCTCCTCTTAAAAAAATACATATGGATAGTATCTAATGTAATATGGGAGTAGGGTTCACCAAATGGCAAATCCCTACTAGGGTAACACAAAAGGGGCATGCATATCTCTTTAATCCTAAGGTATTATACAATAGAGTGGGAGAGAACCTAAAGTTCTTACCACCTACTCTAGTAGAGTATATTAGGTCATCAATCTTAACTAGGGTGTTATAAAATTGGGCACACAAGTCTAAGTTTACTGAATGACTATAGTAAACTAATCTAACTAACTAATTATAGTCTATAACCTTTATAATAAAGGCACAGTATCAAGTTCTACTCAAAAATCTAGATTTTAGTGTAATATATGAATGCTCTAGGAAATCTAGCCTAAGTCGTTCAGTGGGAAATCTAGCATCGGTAGAGGGGATACTGCTCGAACTAGGCTGGGACGGAATAACATTTCGTCGTTTCCTAAAGTAATGTATACATGCAAACATTCACAAAAAGCATATATATAAAGAAAATAACTAGATAGGTTGAGTTAGAAGGTACCTAGGAGGCATAATTAGGGTTTAGAAGGAAAAAAATGGAGAAGATGTAAATCATCGCTGGAAGGCGCCTTCCCATGAGATGAATGCAAACAGAGCGAAAGGCTCTATTCGCTATAAAAATTAGGGTTGAAGACCCCTTCAACCCGATGGAAGGCGTCTTCCATGCATTATAAAGGGCCTCTTCAACCGACTGAAGGTGCCTTCATTCGGTTGGGGGAAAATTTTCCTGCCCTGTCGAGGGCGCCTTCGGTGTCAACTCCCTTTTTTTAAGTTAATTCAATTCTAATTTAATTAATTTTATTTTAATTAATTTAAATTTAATTTAATTTATTTTTATTTTTATTTTAATATAATTTAATTCTTATTCATCTCACCCGATCGATATTTACAATCAAAGAATCCTATAATTTTGTGAGATAAGTTAAGTTAAATTTTAGGATTTGGTTTAACTTGTATTAGATTCAAGTTTAATTTTGAATTCAACAAACATGCATTCTTTAGATAAACATCTAAGCTATGGTGAGTCACCTGGACATCATTAGAGTAAACACGACTTCAAAGTTTTCCAAATAGTCCTATCCATTGAAGTTAATACAAAACTTTGATCTAACTAATTAGGATTAGTAAGGGGTAGCTTTAGTTAGTTCCACTAAGCCAAATACATCAGGTTGAAGTCATATCTTCCTAGACATGCATAGACAGAGCTTCTCTAACCTACTATCATCAAAAACTTCTCCAGTACCGTTTATCAAGTTAATTTTTTGTCCATATTTATCCTAGTCCTAATTACCTAGCCAGATAAATTATTTTTTTTAGAGGTGCCAACTAATTTGGAGACTCCCCTGAATTATTAAACTTTGAGTTTAGGTTTTAGGTTTGTGTCAATTTGATTTATAGTTATAATAGATTTAGTTATAATTTGAGTTTAGATTAATTTTATTTTTATTTAATTTAGGTTTATTTTTTGATTTATTTGATTTGATTTTATTCTTTAGGTTTAAATTTAGTTTTGAAGGTTTAATTTTTGATATTAAGAGTGAGTTATTTGATTTATTTTGATTTAGGTAGTATATTTTATTTTGTGGTACATAGTATTGATTAAGTCCTACTTGCGTGGTTAGACACGTTTTCAGAACCCAAGTTTTAGTTAGTTTTTTATTTTTAGTTAGAGTTTAAAATGATTAAAGGTAGACTTAAACTTTATCCAAGTCCAGATTTATTGTACATAGCTCTTTGAGATCCAAGCATCATGTTTAGATACTTAGATCCTGAGGTAGACTTTTCTAACTATTACTTTAACTTTTTAACTTGACTTTTTAATATAGAATTTTCTTTCTTAAGATTTTCAGCCTGAGTTGAATTTCTATTTTAAACTTGGTAAGTTAAAGAGGTCAAGCTCAGGTGTTTCTTAAGGATGTTATTTTCCTTAAAGAGGAGTTTAGCATGTTCCTCAGTTTTTATTAATTTCTTATTTAAGCAAGAAATATTTTTTAAAAAAATTATAGTATAATTAAATGTTACCTTAGTTGGTTCATCTAAACCGGATGTGGATTCATTACACAACTCGTATTTGAACTCTTCTTCTTGATCCGATTCACCTCCGGTTGCCATCGCCGTGAGGTAGCTAACTTGCTTTGGTTCGTCTGCTTCCAATCTGTCCGAGGAAGACTCGTACCAAGTCGCCTTGAGTGTTTTTTGTTACTTTGTATTCTTGATCTTGTCTTTGTTCGGGCATTTGTTTTTGAAGTGCCCCTTCTTGTTGCAACCGTAATATATGATGTTCGCCTTTAAGTTGTTGGATGCAGACTTGGGAATCTTCTTCATGTCGTATTTGGTGAAGTTTTTCATGAATTTAGTGAACATCTTCCTTACTATATTCATTAGTTGCTCTTATTCATCTGATTCTGAGTCGAACTCAGTTTACGCTTCAGTTTTAGCTCCCTTTGAAGTACCTTCAAGAAGTGCAATTCCTTTCTCAACCTTTGTGGGGTTAGTTTGTTCGTGCAGCTCTAACTCACAAAATAATTCATCTACATTTAACTTTGAAAGATTCCTCAAAACTTTATAGGTATTTACAATTGATGCCCATAGTGAGGTTTGAGGAAACGAGTTCAAAGCGTACCTTATGATTTCGTGGTTCTTAAATTGATGTTCAATCATGTGTAGGCCGTTGAGAATATCTTTGATCCTCGCATGTAGTTGGCTTGCTATTTTTTCATCCTATATTTTAATATTAAATAAAGTATTTAGAATGAGGTCTCGTTTAGTTACCTTGGCATCATTTGTTCCTTTGTATAATTTGATGAGCTTGTCCTATAGCTCCTTTGCATTTTCGTGTCGACCGACTCGGTTGAGTTCTTCTTTTGTGAGTCTGCACTGGATCATGTTCAATGCCTTCGAGTTGATCTGGGTCTTCTTTTTATCATGTGGCTTCCATCTTTCTAGATCGAGTGGTACTTTAGTCGCCTCGTCTACAGTCACCCGATACCCTCATCGGATGGTGAACCATTGCTCGATGTTGGTCTTTAAGTAGATCTTCATTCTCTTCTTTCAATATGGAAAGTCGTCTCTGTTGAAGAGAGGAGTGCTAGAGTGTATACTAAAAGTCTAACTTTTGTAAACATTTATTTTGAAATAAAGAATTACATTGGTCAAAAAAGTCTACATCTATATGCTAAGTGTAGTTTTTCAATTAGTTTATATTGTAGATAACATGGTGTATGGTGTCACACACAAAAGATCATGTTATCGGTTCTTTATAAATATAAACAGTAGCTCACGATTAAGATGGATAGGAACAAACCATTGGAATAGTCGTAGTGTAATTATGTATTAGTTTATCTTAACTAATAAATTACACTAGTACACTCTGAGTGTATTGAGCAGGATCATTTAAGGTAAGTTCTTTTTATACTGACTTAATAAAAGAACAAGACCTTAGTTATTATGGAATTGTGTGCTCTTAATCCTAATATAATAACAAGCACATATATTTAGTATTCATTTCTTTAACTTATCAAAGGGTGAGATTTAGCTCGATAAATCAATAGGCCTGATAAATTGGGAAATGATATTACTTATAGTGTGTGTTGTTGATTATAGAAGGAAATTATGTCCTAGTAATCTAGGTTGATAACGTCCTCAAGAGGAGCTCATAAGGATTGTCATGTTAAACCCTGTAGGTGAACTTAGTCCGACATGACGATAAGGTTGAGTGGTATTACTCTTGGACTGAGATATTAATTAAAATGAGTTGTCAGTAACTTAATTAATTAGTGGGCATCCAACATCTTAAACACAGGAAGACTAACACACTCATAATAAGAAGGAGCCCAAAAATGTAATTTGGGATTGGTGCGGTAGTTCAATAATAATTCTTTAGTGGTATGAATTATTATTGATGAGATTAAGTTGGGTGTTCGGGGCGAACACGAGAAGCTTAATTTCATCGGGAGACCAAAACTAATTCCTCCTCTCGGTCCCTATCGTAGCCTCTTGTATAAAGAGTATTATACCCACCCTTACCCACCTTCTTACCCATCCTAATGGGGCCGGCCAAGCAAGATTGGAACCCAAGCTTGGGTCGGCCAAGTAAATAGGTTGAGCCAAGATTGTGTGGCCGACCCTAGCTTGAACCCAAGCTTGGTGTGGTCGGCCACATCATATTAAAAGGATTTTTTTATTTTGTTTAAAATCTTTCCTTATGTGGAAGCGATGATTTAAAAGAAGAGTTTAAAAATTAAATATTTTCTTTTATAGTTTTCTACAAAAGATTAGATATCTTTCCTTATTTGTAGATTGAAAGGAGATTTTAATTTTAAAGATAACTTCCCTTTTTGGAAATCATCCACATGTTTTAATAGAGAGATTTTAATTTATAAAATTTCTTTTTATAACCAACCATGAAGGGAAAAATTATTAGAGAAATTTTTATTAAAAATTTCTAGAAACAAATTAGGAAGTTTTAATTCTTATGTTATTAAAACTTTCATTGTTTGGAGCCATGAGGTGGCCGGTCATATTGTTTAAGAAAAGGAAATTGATGTTAATCAATTAAAATTTTCCTTTTCATGGCAAAGGAAATAAGGAAGGTTTTATTTAAATTTTCCTTATTTGCCAAGACCAAGGAATATAAAAAGGGGGTAGAGGTGCCTCACTTACACAACTCTATTATATTTTTCTCTCTTTTCTTCATTGGTGTGGCCGACCATCCTCTTCTCTTCCTTTTGGTGGCCGAACCTCATCACTCTCAAGGAGACTCTTGTGGTGGCCGGTGTTGGATCGAGAGCGCTAGAGGGGGGGGGGGGTGAATAGCGCTCGTGGCTCTTTCACGTTTTTCGAAAATCGTTCGAGTAACTAAACGGAGCGGAAAGTAAATGCAAATACACACAGAAGACACAGTCGAGTTACTTCGTTCGGAGCCTAGTTCGACTCCTACTCGAAGGCCCGTGGTCGTTGACCGCTTTCGGTGGGCAACAACTATAGAATCGATGATTACAAGATTAATTACAGTTAAGTGCAGTAAGAAAAATAATTATACCAATGAACAGTAAATAAGGAACTTTGGAGCTTTAAGTTGTTGGAGCAGCAGGGCCTTGTTGAAGCGTATGGAGCAGCACACAAGAGCACAGGTTCTTCTTTCTGAGAGTTGTTATCTCGAAGCTGCATCCTAAGCCTCCTTTTATAGCCTCTGCAAGTCTGATCCAAATCCCCAAGTCTCGGGATCAGCTTTGACCCGAAGCGGATCGGTCGACCGATCCTCATGTTCGGTCGACCGATCAGATGATTTCCACCGCACCCGATCCATCACTCCGCTTCGATCTGGTCAAGCTCTATCCCCGGGTTCGGTCGACCGATCCCAAGTTTCGATCGACCGAAAAGTCTCCTCTGACCCGCTCACCTCGGCCTGATCCAGTCGACACTTATCCCAGGTTCTGTCGACCGATCCCAAGGTCCGGTCGACCGATCCCTGGTCAAGCCCGGTCCAACTTCTGGAAACTTGATCTGCCAGCTTGGGGGTTCGGTCGACCAAATCCAAGGTTCGGTCGACCGATCCCGGTCAGTTCTAACCCTGCACAAAAATATTAGTTTCCTGCAAAACAGAGTTAGAATCTAAACGATAATATATATATAAATAAATTTGACAGTCTCCCGACTGTCCAGGTTTGACTTTGAATTTCCGACCGGAAATTCTAGGTAGACCCGACACCTACTGTTCTCTCTACGGGGAACGCATCCTCACCTACTCCAATCAGGAGATTTACCTTTTGCTCGGTGCTCGATGCTTCCGGACTTTCTGCTGAACGTCCGCTTCCCGGCTAGTCCAGTCTTTCACCTGGTTCACGACACCAGGGCTTTCCACCTAGGGTTACCCCTCCCCCCTAGGACTTTTTCCTGAAGCACTCAACCCACCAAGACTTTCCGCATAGGGTTACCACCCCCTATGACCTAGGGTTACCACCCCCTAGGGTTTTCACCTTGCCTAACCGCAGCTAGGGCTTTTGCCTAAGTATACTTAGGACTTTCCTGCAATCTCATTCGGACCGTTAGATCTCAACAACTTTTGCCTTAACTTTGAATCCTTTGTCATTATCAAAACTTAGGTTCGATCGTCGGATGCTTCCCGCACCAACAATCTCCCCCTTTTTGATTATGGCAACCCAAATTCAAAGTTAAATAAAACAAATGCATAAATTTTTAAAAGGTTTTAAGTGAGCAAGCTTAAATATATAAATTCAAATAATAGCATAGCTTAAGCTAACACCTAAACTTTTGTGAAGCTCCCCCTTAACATAGGGCTTCCTTTTTGAATTTTTACTTTTGAATTTCCTACTCTCCCCCTTTGTCATTTATAAAAAAATAAGCCAGTTTTAAATAATTTTCAATTTTTTCTTTTTAAAAAATAGATTAGGCTTTGAAAAAAATGGGATAAGTGCTAAGTTGAAAACTAAATTTTCATCTAAAATTTTGAAAGCACTGAGTTAAAATTTTGCAAAACTACCTGAAAGGTAACTTAGCAAGACTTTATAAAGTTAGGTTTCAAGGATGGCTAAGTTTGAAAAAGTGTGAAAGTTGCTATATGAGTCACTTAGTTAAGCCTTTTGCAAACATTGAAAATGTAGTTTCAGTTTAGAAGGGTACTTAGTCTGAAAAACTTAATTTTGAAAATTAGGAGTAAGTATTTATTAAATTTTAGGACGAAGAGGGAGTAACAAAATTTTAATGAATTTTTAAAATGATTTTTTAAAGTATTTTCAAATATTTTTGAAATGAATTTTTAAAGAATTTTTAAAATGAATTTTTAAAGTATTTTCAAATATTTTTGAAATGAATTTTTTAAAATCAATTTTTAAAGTATTTTCAAATATTTTTGAAATGAATTTTTAAAATGATTTTTAAAAGAATTTTTAAATAATTTTGAAATTAAGTTTTTTAAAAGATTTTAAAATGATTTTTAAAAGATTTTTAAAAGTTTTTTCAAATAATTTTGAAATTAAGTTTTTTTTTTAAAAAAAAAGATTTTAAAATGATTTTTAAAAGATTTTTCAAATAATTTTGAAATTAAGTTTTTTTTTTTAAATAAAGATTTTAAAATGATTTTTAAAAGCTTTTTCAAATAATTTTGAAATTAAGTTGTTTTTTTTAAAAGACTTTAAAATGATTTTTAAAAGATTTTTCAAATAAATTTGAAATTAAGTTTTTTAAAATATTTTTAAATGATTTTTAAAAGATTTTTCAAATAATTTTGAAATTAAGTTTTTAAAAAGATTTTAAAATGATTTTTAAAAGATTTTTCAAATAATTTTGAAATTAAGTTTTTTTTAAAAAAAAATGATTTTAAAATGATTTTTAAAAGATTTTTCAAATAATTTTGAAATTAAGTTTTTAAAAATATTTTAAAATGATTTTTAAAAGATTTTAAATAATTTTGAAATTAAGTTTTTAAAAATATTTTTAAATGATTTTTAAAAGATTTTAAATAATTTTGAAATTAAGTTTTTAAAAGATTTTTATTTAAAAAAATAATATTAATTACGAATTTAATTTTGAATTTGAATTTTAAATTCCTTTGTCATCTCACCCGATCTAAATTTTCAATCAGGGAATCCTATAATTTTTGTGAGATGAATTGAGGTTCAATTTTAGGGTTATGTTTAACTTTGTGTTAGATTCAGGTTTAGCTTTGGGTTCAACAAGTAAGCATTCTTTGGATAAACTTCTGGCTATGGTGAGTCACCGGGAACTCATTAAAGTAACCATGCCTTCGAGGTTTTCCAAATAGTCATACCCATTGAACTTAATACTAAACCTTGGTCTAACTAGTTAGGATCCATTTAAGGGTAGCTTCGGTCAGTTCCACTTGACCAAATGCACCAGGTCGAAGTCATATCTTCCTAGACATGCGATGCCTAAGCTTCCCTAACGTACTATCATCCAAAAACTTCACCAGTACCGTGGGTCAAGTTAAACCTAGCTCCTTTTAATCTAACCTTAATTACCCTGCCGGATAGTCTACTCTTGTTTACCCATTTCAGGTAGATTAAGTTTGGTTACCCAGTCGGGTAGTTTAGTTGGGGGTGCCAGCTATTCTGGATCCTCCTTCTATTTTTTTTATTTGATTTAAATTGAATTTTGAATTTTTTAATTTTTAAATTTTTATTTAATTTCGAGTTTTTTAATTGAATTTTGAATTTAATTTCGAATTTTTAATTGAATTTTGAATTTTGAATTTTAAATTTTGAATTTTAATTTAATTTCAAAATTTTTAACTGAATTTTGAATTTTAAATTTTAAATTTTAAATTTTAAATTTTGAATTTTAATTTAATTTCGAATTTTTAATTGAATTTTGAATTTTAATTTAATTTCGAATTTTTTAATTGAATTTTGAATTTTTAAAATTTTGAATTTTTAATTTAATTAGAAATTATGTTCGTTTTATTAATATTGTTTTTCTTTTTGCTCCCCCTCGATCATAGCCTCGATATGGTCTATCGAGGTAGTGTATTTGATCATTCGGGATCCAATATTGACCAAGTCCAACTTGATTACTCAATTTGAACTTGGGGACCCATGCTTAGACTGTTTTTCTATTTGTTCTTTGTACAAGAGATAAGTAAGATTTGTATTTCCTTTTTGGTTTAAATCCTAGACCAGTTCTATTGTACACGACTCTTTGTGTCCCAAGAATTAGGTCAAGATTCTTGGAACCTAAAGAAAATCGTTCTAATGTTTTCTCCAGATCCTTGACTTGAGTTTTCAGACTGGAGTTCTCTTCTTCAAGTTTTTTGAACTTGAGTTGAGTTTCCAGTCTAAACTGGTTCAGTCAAAGATTTGGAGTCAGTCACTTCTTTAAGGACAGCTACTTCCTTTAGAAGTGACTTAATTCTAAGATTCGACTTAGCTAATTTTCGTAATAAATAATTGACTAAGTTATTGAGTCGAGGGATACTTACAGAGGGATCGGGCCCTTCGGAAACGGATAGGGATCCGTGGCTTCGCTCGGACTCAGCCTACGACTCGATCTCGCTCTCGGATTCGTCGATCTGGTCCCGGGCCATCAGCGCAAGTAAACTCGTCTGATTGAGTTCGTCGTCGTCGTCTTCTGAGGAAGATTCGTCCCATGTCGCCTTTAAGGTCTTCTTCCTTCTTTGCTTCTTTGCATCCTTTTGATTAAGGCAGTTGACCTTGATGTGCCCCTTCTGGTTGCACCCGTAGCAGATCACTTCGAACTTTACCTTAGAACTTGGTTAGGCCTCCTTGGATTGGATTGCCTTCTTTAGGTCCTTCTTGTTGAAGCCTTTCTTCTTCTTGTAGAGTCTCTTCACAAGGTTCATGAGCTCGGTTGTTAGTTCTTCATCTTCATCATCTGAGTTGGGTTCTTCTTCTGACTCTGGTTTAGTTCTTCGTCGTGATCTCGGTTCGCGCATTCGACTGGTACCTACAACTAAAGCAACCCCCTTCTCGGTTGGCTGTGCATTAGTCTGCTCATGTAATTCAAACTCACAAAATAATTCATCTAACTTTATTGAAGATAAATTCTTGGAGACTTTGTAGGCATCTACCATTGATGCCCACAATGTGCTCCTCGGAAACGAGTTTAGTGCGTACCTTATGACGTCCCGATTCTCTACCTTTTGCCCGATTCCGTGGAGAGAATTGAGGATGTCTTGAATTCTTACGTGCAGTGAACTTGCCGTCTCACCGTCCTGCATTTTCAGATTATATAATTTATTAAGTAAAAGATCTCTTTTACTTACCTTGGTATCGGAGGTCTCTTCGTGAAGCTCGATCAGCTTCTCCCATAGCTCCTTGGCGCTTGAGAATGGACCGACGCGGTTTAGTTCCTCCTTTGTTAATCCGCACTGGAGGGTACAAGTTGCTCTGGCATTTGCCTCCACCTTCTTGATTAATGCAGGTTCCCAGTCCTCGCAGGGTGTAGGATTGCCGTCTTTATCCGTTGGCAGATCCAAACCAGTCTTGACGATCATCCACGTCTCGAACTGGATCTTCAGGAAGTTCTCCATTCTGCCCTTCCAGTAACCAAAGTCCTCTTCGGTGAAGAGCGGGGGACGGATAGTGCTATAACCATCTTGTTGGGCCATTTTAGATCAACTATGAAGAAAATAAACGACAAGAAAATTCCAGGAGTTGGTCCTAGATTAGTAGTGCGGGAAGTATTTAAAAGAAACGAGCTCGAGTGGTATTGACCAACTTCGAGCAAAACCGATTCGAAAAGGAATTAGAACTTAGCTAATAAGCTAATTTCTAATTGACTCCGAAAAATAAAAAAAATACCACGAAAAATATTGCGTGATTGGTGGTTGCACCAGATCAACGCGACCCCGCTCTGATATCAATTGTTGGATCGAAAGCGCTAGAGGAGGGGGGTGAATAGCACTCGCGGCTCTTTCACGTTTTTTGAAAATCGTTCGAGTAACTAAACGCAGCGGAAAGTAAATGCAAATACACACAGAAGACACAGTCGAGTTACTTCGTTCGTAGCCTAGCTCGACTCCTACTCGAAGGCCCGCGATCGTTGATCGCTTTCGGTGGGCAACAACTATAGAATCGATGATTACAAGATTAATTACAGTTAAGTGCAGTAAGAAAAATAATTATACCAACGAACAGTAAATAAGGAACTTTGGAGCTTTAAGTCATTGGAGCAGCAGGGCCTTGTTGAAGCGTATGGGCAGCACACAAGAGCACAGGTTCTTCTTTCTGAGAGTTGTTATCTCGAAGCTGCATCCTAAGCCTCCTTTTATAGCCTCTGCAAGTCTGATCCAAATCCCCAAGTCTCGGGATCAGCTTTGACCCGAAGCGGATCGGTCGACCGATCCTCATGTTCGGTCGACCGATCAGATGATTTCCACCGCATCTGATCCGTCGCTCCGCTTCGATCTGGTCAAGCTCTATCCCCGGGTTCGGTCGACTGATCCTAAGTTCTGGTCGACCGAAAAGTCTCCTCTGACCCGCTCACCTCGGCCTGATCTAGTCGACACTTATCCCAAGTTCGGTCGACCGATCCCTGGTCGAGCCCGGTCCAACTTCTGGAAACTTGATCTGCCAGCTTGGGGGTTCGGTCGACCGAAACCAAGGTTCGGTCGACCGATCCCGGTCAGTTCTAACCTTGCACAAAAATATTAGTTTCCTACAAAACAGAGTTATAATCTAAACGATAATATATATAAATAAATTTGACAGTCTCCCGACTGTCCGGGTCTGACTTTGAATTTCCGACCGGAAATCCTAGGTCGACTCGACGCCTACTGTTCCCTCTACGGGGAACGCGTCCTCACCTACTCCACTCAGGAGATTTACCTTTTGCTCGGTGCTCAATGCTTCTGGACTTTCTGCTGGACGTCCGCTTCCCGGCTGGTCCAGTCTTTCACCTAGTTCACGACACAGGGCTTTCCACCTAGGGTTACCCCCCCTAGGACTTTTGCCTGAAGCACTCGACCCACCAAGACTTTCCGCATAGGGTTACCACCCCCTATGACCTAGGGTTACCACCCCCTAGGGTTTTCACCTTGCCTAACCGCAGCTAGGGCTTTTGCCTAAGTATACTTAGGACTTTCCTGCAATCTCATTCAGGCCGTTAGATCACAACACACCTTAACTTTGAATCCTTTGCCATTATCAAAACTTAGGTTCGATCGTCGGATGCTTCCCGCAGCAATAGCCGGATCCTACTTGGAGAAGAAGAAGAGGAAGGAATTTCTTGTATCCCTTGGAGCTTGGTGGTGGTGGCCGAACCTCTACATCCTTGGAGGAGATTTGGTGGCCGGAACTTGGTGAAGAAGAAAGAAGGGCTTGGGTGGTTCTCATCTCGGTAGATCGTTGCCCACACAACGTCCGAGATAAGAAGAGGAATACGGTAGAAGATCAAGAGGTTATTGCTTACAAAGAAATGTATAACTAGTCATTGTTTTCCGCATAATACTAGTTTTTCTTTGTATGAATTCCAAACACAAGAGGCATATAATTCTAGGTTTCAAATTTGTGATTCGAGTTTGTATTTTTTTTTTGTTTTTCGAATTTGTGATTCAATTGTTCTTTTTGGTTAAACCTAGAGTTAGATAAGGAAATTAAATATTAGATTTCATTGAAAGGCTTTGTCTAGGAAGTGGTGGTTGCTCCCATATCCAAGAAGGTCTAGTGCCTCACCATGTTTAACCTGGAAGTCAATTTCTGAAATTAATATTTAATTGAATTTATAACATAGGTGGATTTGGATCAATAATGTTAAGCATCGTTTGCGACTAAGTCTAAACCACTAAGAACAGATAAGTTAAATTTGGAATCAATAATGTTAAGTTCCGTTTGCGATTCCTAATTTAATTTCTAAATAACACAATAGGTTGTTAGGAAAGGTTCGACACTTGTATAAAATTTTTATACAGTGGAACCGGTATGATCTTCCTAGGACCAACCAACAAGGAGGACGAGTGGTGTTGTGTCCCTTAAGTTGGGTCATTTGAAATATCTTTAAACAAAAATGAAAAGAAATATCCCAAGACTAGGTCTTGGATTAACAAAGTTTGAAGTAAAAAATAAATATCGAAGACTCGAGTGGTGTTGCATCAATTTCAAGTTAAAATTAAATGAGAAATATTTATTTGAAAAGGTAAATGCTACCAATTCAAATAAAATATGAAAAAACTGAAATTTATAAAAAAATAATTCCCCTACTTGATTGGTGGTTGCACTAATTCAAAGGTAACTTGGCTCTGATACCATTTGTTGAATCGAGATGCATGTGAAAAGGGGAGGGGGATGAATCACATGGTTTTGAAAAAAAATTTCTTTTTGATTTTAAAATAAGTACGCAACGGAAAAACTTGAAAACAAAAAGCAAGTAAAAGAACAAGTTCGGTTTTAATTGGTTCGGAACCTTCGGTGACTCCTACTCCAAGACCTAGGTCTCGCGAATCTATCAATGGGTAATAATCCACTAATAACCTCTTCCGAAACTACTAGAAGAGGGGATCAAGTACAAATGAATAGGAACAAGTGTAACACATTACACTTTTCCTTCTGCAATAATTAAGTACATAAATTTAAAACTTTGTTACACAACACTCTTTGTAGATAGTTGACTTGAGCTCGGTGTTGGAAAGTTCCTCAGTTAGACATTGCAAAGTCATTGCAAGGAAGCAACAAGAAGACGAAGTAGTTGGAATCCCAATTGGATGCGTAGAAGCTTGTGGAATTGATGTGTTGAGCCTTGGTCAAGATGACCTTTTATAAGGTGTGGAAGGCGTCTTCCATAGCCTTGAAAGTGTCTTCCATATGCAAAAATCTATCCCAAAAAGTCCTACTCCTTATCGTTGACAAGGTCTGATTTTATTCATTGGAAAGCGCCTTCCAAGCTCCCGAAGATGCCTTCCATGAACAGTATTGAAGGTGCCTTCCATCGCTTGGAAGGCATCTCGGGTACTGCTCACTCGAGACTTTGTGCTACTTTTGTCCTATAACAAATGTTAGTCTAATGCAAAGATATTTAACTTGCAAAACAAGGTTAGCACAATAAAAATTATCATTAATTTATGACTTAGACCCTATCCTCCAGACTAGGATCTAGTCAGAATCTCAATTTAAGTTTTTGAAATGGACCTAAATTAGACCGACGCCTACTGTCCCCTCAATCGAGACGCGTCCTCACTTACTATCTTGTAGTGACTTACTTTCACTTACCAAGTGTCGAATTACCTCCTCGATATCCAATCTGACCCACCAGGTCTTCCTATTGGAATCGCACATCCGGACTTTCTCCCATCAGGAATTGAACATCCTGACCTCCTGCCAGAATTCCACATCTGGACTTCCTATCTGATGTCATGTCCTCTTGACCTGTCAAGTTAGTCAACCATACACACTCGATAATAAGGTTAGATCAACAACACATCTAACTTTAATTCATTTGTCATTCATCAAAACTCAAGTTTGATCATCAGTACCAAATGCACTAACATATTCCATAATTAATGTTGCACGTTGAGTTGTCAGAAGCATGTGGGACATAATCTTTGTACAAATATAAGATATAAGAAGTGTATGGGCAATTATAGGCATCGAAGGAGCATGCACAACTATAGTTATCGGTCGGCTTCTCTTCCAAGAGATCTTTAGTGGCTCTTCAAACTCCAAAGACTCCGAATAAACCTGCACTAACCTCATGGAAGGCCAGAATTGTGGCATTTCTCTTGTACTAGCGGCAACGTCACTACCAGCTGTCTCGCTAGCAACCACTCTACTATCAACCAGATCGTTCAATGAGATGGTCAACTGCGCACCATGTTTTTCCAACTCGGCTTGTCCATTACTATTCAGCTCGGCTTTGTCAAGCTTCAGGATTTGGTTCACAAAAGCTTTCCACATTGTCTGAGCTACAAAAGAAGAGAGATTCTCAAGAGGGGGTGAATTACCCTACATGATAAAAACAAGAAATACCTTTCTCGATCTTTGGGATTGATTAAAATAAATATTTGAACAAAAAGTTAAGAATCTAATTAATAAAAAGAAAGAGGCACAAAGATTTACTTGGTTTGCAATCAAGGAATTGCTAATCCAAGACATTGAAAGCTCATTAAAATCTCCTTCTTGTAGAGAAGCTTCTTACAGCAGTTAAAGCACTAGATCGCAAAGCTAAGCAAAAAGAAGATCGTTTACAAGTGCTTTTTTTAGATACTTGGATCAGGGTTGTATTTATAGCCCTGATTCGAGTGCCTAGAAGGTTCTGGGCACCTGGGTGTGAAAACAACTTTATCCACGTCGCAATGAATCACAACAGTTGGTGGCTCGATAAAGTTTCTGGTCCAGGCACCTGGATCGGGCTGAACTAGCCTCGACCAGGGCACAAGCCCAGGGCGCCCTGGCTACCTTAGGGGGTCCGAGTGCCCAAACCACAATCAACTTCTGGTTGACTTTTCATCTAGGTCTTCAGCTCCGACTCCACTCACTTGGGTGATTTCGGCCATCCGGAATAGGTCTCACCTGAACCTATTTTTCGGCCTTCTCAAACAATCTTTTGCTCCGACTTCTCATCCTTTGGAAACGTCGCGCACTTCCTTCTCTTCCGCCAGCGTATTCTTCTACGGTGCCTCGTCTCTCGGACGCACCAAGCCCGTCAATTCTCTCCCGTGACGTCCTTCTCATTAGCTGCATTTTTTGTTCGACTTCCTGTGCTCCTAAGTTCCTACACACTTAGACACAAGGTATCAAAAGACAACAGGACCTAACTCTGACTTGGTTGATCACATCAAAACTACCATGAGGATACTTACAATCTACCCCTTTTTGATATGAGCAACTCAAGTTAAGTTAGAGTAACAAAATAAATAAATAATAGTAAAATAACAAGTTTAAATTTTGTAATTAAAATTTTTTTGCAGAAATAAAAAATGTACCCTCCATTTAGATTTAACATCTAATTCTCCCCCTTTGATCATATTAAAAATAGGGATATGTTATGAACATAACTTGAAATAAATTAAAAATAGAGTTTAAGTGATAAAAAATGTAACGACTAACATCCATAAAGTCATGAAGTTTTAAATTTCGAAAAATCTAGATTTTTACAATTTATAAATAATTTTTAGAAAAAATAATGTGAAAAATATTTTTTAATCATGAGAAAATTCTGAAAAAAATTATAATGGTAAAACAAACATAGTCAAAGAGAGATAAAATTTTTACTCAAAATTTAAAATTAATCTAAGCATTAATAAATTCTTTTCTACATAAAGGAATATTTTCAAAAAAAATCTTAAAAATAATTTTTAAGTTAAAAAATCTTGAAATTTTTTTTTGAGTGTGTATTATAGCAAAGTAGATTTGCAAAAAAAAATTCAAAAAAATAACTTTTTGAGAATTTTTAATATTAAAAGATATCATTTGAATAAATAATTCATAGAAAATTTATCAACAGTCAACAAATTTTATAAGTTAGAGAGAATGATATGATTTCATAGAAAAAATAAATTTGGCAAAGATAATCCTGAGAAGTATTTTTAAAATGAAAAATATGATTTTTGCTAGAAAATTCATAAAAAATAATATAATAACTAGAAAATTTTGAAATTTTTTACAGATAAGTGATGAAATTTCCTTTCTCAAAAAAATTGAATAAAACATTAATACTAATAGAAATTATACGAAATAATTTATTTAAATAATTCTATATAAACAAAAAATTAAATCAATTTAAAAGTAGACATGCATAAAAATTTAATTTAAGTACAATTTTGAAACCCAATATAGGTTCCTACTAACTCGATTAATCAAGAATTTTCTAGGAACATATTTTTATGATAATTTCTAATTTGGTCCTGATGATATCTAAAATGCCAATTTAGATACTACTTGTTGGTCCCTTACAACCGGCAAGAGGGGGTGAATTACCTTGCACGATAAAAATAAAAAATACTTTTCTCGATCTTTGGACTTGATTAAAATAAATACTTGAACAAAAAGTTAAGAAGCTAATTAACAAAAAAAAAAAAAAAAAGGCACGGAGATTTACTTAGTTTGCAATCCTAATCCAAGACGTTGAAAGCTTGCTAAAATCTCCTTCTGGCAGAGAAACCTTTTACAGTAGTTAAAGCACTAGATCACAAAGCTAAGCAAAAAAGAAGAACATTTACAACTATTATTTTTAGCTACTAGGATCAGGGTTGTATTTATAACCATGATCCGGGCACCTGGAAGGGTTCCGGGCGCCCGGACATAGATAAAACTTTATCCATGTCACAACGGATCACAACAACTGACGAATCGATAAAGTTTCTGGTTCGGGCGCCTGGACCAGGTCCAGGCACCTATACCAGGTCCGGGCACCCAAACCGAGCTAAACTAGCCTCTACTAGGGCATGAGCGCAAGGCGCCTTGGCTGCCCCGACGGGTTGGGTGCCCGAACCACAGTCAACTTCTAGTTGACTTTTTGTCTAGGTCTTCCGCTTTGGCTCTGCTCGCTTGGGTAATTTCGTCTATCCGGAATAGGGCTCATCCGAACCCATTTTTTGATCTTCTCAAGCAATCTTCTACTCCAGCTTCTCATCCCTAGGAAACACTGCGAACTTCCTTCTTGTCCACCAATGGACTCTTCCGTAGCATCTCGTCCCTCGGATACACTGAGTTCATCAACTCTCTCCCGTGTCGTCGTTCTCCCTAGCTGCATCTTTTGTTCGACTTTCTGTGCTCCTAAGTTCTTACACACTTAGACACAAGGCATCAAAAGACAATATGATTTAACTCTAACTAAGTTGATCACATCAAAACTACCACGGGGTATTTATAAACTTAAGGTAGCATTTCTTACCAAAAGTGAATTGCAACTTAACCTCGATCGGACTTAGCCCAAAAATGTAAAGAAAACCATCCTGAAGCAATGTATTGATGTCAAATTTCAAATTGGCCAAAGTTTTAGCGGCTGATACGAAGGTAAACTCTGAATGATAGCTGTGTAGATCGGAGGCCTTAGGCAAATCCGTTTGCTAGCCGATCGACTACGAAACAAGAGAAATAGGTTGGATATAATATAATGAGATTTCCACCCCTTATTAGAGGTTGACATTTCATCAAAAAAGACACTTTGGTTAGGCTTTGAAAAAGAAAACCCTCACTTCCATTTTCTTAGGATAGTAAAAATAGTGGAAGACTTGGGGGTAAGAGGAATTTAGTATAATCAAAAAAGGAAGACTACCCCGCATAGTAGTCAGATAGAGTTTGGTGCTAATTGGTGCTAATTGTTGAAAAGAAAGATAGAAATATTGGGATATTTTTGAGAAAAAGCTAGGAAGTGAAAATTGAATACCTTCAAAAAAATTATACCTTAAAAAGACAATAAATTCAAATGGGGGAAGGTGAGGTTGATGAAGAGCATTAGGGATGATTATGTGATGATCCTTAGGGACCTCAAAGGTCAGCCTAATATGGTCTATGTCTTTGTCGAGGTCTGAGGCGGTGGACCACAGTGTGGGCACATTGAAAGGCGTGGCTCAGAAAGAAGAATGAATGGGATAAACTAAGAATGTATTGTTGGTGTAATTGACCTCTAAGTTTTTTATATTTGACAATATATCATTGCAAGGTCAGGTTGAGTAAGAGTTAATCCAAACATGACTTAATGTTTAGAAGAGAGAAGTCTAGTTAGAACTAGATGACTAACAAGGGTAAGTCCTAACTGAAGGTTAGGCAAGTGAAAAGTCTACTAAGTGACTAGTGTTATCTGGATGTTAGACAAGGATAAGTCCTAACTGGAAGTTAGGCAGATGAAAAGTCTACTAAGTGACTAGTCCTAACTAAATGTTAGACATGAGGAATTCTTGATGAGTGAAGTCAGACCCTGGTGAGTGAAGTCAAACCCTAGTGAGTGAAGCTAGGTGGTAGAAGTCCTAGTGAATGAAGTCAGACAATGGAAGTCCTAGTGGATGGAGCTAGACCCTAGTGAGTGAAGCTAAGTGGTGGAAATCCAAGTGAATGAAGCCAGACAATGGAAGTCCTAGTAAGTGAAGCTAGGTAATGGAAGTCCTAATGAGTGAAGCTAAGCAACCCTAGGAGAGGTAACCCCGGTCGACTGAACCAGTGAATCTGGAAAACTGCTGACACTGATTTACTTTAATATTTTATATTTATTGTGCTAACTTAGTGTTGCAGAAAAGTCTTAGTATATCAGATTGATTAGACACTAAGCAAGATCAGAGAAAGTCTAAATATGTCCGGAGGATCAGATGTTTGACAGGTAAGTAGAGATAAGCATTGTAGGAGAGAGATCCAATGAAAATGCATTCCCCTTTGAGGGAATACTAAGCGCTAGTCAAACTTAGATCTATTTTGGAAGTATAAGTTGGTACCATGATTAGATCCTAGTCTTGGTAAGACAATATCTAAGTCATAAATTTATTTTATTCATATTCCAACTCTATTTTGCAGGGTATCTTTGGTATTTGGACTAACATGTTTTGCAAGAGTTAAAGTGCAAAGTTAGTCTTGAATGAACAGTGCTTGAGACGTCTCGAAGCTGATTGGAGGCGCCTCAGAGCTGAATGGAGGCGCCCTAGATAGGGCAGAGGTGCCTTCACACAGATAAGATTCAAGGATAAAAGTTAGCTGTGCGGAGGTGCCTCGAAGTGCATTGAAGGCGTCTCAGAGCACATTGGAGGCACCTCGGAGCAATGAAGGCACCCTCGCATGGATAAAGATCGAATGTTGTGGATCGGATAAGCGCTATTGGAGGCGCCTCTAACACTATTTAAAAGAGGGATTCGAGCAAAGACTTTGAAACTACTTTTCAACGTGCATTCTTGATCATCCAACTACTTCGACTTCGTGCTACCACTTTGTCGCGACGCTACCACACTTGGCTGCTGCAGTTAGACCAATTCCAACACCAAAGCTCAATCCATATTTTCATCTTTACGTGTTTGGTAACATTTTAATTAAGTTATTTATTTCTTAAGAAAGTGTAAGGTTGTCACATTTTCTGTATTGATTTTACGATTGATAGTGGATTACCCATCATAAAGTCCCAAGGGACTTAGGTTTTGGAGTAAGAGTCGTTGAAGACTCTGAACCAAGTAAAACTAATCATGTCTTGTTTTATTCTTTCTTACTTAATTGTATTCCGCGGAGCACTTTGTTTTAAAAGGCTGAAAATTAACGAGTTTTAAATACACGTGATCCCCCCCCCCCCCCCCCTCTTATGTGTCATCGATCCTACAGGTACAAGGAGGAAAGGAGAGTGAAGAACTTACAGAAAGGGAACAAAAGAGAACCTTAAGAAAAATCGTCGAAACCACAGTCGTTGAGCACTGGAAGAGGAAGAACACATTCGCGTTTTTCCCAACATATTGCCTTTATAAACCCTAAAGCTCCTTCGTATCAACTACCCAATCTAAATCCTAAAAGGTGAACTAATCACCATAGTCATTCGATAAAAAAAGCACAACATCCCAATAGTCACCTTGGGTAAACAACGTTGGTATGGTCGAACCACGTGGTAGTTCTATATAAGCTAACATTTATGATGGATAAGACAAGCTAATCATAGCTTGGATATACCATCACACGTATTACCACACATTTATGATGTCTGACACACTTATTTTTGAGGTACTTGATTGTACCGACGATAAGTTTATCAAGATGACATCAACCCTAGTATGCGAGCCGATCGACAAACCAGACTTTACCAATGTCTAGCAAGTTGGGCTCAAGCCTCATTCGATTAGACTTGAAAGGAAAACTTGTGATACAAGAGATATGGGTAGCTCCCACGTATGATCAGAAAGTCAATCTTCCGGTTTACATGGAAGTCAAAGTCTAAAGGTAGATCAACCCAACTGAATTGCCAATCGGGAGACCAAAGGCCACCATCCGATCGAGCAACCCTGATCTCAATGACCATGCTCCCTCCGTATCTCACTTTGCTAGCTCAGAAATTGTCATCCGATCGAACAACCTCGATCCCAAGGGTCATACTCCCTCTGTATCCCACTCTGCTAGCTCAGAGACCACTAGCTAGTCAAATTCCACAATTTCCCCATTGCTATGCTTCCTCCAACTCCAAGATCCAACCAGACAATTCTTTTATAACCTTTCAATCGGATCCTCTCGACTCTAGAGCCTTAGCACGCCTCAACTCCTTATAAGATAGACAAGCATATAAGCAGTCTCGCTAGCCCATGATCAAATATCCCACTATTTGGATCAAGCTTAGAAAGGCTAATGAATCTTTCGTCTCACAAGCTTATTACTTAAGTAATGCGTGTTGTGTTGTCAGAGGCACATGGAACATTATCTTTATATAGACATGGAAATAAGTAGTCTGAGCGATGAGAATACACAACACATTTAAAATATAATGTTGGGATATTTTCTTTATCTTGATATGACATTTTATTAATGTACAGATTACAAAGGAATTATAAAATCCCGCCGCCAAAGGCACAAGGACGCTTTGATATCGCACAATCTAATTATAATTTTTCTCTATCGTTTATCTTCCACCTTTCAATCATTTCACTAATTTGAGTGTCAGAATAGATACCAAAGACCCTTCCCTACTTACTAATTGCTCCTTCCTCACTTGAGTATTGAAGTGGGCGAACTAATTCTGCCCGGCTTACGATTGCTCCTTCCTCCTCTGCTCTTTTAATTTCATAGGTTTTTCTCCTAAGAGGATGTCTTTTTGTCATGTCAACCTTGATGTCAGCTCAAGGGGTCAGTCATAAACAAATACGATGAGAACGAAAAAGATATCGTGTATAGGCAAATTATGGATTATGAATGAGATTGCGTCTCAAATTAAAATTACAAAAGAATGGATTTTTAGGCAACCAAACTTGATGAACAATGGAAATTAATCAAAATCCAGCATCACCAGAAATGAAAAGCCTGAAGCAGCACAGTAAATGAATGAAACCTAGCAGTTCTTCATGATGTACACCAGCAGCGAGAACCCCTCAGGCCTATGCAATTCCAGCTCCTCGTGACTCGACCACCCCATCACTGTCGAACTGCTCGCCGTGGATGCCGAAGAGGCCGACGAAGAGCAAGAGTTCGTCTCCATCAGACGCCTACGAAGCTGACGCTTACGCCGCCCTGGCTGCACTATGGCTCTCTCCGCTCCGCCAAAGCCATTGTTACTGTTGATCCCGTTCCAGTTCTTGGTTTTGCTCGAATCCTCCTCAAAGGCTGCGATTTTGTGGATGGCGTTAACTGAATCCTCGTCAAAGACGAGATCTTTGGCCAGCCGGTTCCCCAATTCGTGGTCGCCCTCCTCCTCGAATTGGAACAAGAACACTGCACGGACCCTCGCTGCCGCGTTGCGGCCAGCAGAGGCCTCGCCCTGGAATAGCCAATCGTGGAGGTCCCAGGAAAGTTGCATCCGTACGCCGCCGGCGATCTCCAGCCTCTCACTCCCTCGGAACTTCCACCGGAGGCAACGCACGTGGAAAACCCGCTTGCCATCGACGGCCACCGACATCCCAGCCTCCTCTCCGCCTTCCTTGGGCCCCAAATCGATCGAGATCTCCCGATCCCGCCCACCACACCGCGCCACTGTGCAGTAAGTTCCCCGGCCGCTGGGGCTATCCAACACCGCATGCTCCTGGCGCGCGGCCAGAAGCGGATGCAAAAAGGGGGCTTTTGGCCGCCGCGCCCGCGTCTTCCTGTATGCCTCCTCAACGAGGTCGCCGGCGACGAGGAGCATCTCGCCATCGATCACCGCAGCAACGAAGAAACCTCTCTCGGGCTCGGCACGAGACGATCTGCCCGACGAGAAGACCGCCTGCGAGATATCCCACGAGAAGACAACGCTGCGGCCGTCCCCGATGGGAAACCGCCGCGATCCCCTCCGCCTCCACAAGAACGACGGGCGGAACGAAAACTCGAGGGGCTCCTCCTCCTCGGCGTCGGAGAGTCGAAATTCGACCCGAAGGGCGAGACCAAAGGCGGCGCGTGACCATGTGAGGGCGGCCGGGCCGAGGCGAGTCTCGTAAATCGAGGTCCTAAAACTCGGCCCGACGGCCGTCGACGGCATCTCCTGGTCCGCGACACCGAAGCAGGTCGCCAGTCTGGCAGACATCCTCTCCTCCGGCCTCCGAATCGGAGCGAGATTGGATCGAGAAAACTAGGGTTTCAATCGAGAAATCAAAGATTCGCGAGACGGAACAGACTGTTCTTGTTCTCACTTGTAATCCGGCTCCCACTTGCCCTTTTTTATATAGAACTCTAGACCAAATGGCCCAATGGGTCCTTGGAAATAATTAACCATCATGGATGCTAATATTTAATTAGTTGATGATTAGCGTATTAATAAATACTTGTAATGAATTGTAATTACGCGGAAATGAAATAGTTGAGCGCTTGTAGGTCATGGTCAAATGAAGAAAAACTTCGAAAGGTCAAACAATAGGAAAGAGTCTTCACCAACGAGTCTTCATTTTGAATGATGAACCTAGTAGCTGTGCAAACTCGTTCAGGGGCGGATCGAGGGGCGGCATCGGTGGTCGTCCCCCCTTGCCAGCGGTGGAACCCTTAGTATTATGAGATTCTATCGATGAAGATGAAAGATACCACCCCTTGTTTATCGTGATCACCCTTCCATACTTAAATTTCTGGATCCGCCACTGAACTCGTTTTCATGTTTTTTTTTCTTTCTAAGTATAAGTTTTCAGATCTTCAGGCTGATTAGTTTGGACAGTCTAATTTCATAGATCGGCCATCAAATAAATTTGAAAAATATAAACAACTCCTCATCTAATAGCCAATGTCTTAAATTTTTCATTTATAGTAAGAAAATATTCTAATGTTTAAGAACATTGTAACTAGGACTTGAACCTTGAATATTTGAAAAAAGACTGAACATTTTAACACCCTTTAATCGATTTTCGTTAAGGATGTGCTCTCCTAAAATGCTCATTTTGATTTCATCAAGTCGAATCTCATCATTTGGACAGCATAATTAAGTTTAACAGCTAACGACCAATTAGTTCAACGTGGGAAACAGCTATATAACAATTTAAACCTATTGATTAAGTAAAATAACAAGGTAATTTATAGGACTTACTGCATTTAAACCGATGTAATATGCATGTCTCCGTATAGATTAACACACTACAAATATTGTCAAATTAAAATTTAATAAAATAAATACTTTATAATTTCCACACAAAAAAAAGCTTGAAATGTATGATAAAATAAAAAGGCTTCAAACAGAATTTTTAAAAGTATAAGGTGTAATAAATATCAAAGAAGTTTTCAAACTTACTACTTTGAGTAGTAGTTACCAAATCTTTCCCCAAACACTGATTTAGTGTTTATTATCATGTTTCCTAATCAATAATCATGCGAAATTTTGTAGTGTATTATATAATGGGAAAAATTTAGACATTACACATGCTAAAATTGAAATTTTGACATATAACAGCGTTACGAGCAGATAAAAACAAATAAAAAGATATATTTTATAATCTTCAAAGATTTTCTTGTTCCCGTTAGCATTATTACTAATTGCAAATGTCCTAATTTATTTGTGGAATTTCTACAAATTCATTTCAGCTGCTAAAAAAAAATATGAATTTAGCCTGTCATTAATGACATAATTTTAGCTTATAATTTGAGCCTAAATAAGTCCCTGACTGATAACTGGGTCTTTAGTTGATCAAGGGAAAATTTTATCAAAAACGACAGAGTTCATAAATTTGGATTCAATTCCAAAGTATAATACCATAGGAGATAAATAAATTTAAGCTAAAATGGTCTCAATATCGATCGAATACAAAATCATGAGGATGAGGCAAATTAAGGGAACCAGATTAAGAGCAATTAGCAAAAACAACACAAAAATATATATAAACACTACCATTCTCAAGGAAGTCTTGGACAATCTGTTGCTGGAGATATTGAGAAATTAACTGAATTAAAATTACATAAAATTAATTTTAATTTATCTATCGAGACGACCTGAGCTGATAATCTTAGGTTACCAACGGGGCTGGTACTGCTAAGCTTCCGGTGGTCTGAATCGCGGAGTCGATGCGGTGCGTAGTAGAATCCGGAGTCGATCACCGAGTCGGAAAGAGAATTCACCGAATAATATGCTGAGGCCTGTGCTCAACACAATTTCCTTAAAACATATTTGCCCCACCTCTGGTTGTGCTTCGAGATTCTCTCGGGGCATCTGTTTCCCAGGATACAACGGCAAAACCACGAACACAACCAAGCACTGGTTGTTTGTGGCGAACTGAGAATGCACTTGAGTGCTATCACGAGTAGTTCAGCCTAGCAGATGCACGACTTAGAGAGTTTTTGTGGGTAAACACGGGTGGGTAGAGGTTCGCTCCATGCTCTTCCTCTCGCTTTCTCTTTCGCTTATCTTCCGTTCTACTATTTGCTCAAGATCTAGCCTCCTTTTATAGGAGCTCTCACCTTGCTTGCATAAATGATCAACTTATGGTCATTTAATGATGGGTTTAATGTCATCATTATTGGGTTTAATGTAGAGATGTTACGAAATTATTATTAATGGTTTAATGTCACCATTAATATTGAGAAATCACCATTAATTTCACATTAATGCTTCTGTTACACTCTTGAACATGTAGCAAAAAGATATTCAAGTGGCAATATGTTGGTTTATTCTTTTGGGCAAATTTATCTCGGCCGGCCTGACATTCGACATGCGCAAGTCGTGCTCACACACAAGTCAACATTGGTTCAGTACAATCTGGACCCTGGATTTGCACCCACCTCTGCGCACTCATGCGTGAGAGAGTCTCTCCCCATGCATATGTTTACAACATCAATGCATGTGTCATAATTTAAACTAACAATAAAGCAAGAGACTTCTAATGTGGGACTAAACTCATGCACAATAGAGTCTCTTCGTCTCCATCTATTTATTCCATTCATATTTCCAACAATCCCCCATATGAATAGAAAATAAGGTATATGATAGCATTCAATAGTTCAGTCAAATATAGGATAGGTAGGTTTTACCCTTTGAACCTTCCCTTGTGAAGATCTGTTTGCTTACTGACTGATAGTAGACGTGATGTCCTTGAACTGTTCTGTCGTCTGTGTAAGCATTGACATATCTCACCCAAGACTCTTCTTGATACAACTCAGTTCTCATTAGTGTGTTCATTCTTGGCCATGAACAAGCCTAGTTCTGTGAGAAGCTCTAAGAATTATGCCTCCGATTCTCTTCGAAGCGGCCCCACTTCTTTCTTACATAGTTGATCCCTCGAGAGTAGCTATCTACTCTTCTTGATTATTAAAAGTCCATCGGCTTACCCTGATCCAGTTACTGTTTTATTGGGCAACCCTCACAGTATGTCTAGTCAGTACAAATTAGTTATCCCTTTGAAGCTAGTTCTTGAAATCTCCAA
Organism: Zingiber officinale; assembly: GCF_018446385.1. NCBI lineage: Eukaryota > Viridiplantae > Streptophyta > Magnoliopsida > Zingiberales > Zingiberaceae > Zingiber > Zingiber officinale. The sequence goes on from NC_055997.1 coordinate 107,678,634, forward strand.
TCAGCATAGGTTGAGTATCCTCTGCACCGATCGCTGACAATAGCATCAAGCTCATTCCTCGTGATGAGCTTGCAACTAGCTTTCTGATTAACCCTTTGGTTAGCGGATTCGCTAGGTTATCCTTTGACTTCAAATAGTCAACAGTAATAACTTCCGTTGAGAGTAGTTATCTAATGGTATAATGTCTACGACGTATATGTCTAAACTTACTATTATATCGATGGCTCTGTGTCTAACCAATTGCTGATTGACTATCGCAATGTATGTAAATAGTCAGCACAAGTTTCGGTCATCTTGGAATATCTTCTAAGAATTGTCGTAGTCATTCAACCTCTTCACTGCATTTGTCAAGAGTTACAAACGTAGATTCCATTATGGATCTGGTTATTACCGTTTGCTTAGAAGATTTTCAGGAAATGGTTGCACCTCCCAGAGTGAATACATATCCACTCGTAGACTTAGAGTTTTTTTTGTCAGAGATCCAACTTGCATCGTTGTATCCTTCGATCACATCAGGATATCTCATATAGTGCAGTCCATATTTACGAGTATACCTCAAGTATCTCAGTCCTCTTATTATCGTTTTCAGTGCTCCACACAGACATTACTCGTATATCTACTCAGTTTACTTACTACGTAGGTCAAGTCTAGTCGTGCACAACTTATCAAGTATATCAGACTTCCAATCACTCGAGAGTACTCTATCTGAGAGATACTTTCACCTTGATTTTTTGATAGATGTTGATTCGTATCTATCAGTGTTCATGCCAATGTAGTATCACCTTTGGTGAATTTCTCAAGAATCTTGTCCACATAATAGAACTGACTAAGAACAAGTCCTTCTGTTGTTCTAAGAATTTTTATTCCTAGAATCACATCAGCTAGGCCATGTCTTTCATGTCAAATCTTGAGTTCAACATATCTTTAGTAGATTTAATTATCCTATCATTACTCCCAATGATAAGTATGTCATATACATATAGGCACAAAATGACATAGTCATACCCTGTGTTTTTCATGTAGGCACACTTTTCACACTCATTGATCTTAAATCCACATTCTTTCATGGCATTGTCAAATTTCTCATGTCATTGCTTTGGTGCTTGTTTCAAGTCATATAATGACTTCACCAATGTACAAACCTTATTTTTCTGTCCTTGCATAGAAAATTCCTTAGGTTGCTCCATGTAGATTTCCTCTTCTAAATCCCCATTTAGAAAGACTGTCTTTACATCCATCTAATGTATTTCAAGATTCCATAGAGCGATAATAGCTAAAAAATACTCTAATGGAAGTTATCTCGACACCGGAGAATACGTATCAAAGCAATCAAGGTCTTCTCGTTGTTGGTATCTTTTGATTATCAATCTAGCCTTATACTTATCAATTGTGTCATCTGACTTCATTTTCTTTTTGAAGATCCACTTGCAACCTAGTGGTTTACTTCCCGGAGGAAGATCCACAAGTTTCCAAGTATGATTTTGTAAGATAGATTCTATCTCAGATGTAATTGTCTCTCTCCAATGAGGTTGATCAGAAGAGCCTACAACTTCTGAGTAACTTCGGGGCTCACTTTCCAACATGCAAGTAATAAAATCTGATCCATAGGATTTTTCTACCCGAGTTTTTTTTACTCTGTCTAAGCTCAACCTCAACTGGTTCATCATCATCTTCTTTGCCTTATGTTTCATATGCCCATTTTGAGGGGCTAGCATCCTCTTGGGTCTTATATGAAAACACATACTCGAAGAACGAGGTATTTCTCGATTCAATTATCGAGTTCTTGTGTATCTCTGGTATATGTGACTCATACATATAAAAATGATACGTAGTGTTGTTATGTGCATATCCAATAAATATGTAATCAATAGTCTTTGGCCATATCTTAATCCTTTTCAGATCAAATATCAAAACTCTGGCAAGACACCTCCATATTCGTAAATATTTGTAGGACGATCATCTTCCATTCCACAACTTATACGGATTTTTATCTATTTTCTTTCGAGACACCTTATTTAAAAGGTAATTAGCTGTTAACACAACTTCTCCCCACATGAACTCTGGCAGTCCAGAGCTCAATAGAAGAGCATTCATCATCTCCTTTAGAGTTTGATTATTTCGTTCAGCAACTCCATTTTGCTAAGGAATATAAGGAGCTGTAATTTCGTGTATGATCCCATGTTCAACACACAACTCAGCGAACGGTGATACATATTTACCACCTCGATCACTTTGAACCACCGTAATCTTTCTATTAAGTTGATTTTCAACCTCATTCTTGTAGAGAGCAAATTTCTTTATAGCTTTATCCTTACTTTTGAGAAGATAGACATAACAGTATTTTGTATTATCATCTACAAAAGTGATGAAATATTTATTCCCACCACGAGTTGGTGTACCTTTGAGGTCGCACACATCAGTGTGAATTAGCCCGAGTGATTCATTGCTTCTTTCAATATGTTGAAAGGATGACCTTGTCATTTTCGCTTCAACACAAATCTCACACTTGTGTTTTGGGTCAAGGTGGAATGTATGTATGCTTTGCATGTTTATTTATCTACACAACACATCGTAGTTAACATATCCTAGTCTACCATTCTACAAACATGAAGACTCAAACATATAAATGGAAGAGCTTTCATTCTTATTTATTTTAGGCCTAATGGTCATTACATTGAACTTAAGCAATCCATCAGATACATAGCCACTTCCTACAAACATTCCATTCTTAGACAACACAACTTTGTCTGACTCAAAAACAATGTGAAAGTCATGCTTGCTTAGTAGTGATCTGGACATTAGATTCTTCCGAATCTCCAGAACATAAAACACATCGTTCAGAGTAATTTTTCATTTAGCAGACATCCGTGATAATTTTTCATTCTGTCGTGTAATTTTTCATTTGGCAGACATCCGTGATAATATTCAACTAAATATAAATTTAGTTTATCATGTCAATCTATGCTAGTTTTTATTATAGTCTTAGTTATTTATCCTGAGAAATAGAAGTTTAAGTTTGATCTTTTAATATCATCGGAGGGAATGAATTTATTTAAGGAGACAGCCTCACTGTAAAACTCAGTGTCTCTATTCCTCGGGCCACACTCCTCATATAAATCGGACTATCTTGGAGCCTTGGACAAAGCTTCATCGAATCGACACTTGGAGCACTCATTATCTTTGTTCGACATCTGTCTTGAGCCTTCAGCAAAGCTTCATCGATTCGACATTCAGACCACTCACCGACTCGATAACTTGACGAATCAGCATCTCAACAAATTCTCTCTCTGACATAGACTTGGATATATAGCTCTAGATGACATTGACATCGGCCTACTCAGTTAAGTTAACAACTTGAGATTATCAATCCAAGTTATCTTGACAAATAAATAAGTACTGTCCCTCGGACATATCATGGATAAAGATCCAATAGTAAACACTCATCATTCAATGATCAAATGCCAAGTGATCATCTAACAAATTTAAGAGACAAACACAAAAGACAATTTTTTTAGGCAGATTATAATAGAAATTGTTAAGCCGGGATGATAAACACCAAGAAATAGAAAACTGGTGATAATTTCTAACCTTCTAAGATCACAAAGTGCATACTGTTGAGGATTGTTACACTGGATAGAAGGAAGGTTGAATAGTTGATCACTCTAAATATTTGATTTCCTACGTATTTGTTAGTACACAACGAAAACATAAAAGTAATACAAATACAAAATTTAAATATGAGAAAGAAATGTAAATTCTAACACGTTCGTTTAACGTAATTCAAAGATGATGCTCTTACTCCATGATTATTCGTGAGGTGGATGATTCCTATCCATCCGTAGATTAGGCCCTGGTAAACTTTGACTAGCACAATTTTTCTTGTCGGTGGAGAAATCTCGCCACAAACTCGATCAAGACCTTAGATTTGTTAGGATCGATGGTCCTCGGCTAGAGAGGGGGGGGTGTGAATAGCCGCCCCAAATAATTCGTTTCTTTCTACAAACCAGGTTAGCGCAGCGGAAAATAAACCAATAGAAACGAAAATAAGGAGGAGCAAACCTCGAACTCGAACTCGACGATGTAACGAGGTTCGGAGATGAAACTCCTACTCCTCGGCGTGTTCGTAAGGTGGACGAGCCCTATCAATCTGTCGGTGGATGAGTCCCCGGAAAACCAGCTAAAACAAACTCCTTCTGGGTGGAGAAACCTCGCCACAATACTTTCTTGCAACAGCAAGATCAGAGTGTACAAGAATACAGCAAGAAACTAAGTACAATACAAAAGTAATAACCCTAGCTTGCCTTCTTGTCGACAGGATGAAGCAACAACTTCACGAGACGCCTACAACAGCAGGAACCAGCCGATGAAGCTCACACGAAGCTTCAAGCAGAAGCGAGCTCAGCAAATCTCAAATTACAGCAGTCAGAAGAACAGCAGCTCAAGGAGGAAGAAGAAGTAGCAAGGGTACACTATAGAAATCCTTGAACTCCTTTTATAACCTGCGAAGAAGACACAGCAGAAACTAGCCGTTGCTACGCAACGGCTAGGACCTGGACCGATCAGTCACACTCCTGATGACCTCGATCGGTCTTGGGGACCGATTAGGCTCAGCCTGGGCCCGATCCCACCTCCTTCGGTCAGTGATCGTCCCGATCGGCCGTGGAGACCGATCAGACTCCTGATCGGTCTCGGGCGATCGGTTCACTCACGCGAGTTGGCTCAACTCATCCGATCGGTCTCGGACCGATCGGATGACTCTGTAACCTTCATTTGTTATCGATCGGTCACGGACCGATCGGATACTCAGCGTGTCGGCGGATCGGTCACGGACCGATCCGGTTTAAACTCGACCCTAAACCCTAAATGGTCCCGAGAACAGCTACCGAGCCCTCTCTTGACCTAGTCCGAGAATGAGCTACCGAGCCCTCTCCGACTTCGTCAGGTCGAGCGAGCTACGAGTCCTCTCGACCACAACCGAGAACGAGCTACGAGCCCTCTCCGGCTTTCCGTGCCAAGTCTCCAACTTGGTCTTCTCCGTGCCAAGTCTCCATCCTTGGACTTTTCCCGTGCCAAGCTCCCTGCTTGGACTTTTCACCAGATGTCTCGCCAACCTTGACCCATCTGGATTTCCCTTGCCTGGCTTCACTCATCGGGACTTCCAAAAGCCTAGCTTCACTCACTAGGTCTTTCCCTTGCACCTGGCTTCACTCACTAGGTTCACCGCTTCACTCACCAGATTTCCACCGCCTAACATCCAGTTAGGACTTTCTTAGCTCACTCCAGGACTTTCCAACCGCCTAACATCCAGTTAGGACTTTCCACTCACCTTCACTCACGGACTTTCCATACCGCCTAACATCCAGTTAGGACTTTCCCACTGCCTGGCTTCACTCACCAGGACTTTCCACCTGCCTAACATCCCAGTTAGGACTTTCCCTCGTGCCAAGCTCCCTGCTTGGACTTCTCCGTGCCAAGTCTCCATACTTGGACTTTTCCCAGTGCCAAGTCTCCATACTTGGACTTTTCCCGTGCCAAGTCTCCACACTTGGACTTTTCGCGTGCCAAGCTCCCTGCTTGGACTTTTCCAGTGCCAAGTTCCCTGCTTGGACTTTTTCCAAGTCTCCATACTTGGACTCTTTCCCGAATTAGGTCAACCAGGTCAACCTTGACCTACGTTGCACCAATAATCTCCCAAACATTTGTCCCATATCAAGAATACAACTCTTCCACGAGTGTCAAACATCAAAATACAACTTAACTAGGTCAACCTTGACCTAAGGTTGCACCATCAATCTTCCTAAGTCAAACATCAAAATACAATTCGAGTCAGGTCAACTCGAGTCAGGTCAACCAGGTCAACCTTGACCTAAGGTTGCACCAACAATCTCCCCCTTTTTGATGTTTGACAAAACCATAATCAAGTTAGGTTAATCCGATAACCTAACTTAGGTTTCCCAATGTTCTTCAATGTTCTTCCTTGAACATTATCTAGAACATTCTCCAACACTCTCCCCCTTTTTGACACACATCAAAAAGAGAGAGTCAAGGTCAAGAGTTTCCTCCTAATGAAAGTCCCATACCTTTCATTGAAACTCTTAATTTCCCCTTGATACTAAACTCAACAATCAACTTAGTAACAATCCTATGTCACTAATCCTCAAAAGTCTTAAGGAGTAAAAACTCCCCCTAAGAGTCAACTCCCCTTGACAATTAGGTAAAAACTCCCCCTAAAGGTCAACTCCCCCTTGACCATTGCACCAACAATGTCTTGAAGAGTTTCAAACCTTTAGAAATCCAAAACACCAACTTCCAGCTGAAATTTCAGACAAAACAGTCGAAAAATCAGCATTTGGCACGCCCTGATCGGTCACCAGACCGATCAGGGATTCCTTGGATCGGTCACAGTGACCGATCCAGCATCCCCTAGACCGATCAGGCAACCTCCTGATCGGTCCACAAGTCTGATATCAGATTTCTGATTTCTTCTCCCAAAATTCAGAAACCTCTAGAAAATCACAGAAAATTTCAAAAATTGTAAAATTTTAAGGATACATTCCTCATAACATACACTATCATGGAAAAATAATTTTCGATGAAAATAACTTCCATTTTCAAATCTTGATACAAAGTTCAAAAACTTTGAAATAATTCAAGTTTAACTCAACTTTGTATCACAATGTTCAATGATGAATGCAATCACTAAGATGTCTTCATCAAGGTTTTCCAAATCAATTTCAAAATGATTTTAAACCTTTTAATTTAGGATCATAATCTTAGGGCTAAATGTACATGACTTGTACACAAGCTTTCCCTATGATCCTCCATTTCTTGAATTAGGCTCATCTAGGTACAAGAACTATGCACCTTGATCCTAATTCATGATCCTAATATCTCACACACATCTAAAGTGTATCAAACACATCCATGGCAATTTTAATGTGAGATATGGGTTTAGGTATCTTAGACTAAGGTCTCATGCATTTTCTAAACACAAATTTAATCTCAATATCAAAATGTGTTTTTCATCCTTAAATCAATTCAATTGATTATTAATGCAAGAGATGATGACATGGCATAAAATGGTATCATAAATGAAAACATGTGTCAAAGTCATGATGTCATGGCATAAAGTTTGAAACTTAAATAAACATGACATAAAAACTAGCCTAAGCATTATCATGACATTTCAAATGATAATAAAACTAAACATGATGTCATGACATGTGAGGGCAAACAATCATGGCAAGATTTAGCATAAATAAATATACCTAGATTACATATCTAAGTATCCTTAACCACTTGGCTAACTTCAAATTTAATCCTAGATTGCCCCAAAATGTCAAAATCCTAATTTTGATACTTCTTGAACTCTAGATTAATTCATGCCACTTAAAGATCAAATTTATCCTCAAAACTTGGCATGTTTCATCATTTTTTTTTTCGAGAGTTCTCTAGATTTTCCCAAATTGTGCCAATTGAGATTAAAAATGAAATTTCCAATCTTTAGGCACATTTAACTCTTCAAAGGAGTAAATGATAATTCCATTTCATTTTCAAAAGTTCTCAAAACCTTGAAAATGCTCCTTGAGTGTCAATTTCCTCAAAGTTGGGTTAACTACCCTTCTAATCGGAGTTGACACTCTCTAACCCATCTATGGGGTAGAGAAGATGCTCCTAGGAACCCAATACCTATTAGAGCTCATTGGGTTCACTAAATATTCACTAGGGATAACTTCCCTAGCAACCCTCCTAATGACCCTCTTAGGCTTTAAAGCCTTGGTCATTTGGGTCTCATCAAGGTCAACTATTGGGGTGACTCCCCTTGTGACCTTGGTAATGGTCTTCCTAGCCCTAGGTTTTGTTCCATAATCGAATGAAACATTATGATAAGTGGGCTTGACCAATTGGGACTTAGGTTTGTGACCCAAACCTTTCTTGTCCTTGGACTTGGGTTTTTGACCCCTAGACCCTAGAGTCAAATCCTTAAGAGCCTTTTCTAGAGAGTCAAGTCTTGACCTCAAGACTTGATTTTCTTTCTCTAATACCTCAAGTTTTGATTTATCATTTTTCTTTGAGGTATTCCTAGGCATGTGTCTAGATGATTTGGGATTTCTATCTAGATTTTCCTTAGCCTTAGATGAGTTAATTCTAGGGTTAGCATTTCTAGAATTGTTCTTATCTAGGCTAACATGCTTGGCTCCTAAGCACATGTATCGATTTCTAGTGTTAACATGCTTATCATTATTGACAATGGCAATAAGACTACTAGCATGCATCCTACTAGAATTGCAAGAATGGGCTTTAAATGTTACCTTAGGGTTTGCCTTAGCTCCCCCTTTACACGTGTTTGGCCTCTTGTCCTTGTGAGGTTGCCTCCCCCTTGGACATTGACTCCTATAGTGTCCCCGTTGCTTGCATTGGAAGCACACCACGTGCTTCTTGCTCTTGCATGTCGGGACTCCGGCTTTCTTGACCTTTAACGCCGGTGGGGTCTTTCTAACCCTCTTTGGACACTTACTCTTGTAGTGCCCAAATTTTCTACACTCAAAGCACATTATGTGTAATTTGCTAGAAATTAAAATGCTTGAGTTACCTAGGTTTGAGGATGGATGGATGCTCTCTTCTTCATCCCTCCCGGAGGTAGAAGCTTCTTCTTCGTACTCCGATCTTGGAGAAGAACTCACCTCCTCTTCTTCTTTAGATGTTGAGTAGCCCTCAACTTCTAATTCCTCACCTCCACGATGTGAGCTACTTGGCTCACTAGGCTCCTCTTCATGGCTTGAAGTGGGGCTCTCCTCATGGAGTTTGGCCAAGTTGTTCCACAACTCCTTGGCATTATTGTATCCTCCTATCTTACACAAAATATCATTAGGTAAAGAAAATTCAATGATTTTCGTTACCTCATCATTGATTTCGGATTGTCGGATTTGCTCTTTTGTCCACTCCTTCTTGATAAGTTTTCCTTCCTCATCCATCGGAGGGGAAAACCCTTCTTGTACACAGAACCAATTTAACATATTAGTCCTAAGAAAATACATCATCCTTACCTTCCAATATGTGAAGTTGTCGTGAGACTCGTAGAAGGGTTGAATCGTGACATCTTCTCCATAGAGATCCATCTCTAGCCCGTGCTCCCCCAGGTGTTGATCCGTCGAAGAGCGGCCTCGCTCTGATACGACTTGTTAGGATCGATGGTCCTCGGCTAGAGAGGGGGGGTGTGAATAGCCGCCCCCAAATCATTCGTTTCTTTCTACAAACCAGGTTAGCGCAGCGGAAAATAAACCAATAGAAACGAAAATAAGGAGGAGCAAACCTCAAACTCGAACTCGACGATGTAACGAGGTTCGGAGATGAAACTCCTACTCCTCGGCGTGTCCGTAAGGTGGACGAGCCTTATCAATCCGTCGGTGGATGAGTCCCCGGAAAACCGGCTAAAACAAACTCCTTCTGGGTGGAGAAACCTCGCCACAATACTTTCTTGCAACAGCAAGATCAGAGTGTACAAGAATACAACAAGAAACTAAGTACAATACAAAAGTAATAACCCTAGCTTGCCTTCTTGTCGACTGGATGAAGCAGCAACTTCACGAGACGCCTACAACAGCAGGAACCAGCCGATGAAGCTCACACGAAGCTTCAAGCAGAAGCGAGCTCAAATTACAGCAGCGAAGAAGCAGCTCAAGGAGGAAGAAGAAGTAGCAAGGGTACACTGTAGAAATCCTTGAACTCCTTTAACCTGCGAAGAAGACACAGAGAAACTAGCCGTTGCTAGGCAACGACTAGGATCTGGACCGATCAGAGGCCCCGGATCGATCCCACCTCTCTTCCAGAGAGGTGTCCCGATCGGTCGTGGAGACCGATCGAGACTCCGCTGATCGGTCTCCGATCGATTCACTCATAGCGAGTTGGCTCAACTCATCGATGGTCTCGGCCGATCGGATGACTCTGAACCCTTCATTTGTTATCGATCGGTCACTGACCGATCGAGATACTCAGCAGATCGGATCGGTCACCGAGACCGATCCGGTTTAAACTCTAGCCCTAAACCCTAAATGGTCCTGAGAATGAGCTACCGAGCCCTCTCTTGACCTAGTCCGGAGAATGAGCTACCGAGCCCTCTCCGACTTCGTCCGGTCCAGAGAACGAGCTACCGAGCCCTCTCTGACCACAGTCCGGAGAACGAGCTACCGAGCCCTCTCCGGCTTTCCGTGCCAAGTCTCCAACTTGATCTTCTCCGTGCCAAGTCTCCATCCTTGGACTTTTCCCGTGCCTAGCTCCCTGCTTGGACTTTTCACCAGATGTCTGGTCAACCTTGACCCATCTGGATTTCCCTTGCCTGGCTTCACTCATCAGGACTTCCAAACTGCCTAGCTTCACTCACTAGGTCTTTCCCTTGCCTGGCTTCACTCACCAGGACTTTCACCTAGCTTCACTCACCAGGATTTCCACACTGCCTAACATCCCAGTTAGGACTTTCTTACTGCCTGGCTTCACTCACCAGGACTTTCCAACTGCCTAACATCCCAGTTAGGACTTTCCCACTTCCTGGCTTCACTCACCAGGACTTTCCATACTGCCTAACATCCCAGTTAGGACTTTCCCACTGCCTGGCTTCACTCACCAGGACTTTCCACCTGCCTAACATCCCAGTTAGGACTTTCCCTCGTGCCAAGCTCCCTGCTTGGACTTCTCCGTGCCAAGTCTCCATACTTGGACTTTTCCCAGTGCCAAGTCTCCATACTTGGACTTTTCCCGTGCCAAGTCTCCACACTTGGACTTTTCGCGTGCCAAGCTCCCTGCTTGGACTTTTCCAGTTCCAAGTTCCCTGCTTGGACTTTTTCCGTTGTCAAGTCTCCATACTTGGACTCTTTCCCGAATTAGGTCAACCAGGTCAACCTTGATCTACGTTGCACCAATAATCTCCCAAACATTTGTCCCATATCAAGAATACAACTCTTCCACGAGTGTCAAACATCAAAATACAACTTAACTAGGTCAACCTTGACCTAAGGTTGCACCATCAATCTTCCTAAGTCAAACATCAAAATACAACTCGAGTCAGGTCAACTCGAGTCAGGTCAACCAGGTCAACCTTGACCTAAGGTTGCACCAACAAGATTTGCTACGAAGGCTTAGAAACTCTAATTAAGTTTTAACCAAGTTTAATTTTGTTACCAAAGTTAGCCACCCCAAGCTCTATTATATAGAGGTTGGGGTCCCCTTGGGGCGATGAGGTAGTTGAGGCATAGGGTGTTGCCACATGAGATCTTGAGGTCGAAATTTAGCATGTCCGAACATACCTTCTCTCATACCTTGGCCGCCTACACTAATGGCTAGTAGCTATCCGTAATTTACCTCCTTCATATTGGCTTAGGAACTGGCTGGTAGGGGCGCTGGGGGCGAGCGAATCATCTTTTCGTCACATATAGAGCTCGAGAAAATCAACAAACTGATTTTACTATTATTAGTCTACTGGTCATTGCATCAGTCGACTAATCCTTACACCAGTCGACTAATGCTCGTAACGACACTCTACAAAATCTATAATTCTGCCAGTTACTCTTTACTAGTCGACTGCTACAGTGTATCAGTCGACTGACTACAGTGTGCCAATTGACTGGCTACGGTACCAGTCGACTGGTTTTCACAACCATCAAGTACAGAAACATTTTGTGCACTACCCGAGTAGACTGGTCAAGTTGCCAGTTGACTAGTAAAATCTTAAAGCTAGAGTTTCCCTTCTCGGGTGCATTTCTCTCGTACTTGGACTCTTATGACTCACTTGACTCTTCCTCGCAGCATTGACCTCTTGCCTTCGAGCCTCCTTCCTTTGGCTCTTGTCCGTTAGATGTATTCAAGCTCACAACTTATCCCAATGTCATCCTTTACATATACCTCGAAGTGTACTTCTCTTGGTTTATCCTTGTTATTTTATCCACGGTCCTTCGGATGTCCATCCATCACCGTACCTGAAACCATCAAACTAAGTGATATGTATATCTTATAAATATACACAACTCAAATACACATTAAATATAAAGATAAACCTAACTTAAACTTTCTACTCAAATATCAAAACTCATAATCATACTATAGTTTCAAGCTTACTTCTAACGCCTACTTCTTTGCATTCTCTATAGTGTCATAGATCAAATACAATCCCGACGATTTGCCCCCTCCAAAGTACGTTCGGAATTTGAAAACGAAGATCGTGTTAGGGTCCTTCATTTCATAAAGCTTCGCCAGCTTTTCTTTCAATTCCGCCTAAATCACACAAACCACATCATGCAAGTGCAACCTCAATTCCACCAAAAAGCGAGGCAAACATATAGAAAACAAACCTTATCTTTGTGACATTAGCTCTCCCGGGGTGAAGAACGTCGATATCCTGTAACCAACCAACCAAGATAAATCACAAATATGGCTTCTGCTATAACAAATGAAACGAGACGGCGGGGAATCAGAAGCCAACGAATTGCGAATTGCGAATTGCGAATGGCGAACTTTAGTAACAGCATCTTCAATGAAAACTTTGTCAAAGATTTATAAAATTAAAAAATCTCAATCAAAAAGCTTTTATGATGATATAGATGAGGTTTGGACTTTTTAATTTAATAACAGATTTAATTTTTTAACCTTAATTATTTTTTTTCTCTTGGTGGAACTAATAATTAATAATGACATTTAATTACATATTTGACTTTTTTAAAATAATTTTACGAAGCATTTGGTTATAATACTTGATTTTATAAATGGTTAGTAATAATTAAAGTGTTTTTTTTTAAATAAATATATTCGAGATGTCCTAAACCCTAAATAGCCTTCGTGCAAATAGTGATTGTTAATTGATGTGCGTCAAATTTAATTGATGTGATTATTTTCCCTCCATGACACTTCAAAATATGTTACATAAGTAGGTTGAACAATTATAGATGAGCAAGGACCTAACAATTTAGGTGGATTTAGAGAAGCAAAGAGTAAATAGAACAGCTTTTTTATAATAAGAAAATAGTGATCTTTTAATATTTTTTTCTAAACTTACCGAAGATAGTTAAGTATTCATGTTATTTTTATAATTTTTTTAATATTTAACAAATTTGATGTTGAATTTGATAAAAGCGATTCACCCAGACAAGTGATTAAATTACATAAATAAATTTGAATATATATATTTTTTGTTTATTAATATTATAAAAAAAATCAAAAGACATCCTAAATTAAAAGAAATATTAGATGAATATCTTTTTTCTTTAAAAAAATTAAATAGGCGTCCTCCTAGGATTTTATCCTGAAATTACTCTTTAATTTAGTGATGTTGTAGAAATTATCAGATAATTTCTACAACATGTAGTAGTTATCGACTAATATCTATAATGTGTAGAAGTTATCCGGTAGCTTCTATATGCTGTAGATATTACCCGATAGCTACTACAAACGTGTTTAGGTGAATTTAAGATTTAAAATTTAAGATTTATATGTAGTGATATGATTACGCTAACACAGTAATCTAATCTATAATTGCACCAATAAATGACGAGCATGCAATAAACGGTAATAAGAGTAAGGTTAAGAATTTGTGTATCTCCGGTTGAAGCGTCGGGTTTGCCGACTGTCTTTAGAGAATCTATTGCCGCCCACGGTGCAGAGGCTCTCCGGCAAAATCCTCCCAAGATTCGACAACCGCTCGCGCCGTCTGTAGGTGCACTCCAAGACGAACGCCGCACTCAGACTCAACCTCAGATCGCAGAAACCAAGCCTCAGAACTCGAACTCGGGAAGAAGAAAGGAGAAAACAGAGGAATGCTTTGCTTTGGAGTGAGTTGAGAAGGAAGTAAGGTAGTGTATTTATACACTTGAAGCAGTGCACAAGAACCAAAGTGTATGTCGGTTCGAAGAAGTGCGTTGCTTATACTTTCTCACGCAGAGACCAGCCAGGTGCGTCTCTTCGCTTCGCTTTCTCATATGCGGACCAAATCACGCGGACAGATACCATCAGGTGCGAACCAAACTGGACTCAGGTAGCCAAATCAGACTGGCAAAAACAAACCGGGCCGCCCGTAAGCGCGAGGCCCACGAGCTGGGGATTTGCACCCCCCCCCTGCGCGCGATGTTCGCGTGCGTCGCGCCCGGCTTATGGATTTCCGGTTCGAACCCTCCTGAAACCACCTGATTTGGGCTCGGCCCGCGCATGCGTGTAAGTCCCCTTAATTTTGCTAAGCATGGATGGAAGGACTCCATATATAAAGTCTTCCAACCTTTATTTTCTTAGCAATGTGGGACTAAAAGCTTACACTTATGCATTACCAAAAGCAAAGGGAATAATGTGAATTAAAACTCAACAATCCCCCACTAATTCAAAAGTCTAGCTTTTGGTATAAACATTTATCTAGTAATAAGAATCACATTGGTCAAATGTCTACATTTATGATAAATGTAGTTGTTCAATTAATTTATATTGTAGATAACATGATGTGTGGTGTCACACACAGAGGATCATGTTATCAGTACCTTATAAATTATAAACAGTAGCTCACGACCAAAATGGAAAGGAACAAACCATTAGAAGGTCGTAGTGTAATTAGGTATCAGTTTATCTTGACTGTATAATTACACTAGTACACTTAGAGTGTATTGAGTAGGACCATTTGAGGTCGTTTCTTTTATACTGATTTTATAAAGAAACAAAGACCTCGGTTATTATGGAAGTGTATGCTCTTAATCCTAATATAATAACAAGCACATATATTTGATATTTATTTCTTTAATTTATCAATGGGTGAGATTTAGTTCGATGAATCAATAAGCCCGATAAGTTGGGAAATGGTATCACTTATAGTGTGTGTTGTTGATTATAGAAGGAAGCGTGTCCTAGAGATACTAGGTTGATAATGTCATCAAGAGGAGCTCATAAGGATTGTCATGTTAAACCCTGCAGGTGGACCTAGTCCGACATGATGATAAGGTTGAGTGGTACTACTCTTGGACTAAGATATTAATTAAATGAGTTGTCAGTAACTCACTTAATTAGTGGACATTCGATATCTTAAACACAGGGAGACTAACACACTCATGATAAGAAGGAGCCCAAAATGTAATTTGGGATTGGTGCGGTAGTTCAATAATAGTTCTCTAGTGGAATGAATTATTATTGATAAAATTAAGTTGTGTGTTCGGGGCGAGCACGGGATGCTTAATTTTATCGGGAGACCAAAACCAATTCCTCCTCTCGGTCCCTATCGTAGCCTCTTGTATATAGAGATTTATACCCACCACATACCCACCTTCTTACCCAACCAATAGGGGTCGGCCAAGCTAAGCTTGAAGCTCAAGCTTAGGGTCGGCCAAGCCTAAAGGTTGGCCTTAAGGTGGCCGGCCAATAGCTTGGAGCCCAAGCTTAGGTGGCTGGCCACATCATATTAAAAATGATTTTTTATTAAAATTATTTCTTATGTGGATATCATAGTTTTAAAAGAGAGTTTAAACATTAAATCTTTCCTTTTAAAAGCTTTCTACAACAGATTAAGAAAAGATTTGAAATCTTTCCTTATTTGTAGATTGAAAGGAGATTTTATTTTAAGAAAACTTTCCTATTTAACCATGATAATAATTTAAAAGAAGTTTAAAAATTAAATATTCTCTTTTATTAGTTTCTACAAAAGATTAAGAAAAGATTTGATATCTTTCCTTATTTGTAGATTGAAAAGAGATTTTAATTTTAGAGATAACTTTCCTTTTGGAAATTATCCACATGTTTAAAAGGAAGATTTTTATTTATAAAATTTCCTTTTTATTAACCACCATGAAGGAAAATTATTGGAGAAATTTTTATAAATTTCGAGACAAATTAGGAAGTTTTAATTAATTAAAACTCTCCTTGTTTATAACTTGATGGTGGCCGGCTATGTAAATTGAGAATAGGAAAATTGTTTTAGTTAAAATAATTTTTCTTTTTTATGACAAAAGAATTAAGGAATTTTTATTAAAATTTCCTTATTTGTCAAGACCAAGGATTATAAAAGAGGGGTAGAGGTGCCTTGGGTGATCAACTCTATTATTCTTCTCCTCTCTTTTCCTCCTTGGTGGCCGGCCCTAGCTTCTTCCTCTTCTCTTCTTCTTATGGCGTGACAACCTCTTGGAGCTCTTGATGGTGGCCGGTTCTAGCTAGGAGAAGGAGAGAAAGGTGGTTTTGTTTCTTGCATCCCTTGGAGCTTGGTGGTGGTGGCCGGACCTCTACTTCTCTTGGAGAATTGTGGTGGCCGAAACTTGCAAGGAAGAAGAAGGTGCTTGGTGGTTCTCATCTCGGAAGATCATTGCCCACACAACGTCCGAGGTTAGAAGAGGAATACGGTAGAAGATCAAGAAGTCTTTTTAGAAGGTATAACTAGTAATTTTTCCTTTCCACATCATGCTAGTTATTTATGGAAATAATACCAAATACAAGAGGCTTACGATTCTAGTATTTCGAATATGTTTTTCGAAGTTGTGTTCTTTTGTTTTTTCTTTTCCTTGTGATTTGATTGTTCTTTTCGATTAACCTAAAGTTATTTTAGGAAATTAAATATTACCTTTTTATAAAAGGTTTTGTCTAGTCGGTGGTGGTTGCTCCCATATCCAAGAAGGTCATGTGCCTCGCCACGTCAGTACTGGGAACCAATTATGGAAATTAATATTTAATGGAATTAATAACTTAAGGTGATTTGGGTCGAACGTGTTAAGTTCCGCAGGAGACCCAAGTGAAAACCTAAAAGAACGAATAGATTAAGTTTTGGATCAAACGTGTTAAGTTCCGCAGGCGATCCAAAATTTAATTTAAAAGAACACATGGTAGCTAGGAAAAGGTTCAGACCTTTGTACAAAATTTTTGTACAGTGGAACCTCTAGGTTTTCCGAGTAGCAACCAACAAGGTATCGCTAGGGGTTTTGCATCTGGTATTGGATTATAGGCTTGTCATACATATAGCAGCAGTTAATAGTAGGATGTGCTAACTTTGTGGATGCAGGATCCAACTATTATGGCTTTTAATTATTATGTGTGTGATTGGACCCTTGGACATGTCAAGGGCATTTATATGTGTGCATGATTGTATTAAAATACAGCAGGATTTAGATTTATTAGATTTTATTTTTGATCTAGATACATGTACATTCCTTTTATGGAATATAGGATCAAAATGTAAAATTCTATTTATGTCGTGGATCGAATCTTGCAAAGCGTGGAACCTTCTAAGGACCAGAGGCGCAGCGGAACTAGGAGCAAGATGGATGCGACAGCTAGACCCGGTGGCGGTGGCCAAATATGGCAGCAGCTTGGGATGACAACACACGGAGGACAACTAGAGATAAAAGCCATAATAGTTGAAAATTAGATTTTCTATTTATTGCTTTTATATTGTGCTGTGTGTGCATGTTAGTTTACAAGTTTAGTAGGCTAGCATAGTTAAAAATTCCTCATTTATAAATAACTAAGTGGGAGAGGGATTTTTAAGTAAATCCCATGGTCTCCATTACTGGTTTGTAAGTGATGCAAACAAGCGCGTTGGCTCTGAGTGCCTTCCTCCATAACGGATGAGCTTGTTTGCAGATCACTAGAACAAACTTCCATTTTTGGATGACTATAGGAAGTTAATTAAGAGCGTGTGATCTTCCCCAACGGAAGGGGCATAATCTTATTAATGGACTTAGTGTCAAGTAATGGTATACACTTAGACACATCTAATAGTATCCTCCCCATCAGAGTCACTGCTATTATTTGTGTGACCAAATGAGACCAACTATTAATTTGTCATAAAACTAGGTTGACAAGATAATAAAATTAAAGGGTTAAAACCCCTCTTACAAATGATTGATTTTGTATACGTCCACACTAACGTGGCATACAAAATTAACGGTGTTTGAGATAATTTTATTTGTCATAAAGTTACGTTGACAAGATAGTTAATGGGTAAAACCCTCCTCTTACAAATGTTAATTTTGTATACGTCCACACTAACGTGGCATGCAAAATTCACGGTGTTTTGAGGTGTTGGTAAATTTAAATAGTATTGTTAGAGGAATCAATATTATTTTAAATTTAGAGTCTTGACCAAATATTTGATTAAAGATAGATCAACTATTAATTTTATTCATCATAAAGTAAGGATGACGAGATAATAAAATTAAATAATAAAATTTCCTCTTTGAATTTGTATACGTCCACACTAATGTGGCATACAAAATTCATGGGGATTTTTAAGGAGTTGGTCTTAACCAAATATTTTTTTGATTCTTAGGATGATGGTCAATCCCTAGCTGATATACTTTAGGATAGACTTAGTGGTCCCAATTATAATTGATTGGAAATAGGATTTGGACATTAAGGTAGACTGTCCTTTTAGAACTAAGAATAATAGAGGTGTATTTTATTCATTAGTTGATACATGTTTAGTGGAGTTATCTACCGGTACCTGGAGTGTAGATACAAGATGCCATTAATCATGTCTGCAATTCATTGCAGGGTTCCAGGAAACCCGACAACTAAATGAAAGGTAAATCACCGTCCACATGGGCACTACTGTAAAAGTGGTAGCTATTGCAGTGGGAGATGTTTATCCTTTGATAAGAATAAAATATGGATTTTAAGTAATTGTCTTTACATACCAAGTTTAGAAAGAACCTGATTTCAGTTTCTAAACTATTATAGATATTGTGTCTATTTTGATAACAAAGTTGTTATCAAGAAAAATAGGGAAGTTATCTATTCTGGTATGATGGTTGACAATTTATAAT
Source organism: Zingiber officinale (assembly GCF_018446385.1). Lineage (NCBI taxonomy): Eukaryota > Viridiplantae > Streptophyta > Magnoliopsida > Zingiberales > Zingiberaceae > Zingiber > Zingiber officinale. The sequence goes on from NC_055997.1 coordinate 107,697,398, forward strand.
CCAATAACTCCCACGATGCAACAAATGGAAATTAGTAACACATCTTCTAATTTTAAGAGAAAGCAACCTTCGGAAATGAACCAATTATATCTTTGGCATCTAAAAGCTAGGTTATACTTGAGTAGGATTCATTGGTAACTAATGAACTTTTGGGTTCATTGGTAGTGGAAATATTTCCAACCTGCGAGTCTTACTTGGAAGGAAAATAACCAAGAAGCTTTTAAGTCCAAGGGGTATGGAGTCAAAGATATGTTGAAATCGGTTCATTCTGATTTGTGTGATCCTATGACTATCCAGACAAGAGGTAGTATTGAATATTTTGTCTATTTTATAGACAACTATTCAAGATACAAATAAATTTACTTAATGTACCGCAAGACTAAGTACTTTGATTAGTTCAAAGAGTACAAGGTTGATGCGGAGAAATGTTAAAGTAAAAAGTCACTATGGAAGATCGTAGTGGCAAGTACCTCTTGGGAGAATTTAGGAGTCATTTATCAGAAGTAGGGATTCAATCCAAACTAACTGCACCTGGTACACCCCAACAGAATGGTGTAGGAAAAGGAAGGTATAGGACTCTTATGGAAATAAGTAGATTGATGAGTTATTAAGAATATTATCAAAATCATTTTAAGGATATACTCTGGAAACAGGAGTGAATATAGTACCTTCTAAAGTCAGAACTCTCTACTCATATAGAATTGCTGAATAGGCGTAAGCCTATTTCGAAGCATATTCGGATTCGAGAAGTCCAGCACATATGCAGAAGAGAGACAATGATAAGTTGAACAGGAATTCACTTGTTTGTGGGTTATCCTAGTAAAATAAAAGTAGGTTTATAGTCTTAAAAATCAGAAGATCATTGTTAGTATCAATGACCGATTTTAGAAAAGGACTATGTAATAAACCATGTGCCCATAAGAAAATTTGTTCTTAAGGAAATAATAAAAGGCATGTCTAATCTAGTACCAACTGTACAAGATGAGATACCACAAGAAAACTGCAACACGTATCACAAATTGATACACAATTACAGAAAGTGTCTTATTGTAGTGGGAGGGTTGTTATGCAACCTAAATAGGTTCATGTTTTGGGAGAGTTTTTGGACTCGATCCCTGGAGGGCTTGAACCTGATCTCCGGTCATATGATGAAGCACTCCAAGATAAAGATGCAGCATCTTGGCAAAGAGTAATGAATAAAAGAATTAGAATATATGTATTCTAATAAAATCTGGAAGCTTGTAGAATCACCAAATGGTGTAAAAGTCGTTGGGTGTAAAAAGGTCTATAATAGGAAAAGAGGGATAGACAGGAAGGTAGTAACTTTCAAAGCAAGGCTTGATGAAAAAAGAAACTTTTTCACTGGTAGTTATGCTTAAGTCTATCCAGATTCTTTTATCTATTTGGCAAGAGGATGTCAAGACAGCATTCCTTAATGGAAGTTTTGAAGAAAGCATCCATATAAAGCAACCAGAAGGGTTCATTGCAAAGGGCTAAGAGCATCTTGTGTAAGCTCAATCAGTCTATGGACTGAGGCAAAGCTTCAAGGTCTTGGAACATCCGGTTTATCAAAGTAATCCAGATCTATGGATTTATTTAGTAACTGGATAAGTCTTGTGTATACAAAAGGTGTGATAGAAGCGTGGTGGTATTTCTTGTACTATACGTAGATAACATTTTTGGTAGTTGGAAACAATATCAAAATGTTATCAGAAGTAAGAGTATGGTTGTCCAAATAATTCGATATAAAGGACTTGGGAGAATGTATATATTTTTGAGATCAAAATAATAAGGGATCGAAAGAAAAATATATTTTACTTATCCCAAGCTTGATACATCGGAAAATCCTTGCTCATTTTAAGCATGCAAAACTCCTCGAAAGGTTTCTTACTTTTTAAGCATGGAGTGTCTCTATCTAAAGAGATGTCTCCGTTGACATCAAAAGAGATTGAGGACATGTAGGCAGTTCTTTATGTTAGACAACCTAATGTATGCTATACACGAGATCAGAAATCTGTTTTGCCAAGCGCATAGTTAGCAGATATCAAAGTAACCCTAGACAAGGACATTGGACTGCAGTAAAGCATATATTAAAGTACCTTAGAGGCGCTAAAGATTATATGCTAGCTTACAAGGCAATTTGGTCCCTGTGGGTTACACGGATTTTGACTTCCAATCGGATAGGGACAATAATAAGTCAACCTCGGGGTTTTGTGTTTACTTTAGGAGGTAAAGTCATAACTATGGAAGAGTGATAAGCATAGGTGTTTTTCTGGACTCCACCATAGAAGCTTAGTATATGGCAAGCCTCTGAGGAAGTCATAAAAGCTGAATAACTTAATTACCTCAAGATAGACTTAGATATGATTTCTAGTTTGTCCAAAGATTATTACAATTTATTGTAATAATAATGGTGCAGTAACAAACTCGAAGAAACCATGAGTCTATAAGGCAAGTAAACACAATAAAGCGCAAGTACCACGCAATACGAGAAATCGTATAAACGAGGAGAAGTTGTTGCCGCCTAGAATGCATCAGATGATGACCTATAGATCTTTTCACTAAGGTCCTTAAGGCGAGAGCTTTTGATGGACATGTTGAAGGGTTGGGAATCAGATGTATGGCAGCAGATATGGCAGCTTAGTCTTTTAGTATAATTGGGAGATTATTAGGGTGTATACTAAAAGCCTAGCTTTTGGTATAAACATTTATCTAGTAATAAGAATCACATTGGTCAAATGTCTACATTTATGATAAATGTAGTTGTTCAATTAATTTATATTGTAGATAACATGGTGTGTGGTGTCACACACAGAGGATCATGTTATCAGTACCTTATAAATTATAAAAAGTAGCTCACGACCAAAATGGAAAGGAACAAACTATTAAAAGGTCGTAGTGTAATTAGGTATCAGTTTATCTTGACTGTATAATTACACTAGTACACTTAGAGTGTATTGAGTAGGACCATTTGAGGTCGTTTCTTTTATACTGATTTTATAAAGAAACAAAGACCTCGGTTATTATGGAAGTGTGTGCTCTTAATCCTAATATAATAACAAGCACATATATTTGATATTTATTTCTTTAATTTATCAATGGGTGAGATTTAGTTCGATGAATCATTAAGCCCGATAAGTTGGGAAATGGTATCACTTATAGTGTGTGTTGTTGATTATAGAAGGAAACTGTGTCCTAGAGATACTAGGTTGATAATGTCCTCAAGAGGAGCTCATAAGGATTGTCATGTTAAACCCTGCAGTTGGACCTAGTCCGACATGATGATAAGGTTGAGTGGTACTACTCTTGGACTAAGATATTAATTAAATGAGTTGTCAGTAACTCACTTAATTAGTGGACATTCGATATCTTAAACACAGGGAGACTAACACACTCATGATAAGAAGGAGCCCAAAATGTAATTTGGGATTGGTGCGGTAGTTCAATAATAGTTCTCTAGTGGAATGAATTATTATTGATAAAATTAAGTTGTGTGTTCGGGGCGAGCACGGGATGCTTAATTTTATCGGGAGACCAAAACCAATTCCTCCTCTCGGTCCCTATCGTAGCCTCTTGTATATAGAGATTTATACCCACCACATACCCACCTTCTTACCCAACCAATAGGGGCCGGCCAAGCTAAGCTTGAAGCTCAAGCTTAGGGCCGGCCAAGCCTAAAGGTTGGCCTTAAGGTGGCCGGCCAATAGCTTGGAGCCCAAGCTTAGGTGGCCAGCCACATCATATTAAAAAGGATTTTTTATTAAAATTATTTCTTATGTGGATATCATAGTTTTAAAAGAGAGTTTAAAAATTAAATCTTTCCTTTTAAAAGCTTTCTACAAAAGATTAAGAAAAGATTTGAAATCTTTCCTTATTTGTAGATTGAAAGGAGATTTTATTTTAAGAAAAACTTTCCTTTTTAACCATGATAATAATTTAAAAGAGAAGTTTAAAAATTAAATATTCTCTTTTATTAGTTTCTACAAAAGATTAAGAAAAGATTTGATATCTTTCCTTATTTGTAGATTGAAAAGAGATTTTAATTTTTAGAGATAACTTTCCTTTTGGAAATTATCCACATGTTTAAAAGAAAGATTTTATTTATAAAATTTCCTTTTTATTAACCACCATGAAGGGAAAATTATTGGAGAAATTTTTTATAAATTTCTGGAGACAAATTAGGAAGTTTTAATTAATTAAAACTCTCCTTGTTTATAGCTTGATGGTGGCCGGCTATGTAAATTGAGAATAGGAAAATTGTTTTTAGTTAAAATAATTTTTCTTTTTTATGACAAAAGAATTAAGGAATTTTTTATTAAAATTTCCTTATTTGTCAAGACCAAGGATTATAAAAGAGGGGGTAGAGGTGCCTTCACGGGTGATCAACTCTATTATTCTTCTCCTCTCTTTTCCTCCTTGGTGGCCGGCCCTAGCTTCTTCCTCTTCTCTTCTTCTTATGGCCGGCGGCAACCTCTCTTGGAGCTCTTGATGGTGGCCGGTTCTAGCTAGGAGAAGAAGGAGAGAAAGGTGGTTTTGTTTCTTGCATCCCTTGGAGCTTGGTGGTGGTGGCCGGACCTCTACTTCTCTTGGAGAATTGTGGTGGCCGAAACTTGCAAGGAAGAAGAAGGTGTTTGGTGGTTCTCATCTCGGAAGATCGTTGCCCACACAACGTCCGAGGTTAGAAGAGGAATACGGTAGAAGATCAAGAGGTCTTTTTAGAAGGTATAACTAGTAATTTTTCCTTTCCGCATCATGCTAGTTATTTATGGAAATAATACCAAATACAAGAGGCTTACGATTCTAGTATTTCGAATATGTTTTTCGTAGTTGTGTTCTTTTGTTTTTTCTTTTCCTTGTGATTTGATTGTTCTTTTCGGTTAACCTAAAGTTATTTTAGGAAATTAAATATTACCTTTCTATAAAAGGTTTTGTCTAGTCGGTGGTGGTTGCTCCCATATCCAAGAAGGCCATGTGCCTCGCCACGTCAGTACTGGGAACCAATTATGGAAATTAATATTTAATGGAATTAATAACTTAAGGTGATTTGGGTCGAACGTGTTAAGTTCCGCAGGAGACCCAAGTGAAAACCTAAAAGAACGAATAGATTAAGTTTTGGATCAAACGTGTTAAGTTCCGCAGGCGATCCAAAATTTAATTTAAAAGAACACATGGTAGCTAGGAAAAGGTTCAGACCTTTGTACAAAATTTTTCTACAGTGGAACCTCTAGGTTTTCCGAGTAGCAACCAACAGGAAGGACTCCATATATAAAGTCTTCCAACCTTTATTTTCTTAGCAATGTGGGACTAAAAGCTTACACTTATACATTACCAAAAGCAAAGGGAATAATGTGAATTAAAACTCAACAATCCCCCACTAATTCAAATTATTTTAGTCGAAAACAAAGATATGTTCTGAGACTTAGTTGCAATGAGATTTAAGTGAAAATACCTTCCGGTTTGAATTTTCACCTAAGTACACCAATCTTATTCACATAGGTTTGAAGAAAACTGAGTCTTGATCTTAAACCTTTTATATGTGAAGATCAATTAATAACAACTCATCACTGGCGACGGTTAAATCCTTCTGGGTTGGTGCATTATGGCCATGCCACCGAATCTTGTTTCATAAGTGCTAAGGAGAGTTGCCTAGACCCCCCACACTGCGGCCCCACAATTACACTTACATAGGTGAGTTCTCCAAGGATGTACTGCAAGCATCCTGTCATTAAGACCTTGAACTCATTAAGAGCTCCTAAGCTCATCCTTACTAGCAGTCAAGCATCTATCCAGGGAAGAGACTATGAGATTACATCTCAATCAATTTGATGCTTACGATTCATCCTTATAGCTTGTTTATACCACATTGAACCTACTTCTTGGGATCTCCAATCAGATAAGTTGGGTTGCTGCTATAGATGAATCCAGGATAGGCCTCAGTCCCATTCCCTTACTGGATCTCTTGATTTTCTCAGAATCAAGCCCTTTAGTGAGTGGATCAGCAACATTGTCCTTTGAACTTACAAAGTCCAATGACACCACTCCAAGAGACACTAACTCACGAATAGACTTTAATCGTATTCGTACATGTCCCTTCTGTTTCTGGTTATACTTAGAGCTTCTAATCTGAGCTATTGTTGTTTGATTATCACAGTGTACTGAAATAGAAGGTATTGACTTCATCATCAAGGGAATTTCATAAAGAAGACCCTTCAGCCAATCAACTTCAGTTACTGTGGTATCTAAAGCACACAATTCTGCCTCAGATGTGGAACGGGTTATGATCGTCTGTTTAACAGACCTCCAAGCAACTGCACCACCTCCAAGTGTAAAGACATAACCAGTAACGTCTTTACACTCAGCAGTGTCTGCTATCCAACTAGCATCACTATATCCCTCCAGGACTGCAGGGAATCTCCCATACCACAAGCCCAAGGATATAGTGCCTTTTAGGTATCTGAGTACTCTGTCTAATGCATCCCAATGCTTTCTGTCCGGACAGCTGGTAAACCTGCTCAATTTCGATATAGCAAAAGAAATATCAGGTCTAGAACAATTTGCTAAATACATTAGACTACCTATTATTTGTGAGTATCTTAATTGAGACACTGTCACACCACTCTTATTCTTGTGGAGAGTTTTTGAAGGATCATACGGTGTGACTATAGATTTAACTTGGCTATAGCCATATTTCTCTAATACTCTCTCAATATAGAGTGGCTGAGAAATTGTTATTCCATCAGTTGATCGAGTCAACTTCAGCCCTAAAATCATGTCAGCACAACCCATATCCTTCATATCAAACTTACCACTTAAGAGGGCCTTAGTCTCATTAATAATAGAAAGGTTAGAACCAAAAAGTAGAATATCATCTACATATAAACATAAGATAATACAACTATCACCTTTCATTTTAGCATACACACATTTATCAAAGTCATTCATTTCAAAGTCAAACGATAGCATAACACTATCAAATTTTTCATGCCACTGCTTTGGGGCTTGCTTCAAACCATAAAGAGATTTAACTAACCTACATACTTTATTCTCATTTCCAGAAACTACATGTCCCTCAGGTTGATCCATATATATCTCTTCTTCAAGATCTCCATTAAGGAATGTCGTTTTGACATCCATTTAATGGACCTCAAGATGATATATGGATGACAATGCTATTAACACTCGAATTGTAGTAATTCTGGTAACAGGAGAATAAGTGTCAAAATAGTCAATCCCTTTTTTCTGTTTGAATCCCTTAGCAACTAGGCGGGCTTTGAATTTATCTACTGACCCATCAGGTTTTAATTTTCTCTTAAACACTCATTTACATCCTATAGTGTTACACCCAGGAGGTAAATCTACCAACTCCCAAGTGGCATTAGAGATAATAGAGTCCATTTCATTTTTAATGGCCTCTTTCCAGTGCTTAGCTTCAGGAGAAGCCATAGCATCTCTATATGTCACAGGGTCACATTCTATATTATAGGTGATAAAGTCCTGGCCTAAATCCGTAGACACACGTTGCCTCTTGCTTCTCCTCAGTTCTGTACACTCACTAGATTCATCTAGTCTAGAGTGACTTGAGGAAGATATACCTTCTACGGATAATGGGGCATCTTCGGAAGCAGGCTTATCTCTAGTAGGAATACTAGATATAGAATGAGGTGTTCTTGTCTTCATAGGAAATATATCCTCAAAAAATGTAGCATCGCGAAGTTCGACAATAGTATTTGCATCTATTCCAAAAATTTCTGATTTAATAATCAGAAATCTATATGCAATACTATTTTGAGCATTACCCAAGAAGATACCATCTACGGTCTTTGGACCAAGTTTTTTCCTTCTGTGTTCAGGTACTAGTACCTTTGCAAGGCACCCCCACACTTTAAAGTATTTCAAACTTGTCCTCCGGCCTTTTCAAAGCTCATATGGGCTTTTATCCTTAGACCTCTGTTGGTTGCTACTCGGAAAACCTAGAGGTTCCACTGTACAAAAATTTTGTACAAAGATCTGAATCTTTTCCTAGCTACCATGTGTTCTTTTAAATTAAATTTTGGATCGCCTGCGGAACTTAACACGTTTGATCCAAAACTTAATTTATTTGTTCTTTTAGATTTTGACTTGGATCTCCTGCGGAACTTAACACGTTTGATCCAAATCACCTAAGTTATTAATTCCATTAAATATTAATTTCCAAAATTGGTTCCCAGTACTGACGTGGCGAGGCACATGACCTTCTTGGATATGGGAGCAACCACCACCGACTAGACAAAACCTTTTAAGGAAAACTAATATTTAATTTCCTAAAATAACTTTAGGTCAACCGAAAAGAACAATCAAATCACAAGGAAAAGAAAAACAAAAGAACACTATATCGAAAACAAATTCGAAACATTAGAATCGTATGCCTCTTGTATTTAGTATTATTTCCAAAAATAACTAGTATGATGCGGAAAGAAAAATTACTAGTTATACCTTTTAGAAAGACCTCTTGATCTTCTACTGTATTCCTCTTCTAACCTCGGACGTTGTGTGGGCAACGATCTTCCGAGATATGAACCACCTAGGCACCTTCTTCCTTCTTCCTTCAAGTTTCGGCCAAGCACAAGAACTTTCAAAGGATGAAGAATTTTCCACCAACCAAGCTCCAAGGGATGCATGCTTTCTCTCCTTCTTCTCCTTCCTTGATCCGGCCACATCCTCCAAGCTCCAAGAGATGATAGATTTCAGCCACAACAAGAGGAGAGAAGAGAAAGGGAAGGATCGGCCACCACACCAAGGAAAAGAGGGAGAAAAATAGAATAGAGTCCTTAGCCTTGAAGCCTCCTCTACCCCTCTTTTATAATCCTTGGTCTTGGCAAATAAGGAAAATTTAATAAAAACTTCCTTAATTCTTTTGTCATTGACAAGGAAAAATTATTTAATTAAAATAATTTTCTCTTTTCAAATTACAATGGTCGGCCATAACAAATAATATCTCCAAGCAAATAAAATTTTAAACACCAATTAAAACTTCCTTATTTGCTTCCGAAAATTTATAAAAATTTCTCCAATAATTTTATCCCTTCGTGATTGGTTTATAAAAAGGAAATTTAATAAATTAAAATCTTTCTTTTAAATATGTGGATTAAAATCTCTTTTAATCTACAAATAAGGAAAGATATCAAATCTTTTCTTAATCTTTTGTAGAAGAGAAGATTTAATTTTAAACTCTCTTTTAAATCATGAACATGGTTAAAAAGGAAAATTTTCTTAAAATTTAAAATCCTCCTTTAATCAACAAATAAGGAAAGATTTCAAATTTTAAACTCTCTTTTAAACATGTAGATGATTTACAAATAAGAAAAGTTTTTACCAAAAATTAAAAACATCCTTTTAAACTACAAATAAGGAAAGAGATTAATCTCTTCTCTTAATCTTTTGTAGAAAGCTATAAAAGGAAATTTTTAATTTTTAAACTCTCTTTTAAAATCATGATATCCACACAAGAAATAATTTTAATAAAAATCCTCTTTAATATTCTAGTGGCCGGCCACCTAAGCTTGGGACCCAAGCTTTGGCCGGCCACCTAATGGCTCATCCACTTGGTCTTGGCCGGCCCTAGCTTGGGTTCCAAGCTAGCTTGGCCGAATGGGTAAGAAGATGGGTATGTGGTGGGTATAAATCTCTATATACAAGAGGCTACGATAGGGACCGAGAGGAGGAATTGGTTTTGGTCTCCCGATGAAATTAAGCATCCCGTGTTCGCCCCGAACACACAACTTAATTTCATCAATAATAATTCATTCCACTAAAGAACTATTATTGAACTACCGCACCAATCCCAAATTACATTTTGGGCTCATTTTTATTATGAGTGTGTCAGTCTCCCTGTGTTTAAGATAACAAATGTCCACTAATTAAGTAAGTTACTGACAACTCACTTAATTAATATCTAGCTCCAAGAGTAGTACCACTCAACTTCATCGTCATGTCGGACTAAGTCCACCTGCAGGGTTTAACATGACAATCCTTATGAGCTCCTCTTGTGGACATTCTCAACCTAGATTACTAGGACACAGTTTCCTTCTATAATCAACAACACACACTATAAATTATATCATTTCCCAACTTATCGGGCTTATTGATTTATCGAACTAAATCTCACCCATTGATAAATTAAAGAAATAAATATCAAATATATGTGCTTGTTATTATATTAGGATTAAGAGCACACACTTCCATAATAACTGAGGTCTTTGTTTCTTTATAAAGTCAGTATAAAAGAAACGACCTCTAATGGTCCTATTCAATACACTCTTAGTGTACTAGTGTAATTATATAGTTAAGATAAACTAACACCTAATTACACTACGACCTTCCAATGGTTTGTTCCTTTCCATCATGGTCATGAGCTACTGTTTATAAATAAATCGATAACATGATCTTCTGTGTGTGACACCACACACCATGTTATCTACAATATAAATTAATTGAACAACTACATTTATCACAAATATAGACATTTGACCAATGTGATTCTTATTTCTAGATAAATGTTTTATACCAAAAGCTAGGCTTTTAGTATACATCCTAACAATCTCCCACTTATACTAAAAGACTAAGCTGGCATATCTGCTGCCATACATCTGATTCCCATGCCTTTCAAAAAGCTCTTGCCTTAAGGACCTTAGGTTATCATCTGATGCAATCTAGGCGGCAACAACTTCTCCTCGTTTATACGATTTCTCGTATTGGGTGGTACTTACGCTCTATTGTGTTTACTTGCCTTATAGACTCATGGTTTCTTCGAGTTTGCTACTGCACCATTATTATTACAATAAATTGTAATAATCTTTGGACAAACTAGAAATTATATCTAAGTCTATCTTGAGGTTATTTAAGTCATTCAACTTTTATGGCTACCTCAGAGGCTTGCCATATACTCAGCTTCTATGGTGGAGTCCAGAAAAACACCTATGCTTATCACTCTTCCATAGTTATGACTTTTCCTCCTAAAGTAAACTCAAAACCCCGAGGTCGACTTATTATTGTCCCTATCCGATTGGAAGTCAAAATCTGTGCAACCTACAGGAACCAAATTAACTGCCTTATAAGCTAGCATATAATCTCTAGTGCCTCTAAGGTACTTTTAATATATGCTTTACTGCAGTCCAATGTCCTTGTCTAGGGTTACTTTGATATCTGTAACTATGCCCTTGGCAAAATAGATTTCTGATCTCGTGCATAGCATACATTAGATTGTCTAGCTGCCGAAGCATAAAGAACTGCCTACATGTCCTCAATATCCTTTGATGTCATCGGAGACATCTCTTTAGATAAAGACACTCCATGCTTAAAAGGTAAGAAACCTTTCTAGGAGTTTTGCATGCTAAAAACGAGCAAGGATTTTTTCGATGTATTAAGCTTGGGATAAGTAATATATATTTTTTTCCTTTGATCTCAAAAATATATACATTCTCCCAAGTCCTTTATATCGAATTATTTGGACAACCATACCCTTACTTCTGACAACATTTTGATATTGTTTCCAAGTACCAAAAATGTTATCTACGTATAGTACAAGAAACACCACCACGTTTCCATCACACCTTTTGTATACACAAGACTTATCCGTTTACTTAATAAATCCATAGGTCTGGATTACTTTGATAAACTGGATGTTCCAAGACCTTGAAGCTTTGCCTCAGTCCATAGACTGATTGAGCTTGCACACAAGATGCTCTTAGCCCTTTACAATGAACCCTTCTGGTTGCTTTATATGGATGCTTTCTTCAAGACTTCCATTAAGGAATGTTGTCTTGACATCCACTTGCCAAATAGATAAAAGAATCCGGATAGACTTAAGCATGGCTACCAGTGAAAAAGTTTCCTTTTTCATCTAGCCTTGCTTTTGAAAGTTTCTACATTCCTGTCTATTCCTCTTTTCCTATTATTGACTTTTTTACACCCAAAGGCTTTTACACCATTTGGTGTTTCTACAAGCTTCCAGATTTTATTAGAATACATATATTCTAATTCTATTATTCATTACTCTTTGACAAGATGTTGCATCTTTATCTTGGAGTGCTTCGTCATATGTCCGGAGATCAGGTTCATGTCCTCCAGGGATCGAGTCCAAAAAACTCTCCCAAAACATGAATCCTTTTAGGTTACCTAACAACCCTCTCACTACGACAAGGCACTTTCTGCAATTGTGTATCATTTGTGATACGTGTTGCAGTTTCCTTGTGGTATCTCATCTTGTACAGTTGGTACTAGATTAGACATGTCTTTTATTATTTCCTTAAGAACAAATTTTCTTATGGGCACATGGTTTATTACATAGTCCTTTTCTAAAAATCGGTCATTGATGCTAACAATGACCTTCTGATTTTTAAGACTATAAACCTACTTTCATTTCTCTAGGATAACCCACAAACAAGTGAATTCCTGTCTAACTTATCATTGTCTCTCTTCTGCATATGTGCTGGACTACCCAAATCCGAATATGCTTCGAAATAGGCTTATGTCTATTCAGCAATTCTATATGAGTAGAGAGTTCTGTCTTTGGAAGGTACCATATTCACTTTCGTTTCCAGAGTATATCCTTAAAATGATTTTGGTAATATTCTAAATAACTCATCAATCTACTTATTTCTATAAGAGTCCTATACCTTCCTTTATCTACACCATTCTGTTGGGGTGTACCAGGTGCAGTTAGTTGGGATTGAATCCCTACTTCTGATAAGTGACTCCTAAATTCTCCCAAGAGGTACTTGTTGGTTGCTACTCGGAAAACCTAGAGGTTCCACTGTACAAAAATTTGTACAAAGGTCTGAACCTTTTTCCTAGCTACCATGTGTTCTTTTAAATTAAATTTTGGATCACCTGCGGAACTTAACACGTTTGATCCAAAACTTAATCTATTCATTCTTTTAGGTTTTGACTTGGGTCTCCTGCGGAACTTAACACGTTCGACCCAAATCACCTTAAGTTATTAATTCCATTAAATATTAATTTCCATAATCGGTTCCCAGTACTGACGTGGCGAGGCACATGGCCTTCTTGGATATGGGAGCAACCACCACCGACTAGACAAAACCTTTTATAGAAAGCTAATATTTAATTTCCTAAAATAACTTTAGGTTAACCGAAAAGAACAATCAAATCACAAGGAAAAGAAAAAACAAAATAACACAACATCGAAAAACATATTCGAAATTCTAAAATCATAAGCCTCTTGTATTTGGTATTTTTCCAAAAATAACTAGTATGATGCGGAAAGAAAAAATTACTAGTTATACCTTTTAGAAAGACCTCTTGATCTTCTACCGTATTCATCTTCTAACCTCGGACGTTGTGTGGGCAACGATCTTCCGAGATGAGAAACCACCAACCACCTTCTTCTCCTCCTAGCTAGGTTCGGCCACAAAGAAGCTTCACCAAGGATGAAGAACAAAACACCAACCAAGCTCCAAGAGACGCAAGCTTTCTCTCCTTCTTCTTCTTCTTCTCCTAGTATCCGGCCTCCATAAGAGCTCCAAGCAATAGAGAGTTTCGGCCACCACAAAGAGGAAGAGGAGAAGAGATGATGGCCGGCCACAACACCAAGGAAAAGAGGGAGAGAAAATAATAGAGGTTATGTCTTTTGAAGGCACCCTCACCCCTTCTTTTATATTCCTTGGCCTAGGCAAATTAGGAAATTTAATTACAATAATATTTCCTCAATTTCCTTGACATGATTTAATTAAGAAAAATAAAATAAAATTTCCCCAATTGAAATCTTATGGCCGGCCACATCAATGAAAACAAATTGGACAAGTTTCAATCAACAATTAAAACTTCCTAATTTGTTTCCGGAAATTTTAAAAAATAAAATTTCTCTTCAAAATCTCTTCATGGTTGATAAAAAGGAAATTTCTATAATTTTAATTTTACAACATGTGAATAATTTTTAAAGAGAAAATAAAATATCTCACCAATCTACAAATAAGGAAAGAGATCTAATCTCTTTCTTTAATCTTTTGTAGATCTTTTACAAGAGAGATATTTTAATTTTAATTCTCTTTAATAAATTATATCTTCCACATAATAAAAATTAAAATTAAATTTCTTTTTAATTTAATTTGGCCGGCCCCACTAGCTTGGGTTCAAGCTAGGGTCGGCCACTCAATGCCAGCCCTAGCTTGGTTCCCAAGCTAGCTTGGCCGGCCCCCTATTGGTGGGTATAGAAGGTGGGTATAGGTGGGTATAGAACTCTATAAATAAGAGGCTATGATAGGGACCGAGAGGAGGAATTGGTTTTGGTCTCCTGATAAAATTAAGCATCCCGTGTTCGCCCCGAACACACAACTTAATTTTATCAATAATAATTCATTCCACTAGAGAACTATTATTGAACTACCGCACCAATCCCAAATTACATTTTTGGGCTCGTTCTTATTATGAGTGTGTTAGTCTCCCTGTGTTTAAGATATCGAATGTCCACTAATTAAGTGAGTTACTGACAACTAATTTAATTAATATCTTAGTCCAAGAGTAGTACCACTCAACTTTATCGTCATGTCGGACTAAGTCCACCTGCAGGGTTTAACATGACAATCCTTATGAGCTCCTCTTGAGGACATTATCAACCTAGTATCTCTAGGACACAGTTTCCTTCTATAATCAACAACACACACTATAAGTGATACCATTTCCCAATTTATCGGGTTTATTGATTCATCAAACTAAATCTCACTCATTGATAAATTAAAGAAATAAATATCAAATATATGTGCTTGTTATTATATTAGGATTAAGAGCACATACTTCCATAATAACCGAGGTCTTTGTTTCTTTATAAAGTTAGTATAAAAGAAACGACCTCAAATGGTCCTACTCAATACACTCTGAGTGTACTAGTGTAATTATACAGTCAAGATAAACTGATACCTAATTACACTACGACCTTCTAATGGTTTGTTCCTTTCCATTTTGGTCGTGAGCTACTGTTTATAATTTATAAGGTACTGATAACATCATCTTCTATATGTGACACCACATACTATGTTATCTACAATATAAATTAATTGAACAACTACAAACAAATGTAGACAATTTGACCAAATGTGATTCTTTATATAACATAAATGTTTACAAAAACTTAGGCTTTCAGTATACACTCCAACAGTACTTGCCACTACGATCTTACCATAGTGACTTTTACTTTAACATTTCTCCGCATCAACCTTGTACTCTTTGAACTAATCAAAGTACTTAGTCTTGCGGTACATTAAGTAAATTTATTTGTATCTTGAATAGTTGTCTATAAAATAGATGAAATATTCAATACTACCTCTTGTCTAGATAGTCATAGGATCACACAAATCAGAATGAACCAATTTCAACATATCTTTGACTCCATACCCCTTTAAAAGCTTCTTGGTTATTTTTCCTTCCAAGTAAGACTCGTAGGTTGAAAAGATTTCCACTACTAATGAACCCAAAAGTTCATCAGCTACCAATGAATCCTACTCAAGTTAATATAACCTAGCCTTAGATGCCAAAGATATAATTGGTTCATTTTCGAATGTTACTTTCTCTTAAAGTTAGAAGATGTGTTACTCATTTACATTTGTTGCATCATGAGAGTTATTGGATTTATAAATTGCCAACTAACGTACCAGAACAGATAACTTCTCTCTTTTTCTTAATAACAACTTTGTTATTAAAAGAGACAGAATATCAAGTTCTTTGAATAGTTTAGAAACTGAAAACTAGTTCTTTCTAGACTTGGTGCGTAAAGACAATTACTCAAAAATCCATGTTTTATTCTTATCAAAAGATAAACATCTCCCACTGCAACAGCTACCATTTTTACAGTAGTGCCCATGTGGACGGTGTTTTAATTTTCATTTAGTTGCCGGGTTTCCTGGAACCCTGCAATGAATTGCGGACATGATTAATGACATCTGTATCTACACTCCAGGTTCTGGTAGATAACACCACTAAACATGTTTCAACTAATGAATTAAATACACCTATATTGTTCTTAATTCTAAGAAGACAGTCTACCTTAATGTCCAAGTCCTATTTCCAATCAATATAATTGGGACTACTAAGTCTTTTCTATAGTATGACTAATAGGGGATTGACAAACATTTTAAATCCTAAGAATCATAAAAATATTTGGTCAAGATCAACCCCTTAAAATCCCCATGAATTTTGTATGCCACAATAGTGTGAACGTATACAAAATCGAAGAGGAGATTTTATTCATTAATTTTATTATCTCGTCAACTTTACTTTATGACGAATAAAATTAATAGTTGATCTGTCTTTGATCAAATATTTGGTCAAAACTTTTTGAATTTAAAATAACATTGATTCCTCAAACAATATTATTTAAATTCACCAACACCTCAAACACCGTGAATTTTGCATGCCACGATAGTGTGGACGTATACAAAATTTAAACATTTGTAAGAGGAGGGGTTTACCCATTAATTATCTTGTCAATAAATCTTTATGACAAATAAAATTACCTCAAACACCGTGAATTTTGTATGCCACGATAGTGTGGACGTATACAAAATCAAACATTTGTAAGAGGGGTTTTTAATTTTATTATCTTGTCAACCTATTTATTTGACAAATTAATAGTTGGTTTTCTTCGGTCACACAAATAATAGTAGTGACTCCGATGGGGAGGATACTATTAGACGTGCCTAAGTGTATACCATTACTTGACACTAAGTCCATTAATAAGATTATGCCCCTTCCGATGGGGAAGATCACACGCTCTTAATTAACTTCCTATAGTCATCCAAAATGGAAGTTTAATCTAGTGATCCGCAAACAAACTCATCCAATATGGAGGAAGGCACTCAGAGCCAACGCGCAAGCTTGCTGCATCACTTATAAACCAGTAATGAAGACAGTGGAATTTATTTAAAATAAATCCCTCTCCCACTTAGTTATTTAAAGTGAGGAATTTTGCCTATGCTAGTCTACCTAACATGCATACTAACAAGAATACACAACACAGCATAAAAAGCAATAAATAGAAAAACTAATTTTCAACTATTATGGCTTTTATCTATTGTTGTCCTCCGTGTGTCGCCAACCCTAACTGCTGCCATCTTTGGCCACCGCCACTGGGTCTAGTTGTCGCATCCATCTTGCTCCTTGTTCCGCTGCGCCTCTGGTCCTCAAAAGGTTCCACGCCTTACAAGATTCGATCCGCGACATAAATAAAATTTTACATTTTTCGATCCTATATTCCTCGAAGGAATGTACATGTAAACTAGATCGAACATAAAATAAAATTTACATCCATCGATCATATATTCCATAAAAGGAATGTACATGTAACTAGATCAAAAAATTAAATCCTAATAAAACTAAATACAGCTCCTGCTGTATTTTATAATACAATCATGCACACACAATAAATGCCCTTGACATGTCCAAGGGTCCAATCACAC
Organism: Zingiber officinale; assembly: GCF_018446385.1. NCBI lineage: Eukaryota > Viridiplantae > Streptophyta > Magnoliopsida > Zingiberales > Zingiberaceae > Zingiber > Zingiber officinale. Next base: position 107,714,845 of record NC_055997.1, read on the forward strand.
ACATAATAACTAAAAGCCATAATAGTTGGATCCTGCATCAACAAAGTTAGCACATCCTACTATTAACCTGCCTAAATTATGTATGACATGTGAATAATTAAACTAATACCAAATACACAGAGGCAAAACCATAGCTCTGATACCAATTGTTGGTTGCTACTCAAAAAACCTAGAGGTTCCACTGTACAAAAATTTTGTACAAAGGTCTGAACCTTTTCCTAGCTACCATGTGTTCTTTTAAATTAAATTTTGGATCGCCTGCGGAACTTAACACGTTTGATCCAAAACTTAATCTATTCGTTCTTTTAGGTTTTCACTTGGGTCTCCTGTGGAACTTAACACGTTCGACCCAAATCACCTTAAGTTATTAATTCCATTAAATATTAATTTCCATAATCGGTTCCCAGTACTGACGTGGCGAGGCACATGGCCTTCTTGGATATGGGAGCAACCACCACCGACTAGACAAAACCTTTTATAGAAAGGTAATATTTAATTTCCTAAAATAACTTTAGGTTAACCGAAAAGAACAATCAAATCACAAGGAAAAGAAAAAACAAAAGAACACAACTTCGAAAAACATATTCGAAATACTAGAATCGTAAGCCTCTTGTATTTGGTATTATTTCTATAAATAACTAGCATGATGTGGAAAGGAAAAATTACTAGTTATACCTTCTAAAAAGACTTCTTGATCTTCTACCGTATTCCTCTTCTAACCTCGGACGTTGTGTGGGCAACGATCTTCCGAGATGAGAACCACCTAGGCACCTTCTTCCTTCTTCCTTCAAGTTTCGGCCAAGCACAAGAACTTTCAAAGGATGAAGAATTTTCCACCAACCAAGCTCCAAGGGATGCATGCTTTCTCTCCTTCTTCTCCTTCCTTGATCCGGCCACATCCTCCAAGCTCCAAGAGATGATAGATTTCAGCCACAACAAGAGGAAAGAAGAGAAAGGGAAGGGCCGCCACCACACCAAGGAAAAGAGGGAGAAAAATAGAATAGAGTCCTTAACCTTGAAGCCTCCTCTACCCCTCTTTTATAATCCTTGGTCTTGGCAAATAAGGAAAATTTAATAAAAACTTCCTTAATTCTTTTTCCATTGAAAAGGAAAATTTATTTAATTAAAACAATTTTCTCTTTTCAAATTACAATGGCCGGCCATAACAAATAATATCTCCAAGCAAATAAAATTTTAAACACCAATTAAAACTTCCTTATTTGCTTCCGGAAATTTATAAAAATTTCTCCAATAATTTTATCCCTTCATGATTGGTTTATAAAAAGGAAATTTAATAAATTAAAATCTTTCTTTTAAACATGTGGATTAAAATCTCTTTTAATCTACAAATAAGGAAAAATATCAAATCTTTTCTTAATCTTTTGTAGAAGAGAATATTTAATTTTAAACTCTCTTTTAAATCATGAACATGGTTAAAAAGGAAAGTTTTCTTAAAATTTAAAATCCTCCTTTAATCAACAAATAAGCGAAGATTTCAAATTTTAAACTCTCTTTTAAACATGTAGATGATTTACAAATAAGGAAAGTTTTTACCAAAAATTAAAAACATCCTTTTAAACTACAAATAAGGAAAGAGATTAATCTCTTCTCTTAATCTTTTGTAGAAAACTATAAAAGGAAATTTTTAATTTTTAAACTCTCTTTTAAAATCATGATATCCACACAAGAAATAATTTTAATAAAAATCCTCTTTAATATTCTAGTGGTCGGCCACCTAAGCTTGGGACCCAAGCTTTGGCCGGCCACCTACATGGCTCATCCACTTGGTCTTGGCCAGCCCTAGCTTGGGTTCCAAGCTAGCTTGGCCGGCCCCATTGGATGGGTAAGAAGATGGGTATGTGGTGGGTATAAATCTCTATATACAAAAGGCTACGATAGGGACCGAGAGGAGGAATTGGTTTTGGTCTCCCGATGAAATTAAGCATCCCGTGTTCGCCCCGAACACACAACTTAATTTCATCAATAATAATTCATTCCACTAAAGAACTATTATTGAACTACCGCACCAATCCCAAATTACATTTTGGGTTCCTTCTTATTATGAGTGCGTCAGTCTCCCTGTGTTTAAGATAACAAATGTCCACTAATTAAGTAATTTACTGACAACTCACTTAATTAATATCTAGCTCCAAGAGTAGTACCACTCAACTTCATCGTCATGTCGGACTAAATCCACCTGCAAGGTTTAACATGACAATCCTTATGAGCTCCTCTTGGGGACATTCTCAACCTAGATTACTAGGACACAGTTTCCTTCTATAATCAACAACACACATTATAAATGATATCATTTCCCAACTTATCGGGCTTATTGATTTATCGAATTAAATCTCACTCATTGATAAATTAAAGAAATAAATATCAAATATATGTGCTTGTTATTATATTAGGATTAAGAGCACACACTTCCATAATAACTGAGGTCTATGTTTCTTTATAAAGTCAGTATAAAAGAAACGACCTCTAATAGTCCTACTCAATACACTCTTACTGTATTAGTGTAATTATATAGTTAAGATAAACTAACACCTAATTACACTACGACCTTCCAATGGTTTGTTCCTTTCCATCATGGTCGTGAGCTACTGTTTATAATTTATAAGGTACTGATAACATGATCTTCTGTGTGTGACACCACACACCATGTTATCTACAATATAAATTAATTGAACAACTACATTTATCACAAATGTAGACATTTGACCAATGTGATTCTTATTTCTAGATAAATGTTTTATACCAAAAGCTAGGCTTTTAGTATACATCCTAACAACCTCATGGGGATTCTATTTAACACATGACATGCAGTGTATAGAGCTTCCCCCCACATGAAGTTGGGTAACCCAGAACTGCCTAACATAGAATTAATCATATCTTCAAGGGTTCGATTTTTTCGTTCTGCCATACCGTTGGATTGAGGACTATATGGAGCAGTTACCTCGTGAATTATACCTGTATCTTGACAAAATTTTTGAAACAGGTTCGAGGTAAACTCTCCACCCCTATCAGACCTTAATCTCTTAACAGATTTATTTGTTTGCTTCTCAGCTTCAGATTTAAAAATCATAAATTTATCTAAAGCTTCATCCTTAGTTTTCAGCAAATAAACATAATAATAACGAGAGTGATCATCAATGAAGGTGATGAAATACCTTTTATGATCTCTCGTTATTACACCGTTAAACTCACAACAGTCAGTATGGATCAATTCTAATATATCAGAATTTCTCTCAACTGATTTGAAGGGTTTTCGGGTTTGTTTATATTGCACACAAACTTCACATTTTTTCTTATCATTTATAGCATGCTTAGGAATCATGTCTAGGTTCATCATCCTTTTCATGGTATTAAAATTGACATGTCCTAATCTGTCATGTCATATATCATAAGACTCAATGTTATATGAACAACCAATATCAGTAGATTTATTTAAGGTAGCATTTTCTACATTGAGTTTAAATAGACCTTCATTAAGGTAACCTTTTCCAATAAAGGTTCCTAAATGTAATATTACAACTTTATTACATTTAAAGTTCAACTCATAACCAGCACGGACTAACTTTGACCCGCTAATCAAATTCCGACGGACCGCTGGAACATGATGCACCTCATGCAGTGACAGAACTTTTCCAAAGATGAACCTCAGGTCAACTTGTCCTATCCCAAACACCCTGGCTGCAGAATGGTTCCCCATGGTTACGGAAGTGCCTTCAATTACCTGATAAGTAAGGAAGGTAAAGCGATCAGCACAACAGTGCACATTTGCACCTGTATCAACTAACCATTCATTAGGTTGATAGATCAAGTTTAGTTCGGGTTTGAAGGTAACAAACCTATTGCTGGTGTCGTCACTAGCAGTCACGACATTTGCTTGTGCTTTGATGTTGGACGTATTGCTTTGGTTTTTCTCCTTGTCTTTTCGCTTAGGGCAGAATTTGGCATAATGTCCAATTTGTCCACATGTCCAGCACGGCTTGGTTACATTTTTCTTTTGAACCTTTGGTTTGGGTTTCATCTTGTTCTTTATTTTATGATTTTTGAATTTCTTCTTGTCAGATGAGACTACTACATTTGCCTTTGGAATAAAATCCATAGGCATTCTTGTATCATCAATTTTATGTTGTTTTCGATGTTCTTCTTCGATATTTAAGGCAATCATCAAATCTTCTAGAGAGATTTTACCTCTCCGATGTTTAAGAATCATGCCAAAATCTTCCCAACTCGGAGGCAATTTTTCGATGATTGATAAGACCTGAAATTTTTCGGGTAATGGCATATCTCCTTCGTCAAGACCATGAATTTGAACTTGGAATTCATGTGTCTGCTCAATTACAGATTTGCATTCAACCATTTTGAAGTTTAGGAATTTTGCCACAGTGTACTTTTCTAAACCAGAATTTTCGGAGTTGTATTTTTTATCCAAAGATTTTCACAGCTCTTTAGCTGAAGAGGTTGAACAGTACACATCAAATAGTGCGTCTGAGAGGGCAGACAGGATCCTCCCATGGCAGAGATAATCCCTTTGCTTAAACCTCTGTAAGGCAGCACTATAGGCAGGTTCCTCTTCATTAGGTGAAGGAGGATCTGTTTCTATAACGGAGAATAGCCCTAGCGTAGTAAGCCAAAATTTCATCCGTTGTTGCCAACGTCTGAAGTTTTGCCCGAAAAATCTTTCAGGTCGGGCGCTAGTCTCATCAAACTCCGTTACCCTATCATTCATCATGTCTATTGATGCTACAATAAATTCTCTAAAATTATAGGGATATGATTACGCTAACACAATAATATAATCTATAATTGCACCAATAAATGGCGAGCATGCAATAAACGGTAATAAGAGTAAGGTTAAGAATTTGTGTATCTCCGGTTGAAGCGTCGGGTTTGTCGACTGTCTTTAGAAAATTTATTGCCGCCCACGGTGCAGAGGCTCTCCGGCAAAATCCTCCCAAGATTCGACAACCGCTCGCGTCGTCCGTAAGTGCACTCCAAGACGAACGCTGCACTGGGACTCAACCTCAGATTGCAGAAACCAAGCCTCAGAACTCGGGAAGAAGAAAGTGTTGGGGTTACAAGGTTGCAAACATAGTCCCATATTGAAAACACATGGAAAAGATCATGGGTTTATAAGAGAAAGATATCTCCATTGGCATGAGGCCTTTTGGGGAGAGCCCAAGAGCAAAGCCATGAGGGTCTAGGCCCAAAGTGGACAATATCATGCTATTGTGGAGATATCTAAATTCTTTTCGATCCTACAATTGGTATCAGAGCCCGGACTGCCAGAAGGTTTAACCGCCGACTGTGCACAAGAGCTATGGTCTGATTGAACCATGTGAGTACAATATTGACCTCGAACAAAGAAAGTGGGGGCTCCTATGTTCGGATCAAGAGGACCAGGCACCAGGCAGGAAGTCCTAGTAGGTCGGGTGGACCGAGGGGCAGGAAGTCCTAGTTGTGGCTAGGCAAGGAAGTCCTAGTAGGTCGGGTAGACCGAGGGGCAGGAAGACCTGGTGGGTCAAGGATCGGACGTGGGAAGCCCATGGTCCTTTGTTTGAGGGGGGGATTGTTGGGGTTGCAAGGTTGCAAACATAGTCCCATATTGAAAACACATGGAAAAGATCATGGGTTTATAAGAGAAAGATATCTCCATTGGCATGAGGCCTTTTGGGGAGAGCCCAAGAGCAAAGTCATGAGGGTCTAGGCCCAAAGTGGACAATATCATGCTATTGTGGAGATATCTAAATTCTTTTCGATCCTACAGAAAGGAGAAAGCAGAGGAATGCTTTGTTTTGGAGTGAGTTGAGAAGGAAGTGAGGCAGTGTATTTATACACTTGAAGTAGTGCACAGGAACCAAAGTGTCTGCTTTCTCACGCGGAGACCAGCCAGGTGCGTCTCTTCGCTTTCTCAGATGCGGACCAAATCACGCGGACAGATACCATCAGGTGCAAACCAAACCGGACTCAGGTAGCCAAAAACAAACTGGGTCGCCCGTAAGCGCGAGGTCCATGAGCTGGGGATTTGCACCCCCCCTGCGCGCGATGTTCGCGTGCGTCGCACCCGATTTATGGATTTCCGGTTTGAACCCCCCTGAAACCACCTGATTTGGGCTCGACTCGCGCATGCGTGTAGGTCCCCTTAATTTTGCTAAGCATAGATGGAAGGACTCCATATATAAAGGCTTCCAACCTTTCTTTTCTTAGCAATGTGGGACTAAAAGCTTACACTTATGCATTATCAAAAGCAAAGGGAATAATGTGAATTAAAACTCAACATTATATCATGTAGAAGCTATTGTGGTAGAAGCTACACAATAGTTATAATACGTAGAAGTTACTCGATAACTGCTACAACGTATAAAAATTACCTAGTACCTACTGCAATGTATTTAGAGTGAGTTTAAGATTTAGAATTTATACCATGTAAAAACTATCCAATAGTTGATACAATATGTAGAAGTTATCCGATAGTTCCTACAACATATAGAAACTACTCAGTAACCACTAAACGTATTTAATGTAAGTTTAGGGTTTATGATTTATGGTTTAAAATATCTAAACATTATTATATCAAAATAATATTTATCAATTTCATCAAAATTATTTAAACTTCATTAAATAAAATAATTTTAAAATAGCTATATAAGTTATTCTTATATAATAATATTCAAATATTCTAAATCTTAAAGTCATGCTAAAAACACATTATAGTAGTTATTAGATAGCTTTTATACCTTGTAATAATTCTCGAGTAGCTTCAACATATTGTAATAGTTACTGGATAGTTTCTACACGATATAAATCTTAAATTTTAAATTCACCCTAAACATGCTATAACATCTACTGGATAGTTTCTGCATGTTGTAGCAACTACCGAGTAGCTTCTATATGTGTAGTAGCTATTGGGTAGCTTCTACGTGATATAAATCTTAAATTTTAAATCATAAACTCACCTTAAACATGTTGTAACAGCTACTGGGTAGCTTCTACACATTATAGCAATTATCCAGTAGCTACTACATGTTGCAGAAGCTACTCGATAGCTTCTACAACAGAGTTGGGCCAAAGGGATAATTTCGGAATAAAATTATGGGAAGAATACTCATTTGATTTTTTTTTTAAAACATCTTTTTGATTATTTGTAAAATCTAGACGCTTTTTTTTTTGCATTAGGTGACACCGAACTTGGGACGATCAGCCCAACCCCAAGATAGTTTTCCACGGACTATCTGTTAGAGTGTATACTAAAAGCCTAGCTTTTGGTATAAACATTTATCTAGAAATAAGAATCACATTGGTCAAATGTCTACATTTGTGATAAATGTAGTTGTTCAATTAATTTATATTGTAGATAACATGGTGTGTGGTGTCACACACAGAGGATCATGTTATCAGTACCTTATAAATTATAAACAGTAGCTCACGACTAAGATGGAAAGGAACAAACCATTGGAAGGTCGTAGTGTAATTAGGTGTTAGTTTATCTTAACTATATAATTACACTAGTACACTTAGAGTGTATTGAGTAGGACCATTTGAGGTCGTTCTTTTTATACTGACTTTATAAAGGAACAAAGACCTCAGTTATTATGGAAGTGTGTGCTCTTAATCCTAATATAATAACAAGCACATATATTTGATATTTATTTCTTTAATTTATCAATGGGTGAGATTTAGTTCGATGAATCAATAAGCCCGATAAGTTGGGAAATGATATCACTTATAGTGTGTGTTGTTGATTATAGAAGGAAACTGTGTCCTAGTGATACTAGGTTGATAATGTCCTCAAGAGGAGCTCATAAGGATTGTCATGTTAAACCCTGCAGGTGGACTTAGTCCGACATGATAATAAGGTTGAGTGGTACTACTCTTGGACTAAGAAATTAATTAAATGAGTTGTCAGTAACTCACTTAATTAGTGGACATTCGATATCTTAAACACAGGGAGACTAACACACTCATAATAAGAAGGAGCCCAAAAATGTAATTTGGGATTGGTGCGGTAGTTCAATAATAATTCTCTAGTGGAATGAATTATTATTGATAAAATTAAGTTGTGTGTTCGGGGCGAACACGGGATGCTTAATTTTATCGGGAGACCAAAACCAATTCCTCCTCTCGGTCCCTATCGTAGCCTCTTATTTATAGAGTTCTATACCCACCTATACCCACCTTCTATACCAACCAATTGGGGGTCGGCCAAGCTAGCTTGGGAACCAAGCTAGGGCCGGCCTAGGTATAAAATTGGGTGGTCGGCCCTAGCTTGAACCCAAGCTAGTGGGGGCCGGCCAAATTAAATTAAAAAGGGATTTTAATTTTAATTTTTATTATGTGGAAGAAATAATTTATTAAAGAGAATTAAAATTAAAATATCTCTCTTGTAAAAGATCTACAAAAGATTAAATAAAGAGATTAGATCTCTTTCCTTATTTGTAGATTGGAGAGTTATTTTATTTTCTCTTTAAAAATTATCCACATGTTGATAAAATTAAAATTATAGAAATTTTCTTTTATCAACCATGAAGAGATTTTTAAAGAGAAATTTTATTTTTAAAATTTCCGGAAACAAATTAGGAAGTTTTAATTGTTGATTAAAACTTGTCCAATTTGCTCTCCAATGATGTGGTCGGCCATTGAAGTTTAATTTGGAAAATTTGTTTTATTTTTCTAAATTAAATCATGTCAAGGAAATTGAGGAAATTTTATTGTAATTAAATTTCCTAATTTGCCTAGGCCAAGGAATATAAAAGAAGGGGTGAGGGTGCCTTCATAAAAAAAACAACCTCTATTGTTTTCTCTCCCTCTTTTCCTTGGTGTTGTGGCCGGCCATCATCTCTTCTCCTCTTCCTCTTTGTGGTGGCCGAAACTTTCTATTGGTTGGAGCTCTTGTGGAGGTCGGATACTACTAGGAGAAGAAGAAGAAGAAGGAGAGGAAGCGAGCATCTCTTGGAGCGTGGTTAGTGTTTTGGTTTTCTTCCTTGGTGAAGTTTTTCTTTTGTGGCCGAACCTTGCTTGGAGGAGAAGAAAGTGGTTGGTGGTTTCTCATCTCGGTAGATCGTTGCCCACACAACGTCCGAGGTTAGAAGAGGAATACGGTAGAAGATCAAGAGGTCTTTCTAGAAGGTATAACTAGTTATTTTCCCTTTCCGCATCATGCTAGTTATTTATGGAAATAATACCAAATACAAGAGGCTTACGTTCTAGAATTTCGAATATGTTTTTTCGATGCTGTGTTCTTTTGTTTTTTCTTTTCCTTGTGATTTGATTGTTCTCTTTGGTTAACCTAAAGTTATTTTAGGAAATTAAATATTAGATTTCTATAAAAGGTTTTGTCTAGTCGGTGGTGGTTGCTCCTATATCCAAGAAGGCCATGTGCCTCGCCACGTCAGTACTGGGAACCAATTATGGAAATTAATATTTAATGGAATTAATAACTTAAGGTGATTTGGGTCGAACGTGTTAAGTTCCGCAGGAGACCCAAGTCAAAACCTAAAAGAACGAATAGATTAAGTTTTGGATCAAACGTGTTAAGTTCCGCAGGCGATCCAAAATTTAATTTAAAAGAACACATGGTAGCTAGGAAAAGGTTCAGACCTTTGTACAAAATTTTTATACAGTGGAACCTCTAGGTTTTCCGAGTAGCATCCAACAATTGGTATCAGAGCTAGGGTTTTGTCTCTGTGTATTTGGTATTAGTTTAATTATGCACATGTCATACATAATTTAGGCAGGATAATAGTAGGATGTGCTAACTTTGTGGATGCAGGATCCAACTATTATGACTTATAGTTATTATGTGTGTGATTGGATCCTTGGACATGTCAAGGGCATTTTATTGTGTGTGCATGATTGTATTATAAAATACAGCAGGAGCTGTATTTAGTTTTATTAGGATTTTATTTTTGATCTAGATACATGTGCATTCCTTTTATGGAATATAGGATCAAAATGTAAAATTCTATTTATGTCGCGGATCGAATCTTGCAAAGCGTGGAACCTTCTAAGGACCAGAGGCGCAGCGGAACTAGGAGCAAGATGGATGCGACAGCTAGACCCGGTGGCGGTGGCCAAATATGGCAGCAGCTTGGGATGACAACACACGGAGGACAACTAGAGATAAAAGCCATAATAGTTGAAAATTAGATTTTCTATTTATTGCTTTTATATTGTGCTGTGTGTGCATGTTAGTTTACAAGTTTAGTAGGCTAGCATAGTTAAAAATTCCTCATTTATAAATAACTAAGTGGGAGAGGGATTTTTAAGTAAATCCCATGGTCTCCATTACTGGTTTGTAAGTGATGCAAACAAGCTTGCGCGTTGGCTCTGAGTGCCTTCCTCCATAACGGATGAGCTTGTTTGCGGATCACTGGAACAGACTTCCATTTTTGGATGACTATAGGAAGTTAATTAAGAGCGTGTGATCTTCCCCCAACGGAAGGGGCATAATCTTATTAATGGACTTAGTGTCAAGTAATGGTATACACTTAGACACATCTAATAGTATCCTCCCTATCGGAGTCACTGCTATTATTTGTGTGACCAAATGAAACCAACTATTAATTTGTCATAAAACTAGGTTGACAAGATAATAAAATTAAAGGGTTAAAACCCCTCTTACAAATGATTGATTTTGTATACGTCCACACTAACGTGGCATACAAAATTAACGGTGTTTGAGATAATTTTATTTGTCATAAAGTTACGTTGACAAGATAGTTAATGGGTAAAACCCTCCTCTTACAAATGTTGATTTTGTATACGTCCACACTAACGTGGCATGCAAAATTCACGGTGTTTTGAGGTGTTGGTAAATTTAAATAGTATTGTTAGAGGAATCAATATTATTTTAAATTTAGAAGTCTTGACCAAATATTTGATTAAAGATAGACCAACTATTAATTTTATTCGTCATAAAGTAAGGTTGACGAGATAATAAAATTAAATGATAAAATTTCCTCTTTGAATTTGTATACGTCCACACTAACGTGGCATACAAAATTCATGGAGATTTTTAAGGAGTTGGTCTTAACCAAATATTTTTGTGATTCTTAGGATGATGGTCAATCCCTAGCTGATATACTTTAGGATAGACTTAGTGGTCCCAATTATAATTGATTGGAAATAGGATTTGGACATTAAGGTAGACTGTCTTCTTAGAACTAAGAACAATTTAGGTGTATTTAATTCATTAGTTGAAACATGTCTAGTGGTGTTATCTACCAGAACCTGGAATGTAGATACAAGATGCCATTAATCATGCCTGCAATTCATTGCAGGGTTCCAGGAAACCCGACAACTAAATGAAAGGTAAATCACCGTCCACATGGGCACTACTGTAAAAGTGGTAGCTATTGCAGTGGGAGATGTTTATCCTTTGATAAGAATAAAATATGGATTTTAAGTAATTGTCTTTACATACCAAGTTTAGAAAGAACCTGATTTCAGTTTCTAAACTATTCTAGATATTGTGTCTATTTTGATAACAAAGTTGTTATCAAGAAAAATAGGGAAGTTATCTATTCTGGTATGATGGTTGACAATTTATAATCCAATAACTCCCACGATGCAACAAATGGAAATTAGTAACTCATCTTCTAATTTTAAGAGAAAGCAACCTTCGGAAATGAACCAATTATATCTTTGGCATCTAAAAGCTAGGTTATACTTGAGTAGGATTCATTGGTAACTAATGAACTTTTGGGTTCATTGGTAGTGGAAATATTTCCAACCTGCGAGTCTTACTTGGAAGGAAAATAACCAAGAAGCTTTTAAGTCCAAGGGGTATGGAGTCAAAGATATGTTGAAATCGGTTCATTCTGATTTGTGTGATCCTATGACTATCCAGACAAGAGGTAGTATTGAATATTTTGTCTATTTTATAGACAACTATTCAAGATACAAATAAATTTACTTAATGTACCGCAAGACTAAGTACTTTGATTAGTTCAAAGAGTACAAGGTAGATGCGGAGAAATGTTAAAGTAAAAAGTCACTATGGAAGATCGTAGTGGCAAGTACCTCTTGGGAGAATTTAGGAGTCATTTATCAGAAGTAGGGATTCAATCCCAACTAACTACACCTAGGTATATCCCAACAGAATGGTGTAGAAAAAGGAAGGTATAGGACTCTTATGGAAATAAGTAGATTGATGATGAGTTATTTAGAAAATTACCAAATTCATTTTAAGGATATACTCTGAAAACGGAAGTGAACATAGTACCTTCTAAAGTCAGAACTCTCTACTCATATAGAATTGCTGAATAGGTGTAAGCCTATTTTGAAGCATATTCAGATTCGGGTAGTCCAACACATATGCTGAAGAGAGACAATGATAAGTTGGACAGGAATTCACTTGTTTGTGGGTTATCCTAGAGAAATGAAAGTAGGTTTATAGTCTTAAAAATCAAAAGGTTATTGTTAGCATCAATAACCGAATTTTAGAAAAGGACTATGTAATAAACCTCATGCCCATAAGTAAATTTGTTCTTAAGGAAATAATAAAGGACATGTCTAATCTAGTACCAACTGTACAAGATGAAATATCACAAGAAACTGCAACACGTATCACAAATGATACACAATTGCAGAAAGTGCCTCATCGTAGTGGGAGGGTTGTTAGGCAACCTAAAAAAATTTATGTTTTGGGAGAGTTTTTGGACTCTATCCCTGGAGGACATGAACCGGATCTCCGGTCATATGATGAAGCACTCCAAGATAAAGATGCAGCATCTTGGCAAAGAGTAATGAATAAAAGAATTAGAATATATGTATTCTAATAAAATCTGGAAGCTTGTAGAATCACCAAATGGTGTAAAAGCCGTTGGGTGTAAAAAGGTCTATAATAGGAAAAGAGGGATAGACAGGAAGGTAGTAACTTTCAAAGCAAGACTTGATGAAAAAGGAAACTTTTTCACTGGTAGTCATGCTTAAGTCTATCCGGATTCTTTTATCTATTTGGCAAGTGGATGTCAAGACAGCATTCCTTAATGGAAGTCTTGAAGAAAACATCCATATAAAGCAACCAGAAGGGTTCATTGCAAAGGGCTAAGAGCATCTTGTGTGTAAGCTCAATCAGTCTATGGACTGAGGCAAAGCTTCAAGGTCTTGGAATATCCGGTTTATCAAAGTAATCCAGATCTATGGATTTAGTAATCGGATAAGTCTTGTGTATACAAAAGATGTGATGGAAACGTGGTGGTAATTTTTGTACTATACTTAGATAATATTTTTGGTAGTTGGAAACAATATCAAAATGTTGTCAGAAGTAAGGGTATGGTTGTCCAAACAATTCGATATAAAGGACTTGGGAGAATGTATATATTCTTGAGATCAAAGTAATAAGGGATCACAAGAAAAGAATATTTTACTTATCCCAAGCTTCATACATCGGAAAAATCCTTGTTCGTTTTAAGCATACAAAACTCCAAGAAAAGTTTCTTACCTTTTCAGGATGGAGTAACTTTATCTAAAGATATGTCTCTGTAGACATCAAAGGAGATAAAGGAAATATAGGCAATTCTTTATGCTACGGCTGTTGAAAGCCTAATGTATGCTATGCACGAGATCAGAAATCTGTTTTGCCAAAGGCATAGTTAGCAGATATCAAAGTAATCCTGGACAAGGACAGTGGACTGCAATAAAGCATATATTATAGTACCTTAGAGGCACTAGAGATTATATGCTAGCTTACAAGACAGTTAATTTGGTCCTTGTGGGTTGCATGGATTTTGACTTCCAATCGGATAGGGACAATAATAAGTCAACCTCGGGGTTTTGTGTTTACTTTAGGAGGTAAAGTCATAACTATGGAAGAGTGATAAGCATAGGTGTTTTTCTGGACTCCACCATAGAAGCTTAGTATATGGCAAGCCTCTGAGGTAGCTATAAAAGCTGAATGACTCAATAATCTCAAGATAGACTTAGATATGATTTTTGGTTTGTCCAAAGATTATTACAATTTATTGTAATAATATTGGTGCAGTAGCAAACTCGAAGAAACCATAAGTCTATAAAGGCAAGTAAACACAAAAGAGCGCAAGTACCACCCAATACGAGAAATCGTATAAACGAGGAGAAGTTGTTGCTGCCTAGATTGCATCAGGTGATGACCTATAGATCCTTCCACCGAGGTCCTTAAGGCAAGAGCTTTTGATGGACATGTTGAAGGGTTAGGAATCAGATGTATGGCAGCAGATATAGCAGCTTAGTCTTTTAGTATAAGTGGGAGATTGTTAGAGTGTATACTAAAAGCCTAGCTTTTGGTATAAACATTTATCTAGAAATAAGAATCACATTGGTCAAATGTCTACATTTGTGATAAATGTAGTTGTTCAATTAATTTATATTGTAGATAACATAGTATGTGGTGTCACATATAGAAGATGATGTTATCAGTACCTTATAAATTATAAACAGTAGCTCACGACCAAAATGGAAAGGAACAAACCATTAGAAGGTCGTAGTGTAATTAGGTATCAGTTTATCTTGACTGTATAATTACACTAGTACACTCAGAGTGTATTGAGTAGGACCATTTGAGGTCGTTTCTTTTATACTGACTTTATAAAGAAACAAAGACCTCGGTTATTATGGAAGTATGTGCTCTTAATCCTAATATAATAACAAGCACATATATTTGATATTTATTTCTTTAATTTATCAATGGGTGAGATTTAGTTTGATGAATCAATAAGCCCGATAAATTGGGAAATGGTATCACTTATAGTGTGTGTTGTTGATTATAGAAGGAAACTGTGTCCTAGTGATACTAGGTTGATAATGTCCTCAAGAGGAGCTCATAAGGATTGTCATGTTAAACCCTGCAGGTGGACTTAGTCCGACATGATAATAAGGTTGAGTGGTACTACTCTTGGACTAAGAAATCAATTAAATGAGTTGTCAGTAACTCACTTAATTAGTGGACATTCGATATCTTAAACACAGGGAGACTAACACACTCATAATAAGAAGGAGCCCAAAAATGTAATTTGGGATTGGTGCGGTAGTTCAATAATAATTCTCTAGTGGAATGAATTATTATTGATAAAATTAAGTTGTGTGTTCGGGGCGAACACGGGATGCTTAATTTTATCGGGAGACCAAAACCAATTCCTCCTCTCGGTCCCTATCGTAGCCTCTTATTTATAGAGTTCTATACCCACCTATACCCACCTTCTATACCCACCAATAAGGGGCCGGCCAAGCTAGCTTGGGAACCAAGCTAGGGCCGACCTAGGTATAAAATTGGGTGGCCGGCCCTAGCTTGAACCCAAGCTAGTGGGGCCGGCCAAATTAAATTAAAAAGGGATTTTAATTTTAGTTTTTATTATGTGGAAGAAATAATTTATTAAAGAGAATTAAAATTAAAATATCTCTCTTGTAAAAGATCTACAAAAGATTAAAGAAAGAGATTAGATCTCTTTCCTTATTTGTAGATTGATGAGTTATTTTATTTTCTCTTTAAAAATTATCCACATGTTGATAAAATTAAAATTATAGAAATTTCCTTTTATCAACCATGAAGAGATTTTTAAAGAGAAATTTTATTTTTAAAATTTCCGGAAACAAATTAGGAAGTTTTAATTGTTGATTAAAACTTGTCCAATTTGCTCTCCAATGATGTGGCCGGCCATTGAAGTTTAATTTGGAAAATTTGTTTTATTTTTCTAAATTAAATCATGTCAAGGAAATTGAGGAAATTTTATTGTAATTAAATTTCCTAATTTGCCTAGGCCAAGGAATATAAAAGAAGGGGTGAGGGTGCCTTCATAAAAAAAACAACCTCTATTGTTTTCTCTCCCTCTTTTCCTTGGTGTTGTGGCCGGCCATCATCTCTTCTCCTCTTCCTCTTTGTGGTGGCCGAAACTCTCTATTGGTTGGAGCTCTTGTGGAGGCCGGATACTACTAGAAGAAGAAGAAGAAGAAGGAGAGGAAGCGAGCATCTCTTGGAGCTTGGTTAGTGTTTTGGTTTTCTTCCTTGGTGAAGTTTTTCTTTTGTGGCCGAACCTTGCTTGGAGGAGAAGAAAGTGGTTGGTGGTTTCTCATCTCGGTAGATCGTTGCCCACACAACGTCCGAGGTTAGAAGAGGAATACGGTAGAAGATCAAGAGGTCTTTCTAGAAGGTATAACTAGTTATTTTCCCTTTCCGCATCATGCTAGTTATTTATGGAAATAATACCAAATACAAGAGGCTTACGTTCTAGAATTTCGAATATGTTTTTTTGATGCTGTGTTCTTTTGTTTTTTCTTTTCCTTGTGATTTGATTGTTCTCTTTGGTTAACCTAAAGTTATTTTAGGAAATTAAATATTAGATTTCTATAAAAGGTTTTGTCTAGTCGGTGGTGGTTGCTCCTATATCCAAGAAGGCCATGTGCCTCGCCACGTCAGTACTGGGAACCAATTATGGAAATTAATATTTAATGGAATTAATAACTTAAGGTGATTTGGGTCGAACGTGTTAAGTTCCGCAGGAGACCCAAGTCAAAACCTAAAAGAACGAATAGATTAAGTTTTGGATCAAACGTGTTAAGTTCCGCAGGCGATCCAAAATTTAATTTAAAAGAACACATGGTAGCTAGGAAAAGGTTCAGACCTTTGTACAAAATTTTTATACAGTGGAACCTCTAGGTTTTCCGAGTAGCATCCAACACTATCTAGGTAAATCAAGAAGCTCTCGCGGTGAGCAGCCCAGAAGTCCAGCATCCTATGATTACGTGCTCCATTTGGAGAAAAAATCCATACAAATACGCTATAACTGTGGATCAAATCTCAAGTACCTATATGATAATTTTATATATTTCCGCTATACCATAGTACCGAGGGCTACTCATTAATATTTATGAATAGATATTGTGACAAATAAATTTGTGAATTATATTTATCAATGAAAAAGTTCTTATTAGAAGTAACTTATAAATAAATAAACTCTTAAAATAAATAAACTCTTAAAATAAATAAATAAATTTGTTACATTAAATTCTATAGTCAAATGAACAAACTTAAAAATATAAAGGGTTCAACAAACTCAACTTAGGAACTTGATAACATCTAAAAAAGAACTAAACTCAACCGTCAAACTCAAACTAAAAAACAACTAATAGTGAACACCACTTTAGCAACATGATTAATTTTAGACTCGATTTTGTTGGAGTCGATTATTTTATCAAACAATCTATTCACAATCTTGAATAGCATAGAGCTCGCTTCAAATAATAATAACATAGAATTCATCTCAATCGGATTCCCCTGAGACTAAACAAGGCAAAGCACCTTAAAATTATAAGTCTTCTTTCCTCACAAACATGTTGTAAATAGTGGAAGAGTAAATCGAGTGATACATTTATACCCTCTTACATTTTTATTAACTCTTTTAATATTTTATATTAACCTTATTTTTTAATATATATGGACAAAAATTAAAAGTAACACCCCGTTCTTAATAAATCTTAAAAAGAAGCATCCTATATTGATTTATTATCAAAATAACATCTCACTCTGAGTATATTTACCCTTCTTTCTCTAATCTACTATTCATTCGGGTTTGATTAGTTTACAGATCGGTTCATGTTCAATCCTAAATCGATAGGCTAACTAGGGCGGGTGGATAGGAAAAGAACCCAATACATTTAGAATTTTGTACTTGTCTAAAAAAAAAACTCAATCATTTCTAATTCTCTTTCAAAATCCCTCGTTGGCCCTTCATTGTCTTCGTCGATCAACTCCATCGCACTACATCAACTCCATCGCACTACTTTACCTGCTTGTCATTGTTCTTGTTCATTTGTAGTATCTTCCCCATGTACATGTTCATTTTCTATTATCTATCTTTTAATTGTTTGCTACTATTTCATCTTTTTATTTAGGGTTTAGATTTTAATGTCAGTTTAATTCTTATTCGAGTTCCTGAACATCTTCCTCCATCCAATTGTCATTGTAGTAGTAGATACAATATTATAGCAGCTACGAAATCGTAGTTATTATAACGTTATGGTCTAAGCTATAATGTTCTGGACTATGGTATAAATACATTGTAGAAATTACGATCTCGTAGCTATTACAATATAATAATCTAAGCACGTTTTAAACTCTACTCTAAGTATGTTATAGTAGTTACGATTCTATAGCTGATATATATTATGATCTAATCATATGTACAATTATGAAATTACAATTACTATAATGTTTAAAAATAAAAGAGACATCTTTTCATATAATTATAGAGGATATTTTATATAACTATAGGCGTCTTTTGTCACCGTATAGATGTTTTATAAAATAAGTAAAAGTTTGAAATTAAAATGTTTTTTTTAATACAATAAATTAATATTTTGCTGTTGGACTTGGGTCTATTAAGCTAAGCGATTATTACATGTTTCATTTTCGCGGTGACTTTTGTTGATTTTTTCCGCCTTGTTTTCTCAATCCAGATCTTGGCAACCGCCGGATCGGTTCCTTTTGTGGGCAATCGGCGATCTTAGCTCCCGGTGGAGGGGTTTTTCGTCACTCAACTCGGCGGATTTAATCTTCTAGGATATTTCTATGACGACTTGTTCGATCAGAATCGGTGGGCGGAGAGAAGCATTCATTGAATCTGTTTTCGCAGGTGCCGGTCGCTTTGCCGAGGTTGTGTGTGGTGTCTGGGTGGCGGTGCCGCGCTCCGAATCGCTATGATTTGATTTTTTAGGGCTTCTAGATCTGAGATTGAAGGACTGATCGTGCCACTCTACTGTGATCGAATTCGTTGTTCGTTCTGTCCGTTTTTTATTTTGGGGTGGATGAGAGTTGTCATGCTAAATTCTGGTGATTTGCGTTAGGGGATTGATAATCTAGAGATCTGTGGCTTTGTTCCCATTTGATTGTTGTGGGTGTACCAAGGACAGAATACTAAATCATGGATCACGTGATCGGTGGAAAATTTAAGCTGGGAAAAAAAATTGGAAGCGGTTCTTTTGGCGAGCTCTATCATGGTATTTTGTATCTCTCCGATCTTTCGGATCAATCTTGTAGTTTTGTAATTTGAGATTTATTGGCTTCTATCGTTTTTCTTTGATTTTCCCCATTTCTTCTTTGTTGGTTTGATTCAGGCGTTAACATACAAAGTGGAGAAGAAGTGGCAGTTAAGCTGGTACGTCATACGCGGTGCTACAATGTCCAAAGTTTAAGCATTTACACTTTGGAATATAAGATGTGTTTACTAAAATTACTTGAGTTCATTTGCATTAAGTTTATTTTTTGTGTATGGTCTCGGTTCTAGTCTAGTAGTTAATTTGATCTATTGATATGCTTTTAATTCTCAGTTATACCCATCTGATCTTGGCATTTGCCAATTATTATCAGGAATCTGTGAAGACCAAGCATCCTCAGCTTCATTATGAGTCAAAGGTGTATACACTTCTCCAAGGAGGAAGTAAGTAACTATGGTTCATTTGTCTTCTTGGTCAATGCATAATGATGATTTAGCTTTGTATTTCCAATGCAGCCGGAATCCCCCATCTGAAATGGTTTGGTGGAGAAGGAGAATACAACATCATGGTCATTGATATTCTTGGTCCTAGTCTTGAAGATTTGTTCAACTACTGTAACCGAAAGTTCTCGTTGAAAACAGTCTTAATGCTTGCAGATCAGTTAGTAAGTTTATAATTTCCCCTGGATTGTAGTATGCTATTTCAAAGTTGGATCTTTGATAGTTCTGAAATTATGCTCTCTTGAAGCATTGTCATAATATTTCCTTTTTCTTTAAAGATAAACCGGGTGGAGTATATGCACTCAAAGGCTTTTCTTCATCGCGATATAAAACCAGATAATTTTCTTATGGGCCTTGGCCATAAAGCAAATCAGGTGTGTTCATAATACATCTCTATTCTGCTTCCAGAAGTTAGGATGATATGTTTTAGCTTAAGATATTTGCAATTGAATGACCAACAGAGTACGTTGCTCATTATAATGCATACAGATAAAACGAAATTGTTTGTATGCTATTTTGTGTTAAACTTGTTATTAATAATGGTTTACTTTGAACAAGCATTCTATGAATGGCCTAATATTTAGTCATTTGGTTAGCTAGTTCTTTCTCTCCTAAGCATAACTATATGGCTGGGATTTACACACAGATGTCTTGAATGTTTTTGTTCTGAATGAGAGAGCTTCAATAACATTATCATTATAGTATAGTCATGTCAGTACATCTTTGAACAAGCATTCTATGAATGGCCTAATTAGTTGTTTGGTTAGTTCTTTCTCTCCTAATCCTATATATATGGCTGGGATTTACGCCCAGATTTCTTGAATGTTGTTGTTCTGAATGAGAGAGCTTCAATAACATTATCATTATAGCATAGTCATGTCAGTACATCTTTGAACAAGCATTCTATGAATGACCTAATTAGTTGTTTGGTTAGCTAGTTCTTTCTCTCCTAAGCATGTCTATATGGCTGGGATTCACACACAGATTTCTTGAATGTTTTTGTTCTGAATGAGAGAGTTTCAATAACATTATTATTATTGTATAGTCATGTCAGTACATTTTCTTCTCATGAATAGTTATATTTATGATCCTATTAAAATGAGTAAATTTGCCAAGTTTGATTTAACTTTTGGATTGTCAATGTGACATTCAAGGGATGTGCCATTTTATTTTTCTTAGAACAGTGAAGGCAGTAGTTTTCTTCTTGAAACTCTTCAGTTTCAAGTCATGTGATTACACATGCTTTGGATTATTGTTAATAACTCAGATTCAATAACTTGGTTTTCAGATGGGCCCTCTAATTGGTTTGTTTGTACCGTTGAAGTCATTTGCACTGTTGTTTGAAATGTTAGTATTCGCATGCACTTGGCAATGTCTCTTCATCTTCTATATGTATCTAAGACTATGTTCATTTCAATTCTTACTGATGTCAATTGATAGATTTTGTGTGTGTGTGTGTTAGAAATGGAGCAACTGAGTCTTCACTTTCTGATTTGTTGATTGGTATTGCCTTTTGACTCTCAGGTTTATATTATTGATTATGGTCTCGCAAAGAAGTACAGGGATTTCCAAACTCATAAGCACATACCTTACAGGTAATCAAAACTTGATCTTGATATAATGATTCTATTTTTTTTTTTTTTTTTACTGCATAGCACGTTTTGGCACATTCTTCTTGAGGTGTTGATGTTTCAATAGTAACAAATATGCAGAATCTTTGATGAGTTTGTCTTGTTTCTCTTAGTTTATACTTTATAGTTTATTTCTTTATAAGTTTCTTCATGTCAATACTAGCCACTGTTAGTGAGACTTTTCATCCCGCCCCTAAAAGTTCATCTTTACTATACATACCTTTTTATGAGCAACTTGACAAAAAGGGAAAAGAGTTAATCAGAGGGGGAAATAAAATTTGAGATGCCTGTACAGTTTTTTCTGAATCAAGATTATTTGATCGATTTCAGGGTTTTCTGTGAGTTCTGAAAGGAACTGATTTCTTTTGGGGGTTGAGTTATAGTAAACGAACAATTAGGCATGACACTTAACAATCTTTGGTGACTAACAAGAAATGTACAAACTAAATTGAGCATAGAATTCTGTCTTCATAAGCAAGTTTTGTTTTATGACTGTAAATTGACTTTTCTTTGGAATCTTTTTCTTGTTTTTATTTACTCCATCCAGCCTAATGAATTTTGTTATGTTTTATATCTTCCTACCATGGGTTTTTGTTGAATTGTTTTATAGGCAGTCTGTTTTTGGTTTCATATGGTGTATCCATTTACAGGGAGAATAAGAACCTTACAGGAACTGCAAGATATGCAAGTGTTAATACACATATAGGGATTGGTGAGTTTCTTGGTCCTTAAATATTAATGCAAGTATTCTGTACTTAACACTGTTCTTTTGTATTTACTAATGCATGATTGTTTACATGCAGAGCAAAGCCGAAGAGATGATTTGGAATCTCTTGGTTACGTGCTTATGTATTTTTTAAGAGGAAGGTTGACATCTGTCCATCTACCGTCTTTTTTTTCATTTTTGTTTCTGTTGAATACTTAATACGATATCTCTGGTGGTTTTACTTTGCCTTAGCCTTCCTTGGCAAGGGCTTAAAGCTGGCAATAAAAAGCAAAAGTATGACAAAATTAGTGAGAAGAAAGTGATAACCTCTGTGGAGGTAATTCAGAATCCTTCTTTTACAAACTTGGGAAAACTTTAGTCAGCCACTTTTATTTTTATTTCAATTTGCATAATGATTGTGAGAGATTTTGGATTTTCTGATGTAAAACAGGCACTTTGCAAGTCATTTCCCTCAGAATTTACATCTTATTTCCACTACTGTCGATCCTTGCGTTTTGAGGACAAGCCGGATTATTCATACTTGAGGAGGCTATTCCGTGAGCTATTTATTCGAGAAGGTCAGCAAAATTACAATTGTTGTCTATTGTTCTCCTTATTCTTTTTTGTTGAATTGGCAGTCCACTTTATACTCTGTCCTTGTTTTAATGTGGTATACAAATTTGTCTCTTGATCCATGTTGTCACAGGGCATCAATTTGATTATGTTTTTGACTGGACCATATTGAAATATCCTCAGATGGGCGCTAGACCTCGATTGCGTGTATGCATCTCAAGATTCTCTTGCTATGTTCCTAGTTTTACCTCCTGTGATGACTTTTTATGGAATATTTTTTTTTCAGCAAGTGAATGATAGGAGTGGAGCTATTGCTCCATTCCCTGAAAGGCCAGAAGGAACTTCAGGTTCTATTTTTTTTCAGAGTTTCCTCATAGTCGTCGACAAAGTTTGTCCTGCTAAGTTGTTTCTTCTTATTAGCAGGACCTGTTGTGCGTGATAGATTCTCAGGTGCCATTGAAGCATTTGCTTGGATGAATGCCTCAGGCTCTGGTCATCAAGGCGAAAATTCCAAGCGCAAATCTCCTAATCATGTCCTCTTTTCGTCAAAGCAAGCTGTAAGTTCTATTTGTTCTCCTTTTAGGTGGAATATTTGTCAGGATGTGATATTATTGCCGCCCATATTTTTGCTTCAAATTTCAGGTTGATCCTGAGAAAACACGACCATCATCGCGCAATGGAAGCACTTCAAGGAGGGCTGCTGTGTCAAGCAGCAGACCCAGTTCTATCGAACCTAGCAACGCCCATAACGGCAGAATAAGTGGGATATTTTCAAGTGGCAGCCGACCATCTAGTAGTCATCAAAGAGTTCAACAGCCTGCAGTGGATTCTAGGCCATCATCCATCTCCAGATCAGCTGCTGTTAGAGGTACTCGCAACGAATCTTTTCTACGCAGCTTCGACCTCCTCTCTCTCGGTACTGAGAAGGCAAGAAGTGGAAGTAAACAGAAAGCAAAGCAAACTCCTTTCCTTCTGCCATAAGATGTACCTTCAAAGATTCCCTGAGTTACAATAGTGCTCCACACCTTTTATGGTGATGCCTTTGAGCACATTGTTTCCTGCCTGATGGCAAGTTACAAACTTCGGAAACATTCCGACTGAGACTAGTAAGCAAATTAATGCACAATGTTGGCGATCTTGGGCAATAAAGCGCCTAAGAGCCAGTGATATCGTGTTCTTATATTGTTGTTTTTAAGAGTAATATATTAATATTAGGATATCTTGGCTATGTGTGTGATTCGTGGTATGTTTTTTGAGTTTAATTTCTAAAATTCTTAAAACGCTTGGTTTTCCTTGTTGTTCAAATATGATTTGATTTTTTTTAGCATGATTTAAACTTGTATGATTAATTATTAAATTCGATATAAGTTTGGTTGTTCATTTTAAGTTATTTTAATTATTTACCATGATAAGACTGTTTTTATGTATATGATTCATAAATTTTAGTCATGAGTAATGTTAATGAAAAATTCACAACCATATTTATGAACATCAACGAGTTGAATTTAAGTTTATTTGTTTAATCTCATGAGTTATTTATTAAACGAATATAAATAAGTTAGGAAGTTAATGATGATGATTTTGTAAAGAAAAGAAAATTAATTTCAAATATACCTAGCTCTGTTCAATCTGGGGCGATCAATTTACTCGTCCAGCGAAAGGGGCTGACAAGTTTGGGTTCTGCTTACAAAAAGGATGTGTGTTCTTTTTCTGAGGTAAAAATACTGCGTCAAGATTAAAAATGTTACAAAAAAATATTTATCTATTTATGTATTCATATAACATTCATTAAACATTAATAAAAACGTGGATCCGTGGCGCAATGGTAGCGCGTCTGACTCCAGATCAGAAGGTTGCGTGTTCGATTCACGTCGGGTTCAATTCCCTTCTAACTTATTTTTTCCTTTAGAAAGAATAATAATTTTATCAAAACTATCAGTTAAAACAGTAAAAATAAAGTGGATCCGTGGCGCAATGGTAGCGCGTCTGACTCCAGATCAGAAGGTTGCGTGTTCGATTCACGTCGGGTTCAATTCCCTTCTGCCTTATTTTTTCCTTTAGAAAGAATAATACTTTTTTGAAACTTATCAATTAAAACAAAAGATAAGTGGATCCGTGGCGCAATGGTAGCGCGTCTGACTCCAGATCAGAAGGTTGCGTGTTCGATTCACGTCGGGTTCAATGCCCAGCTTTATTAATTTTGAACTTTATGACAATTATTGAAGACGTCGTCTGATGAGATGGGTCCCAACACCCTGCGAGTTCTATCAGTTCAGTTCAAAGTTTGAAACTAAAATTTTTAACTAGACGTGCGAAATTAGAATGGCGTGTCCAAGGTAAGATCAAGTTTGACTTTTCTTTGCCTTAAAATTAAACCTTTTGAGACAAGGAGTGCCTCAGTCCATTTTAGTCAGATCTCAATTACCTCCTTACTTTTTTTTAAATTTTTTTTTTCTAATTATTAATTCAGATGCTCAAGTTTCACTCGATCAATTCATCCGTTGAGTGCATTTGAAAATATGAATGGTGCATTTGATTGAGCGATATTATTCTTAATAATTTTGATTATTTATCTAAGATTATCAATAAAAATTTTATTTGGTTTTCGTAATCGATGATTCTTGAGTAATATTTCATGTCCGATACGTCAGCAAAAATGACATGCAACCAGAAATTAGAAAACTTCAGAAAACTAAGGGGGCGTTTGGTACGCACGTTTTCCATTTTCATTTTCTGGAAAACGCGCGTTTTCTGAAAAACGGTGTTTGGTTTACGTTTTCCGCGCGCGTTTTCTAAAAAATTGACTATCGTTTTCTAGAAAAACAGAGAATGACAAAAAGTCATTTTCTGTTTTCTAGAAAACGCGCGTTTTCCAGAAAATGAAAATGAAAATGTGCAAACCAAATGCACCCTAAAGTTTTTCTTGATTCCTAGGTTAACGAATTTTTTTTACCCAAAATATCTTCGGATAAGAGAAAAATGTGACAAAAAATAAAAACATAAAAATAAAATAAAAAATATAATAAAATTAAAAATGTAAAAAAATAAAAACCCATAAAAAAATAAAAATAATAAAAAATTGTAAACCCCCTTAAAAATAAAAGAAATTAAAAATAGAATTAAAAAAAATTAAAAGATAGGAAAAAATATAAAAAAACGTAAAAACAAAATTTTTTAAAAAAGTGAAAAATAATGAAAAAGCGTTAAAAACATAAAAATTGTAAAAAAACATAAAAATTTTTAAAAAACGTAAAAACCAAAAAATAAATAAATAAAAATAAAAAACTTAAATAAAAAAATAAAAATAAAAAACTTAAAAAATAAAAAAACTTAAAATATAAAAAAGGTAAAAAAACTTTAAAAAAATAAAAACATAAAAAAAAATTAAAAATAAAGAAAATGTGAAAAAGAAAAAGTAAAAAATATAGAGTTTAAATAATAATAATAATAATAATAATAATAATAATATTATTATTATTATTATTATTATTATTATTATGTATAGTTGGTTTTGTAGTTGAGAGTAATATAGTAAAATATTAAATTAGGTTATTCATTAAAATCCTCAAACAAATAAGTTTTTGTTGCATTACTAGATTGAACCAAACAACATTTGGTTATATTTTATTCTCCATAACCTTGGTTATGTGATTATCTGATAATCATATAACCAAGGTTATATATATGATAACTTGAACCAAACGTAAGGTGTGTTTGGTTGGAGATTATCCTTGATAATTTTAGTTATTCATCCGAGGTTATTATCGAAAACCGTGTTTGATTTAGGTAATCGATGATTCCCGAGTAATATTCCATGTCCAACACGTCAGCGAAAGGGACATGTACCCTTAAATCGAAAAATCTTGAAAAACTGAGATTTTTCTTGATTCCGAGATTAACAAAAAAAATTTATCCAAAATACCTTCGAATAAGAGAAAAATATGATAAAAAAGGAAAATATAAATTAAAAAATTAAAAATTAAAAATTAAAAATAAAATATTTAAAGAAAACATAAAAAAAAAATCAAAAAATAGAAAAATGTAAAAATGGGAAAAAAATAAAAAACATAAAAAAAATAGAAAAAATGTAAAAAAAAAATTAAAACGTAAAAAATAATAAAAACGTAAATAAATTAAAAATATATATATATAATAGAAAAAAAACATAAAAAAAATAAAATTTAAAATTTAAAAAAAAATTAAAAAAAATAAAAAAACTTTAAAAAATTTAAAAAAATAAAAAAAAAAATGAAAAGAAATAAAAAATACATAAAAATAAAAAAAAACGTGAAAAAAAAAAATTAGAGTATAAAAGATATATAGGGTTGATTTTATAACTAAAGGTAATATAGTAAAATATTAAATTAGATTATTTATTAAAATCTTCAAATAAATAAATTTTTATTGTATTATTTAAAGTTAATCAAATAATATTAAATTATATTTTATTTCCCATAATCTTATATATATATGATTACTTAATAATCACATAATTAAAATTATAAATGATAATTTAAATCAAACGCATGCTAATAATATTACACCGACAGTCGACCTCCAGTCTTTACCATCCCTAAAGGGTCGTTCTAGTGTCAAACCGTTGAGTATATTTGACTCGACGACGGACTCGTGAGTTCTCAAAAAAAAAAAAAATCACATAAAACTTGCTTGATTGCTTAAAAAAAACAAAAAAAGTCAACAAATTTAACTCTTTTATCTATTATGTCATTTTGGAGAAGCGCAACTAATTGTCCACTTGATGTAGTCTAATTAACCAAACAATTAAATTGAGAAATCGCACAACAATTATCCAC